>NW_020837950.1:54413956-54459017 GCF_003676395.1 Aethalodelphis obliquidens | reverse complement strand
GACACACACACACACACACACACACACACACACACACACACACACACACACACACACACACACGCTGGCAGCCCCGGTATTCCCTGGGAGCAAGATTATTTTCATATATCTGCGCTCACAGGCCTTCCTCTAGCCCTTCTCTAGCCTCCTGGTTCCCCTAAAAATCCTTAGCGAAACCAAAACAGTTTTTAAGCCCCTTCCCTGCAGCTCCGGAAGCACCATTTCCAACGCGTTCCCTGTGGCTCCGCTCCTCCCCCGTCTCACTTCGCCCCGGCCCTGGCGGGGCGGGGAAGCCAGGGTAGGGGCGAGACCACGAAGAAGCCCAAAGGCAGCAACATGCCGGAACCTTCCCAAAGTGAGTGCTGTCGCCTTTTGCCCCCTTCCAGTCCCCTGGTTGTTTCGCGCTCCCCTTTTCCTTCGCTTTTGCGCGCAAGGCGGCGCCGCCGAACGGGCTCCGCGGAGGGGTTCGTGGCGTGCACACAAAGGGCGGTGGGGAGGCGCGGCGGTGAGCGGACCCCAGCGGGTGACAGGTCCCGCGGCCCGAGGCGACCCCAGAGGCCAGCTCTTCTTGGTCCGGAGCCAAGCGCTGGGGCGCCTGCTGCGGAGGGCGGGGAGGAGGGAGCCTGTCCTTTGGGAGGCGGGGTCCTGTCCTTTGGGAGGCGGCTGCGCAGCGAGCAGTCGGGGCGCGTGTGGGAAACGTTCGCGGGAGACTTAGAGAGGAATTGAGGCTGAAGCCGAGGGGCTAGGAGGGTGGAACGGAGAGTGCGTGGCAGGCTGGTGCCCCGAAGCCGGAGGAGTTGGTGCGAAGCCGGGGCGCGGGCAAGGCTGCTGCGCTCGGACTCGGGCTGACTCCCAGACGCACCCCTTTGGAGAAGGGGCCCGAACCTCGCCGTCGCCGGCTCCCGGCAGCGGCCTTCGGGCAGCTGACGCTGGCCGCCTCGCCGGGAGGGAGACGCACGCGGGGCGGTGATGGTGAAAGGGCCGGCCGGGGCTGGGCGCTGGGCTCCCACTCGCCGGCGCACCGCTGCGACTCGGCCGGGCGTTCCCAGCCAGGGGCCGGTGCAGCGCGGGGCGAACGGGCGGCCGCGGGCGGTGGCGCGACCGCGGGGGCGGTAGGGGAGCCGGCTTCGAGTTACCGGCCTCACCTGGGCACGTCGTCGCCCCCCGGCGCCTCCTGGAGTCCAGGGTCCGTCGAGGCCGCCTGATCTGCACCTCCAACTCATCACGTTTGCTATGTTGCCTTTTGGGGACAAAACAAGGTACTTCCTTCAGCATCTCCCCGTCTTTCCCACTTTCCCCGGGGGCGCGGTGGGGGCCGGGTGCTGGGGGGTGGCACCCGGGTCACACCGGCGGGCGACGCTTCACTGAAAATGGACTCTATGAGATTTTTGTCTTCCTTTACTTTCCCGTGGATGTAATACTTTGAGGTCTTAGATGGGGCTCTTTTTAACTCTACGTCTTCTAACGAACGTTCGGAGTTGGGGTCGATTTGATCACTTTCGGAGGTTTTTAATAAGAGGCGGTGGCTTCGGCGCAAATCTTATCTCTTCTGTTTAATTACTCCGCCCTCCTTTTAAAATCCTGTTCGCCGCTTTCGCCTTCTATCAAAATCCTAAATCTGGAGCGACCAGAGGATAAACCCTGAATGGAAAGTGGTTTCTTTTCGAAGAGGACTTTTCTGCGAGTTTGGGGTGAGGCACTAAGACCATCTAGGTCTGGAAGTATCGATTTCTGGGAGCCAACAGTTTTTAGAGGTCACCTCCTCCTAGGCCATCTGTCCCCGGTTTGCTTTAACCCTTGCACACTTCCACTCTTCCGCCCTTAATGAACTATATAGCGCATAGAATGGGGAATGGGCAGGAGAACTGGGCTGATATTTTAAATGTGTAGGGGGATGTTCTTTAGAGATGTTCTTCAGGCAGATTATTAAGAAAGAACAAAATTACTTATTTTAAAATTAGAGTAAATGTCCTTTGTCTCCCCCCCCCTTTTAAAGACATAAACTTGGGATTGTTTGGCGGTAGGTTTTAACTCATACGTAAAAACACTTCACTTTGAGAGCCTGCCAAAACTTTGAGTTCCTTTTTTTTTGAAAATAAATTGAGTTAAGTTACATTTCTTTTCACATTACTTTTTTTCCCAAGTAGCATAGGATTAAAATCCCAGTTCTCAAAAGTACACTGCTTAGTGTAAAGTTTAGATCTTCAGTTAGGGTTTTTATATTACAGTTGATGTTGACAAGAGGCTGAGCCCTTTCTGTGATATATATGTGTGTGTATACAATCTTGAGAGAAGAGTTTATGCTGAGTGTAAGCCGGAAAATGAAAGTGTAAGACATTCAAGAGTAGGGCAGGCCCTCAATTTTAGGAGTTACAAGGCGCTGAAAGTTGTCAGTGTGAAGAATATAATCTAAGTCTTATGCGTAGCCAGAGGTTTTTCAAGAAACAGTATTCCAGTTTGGGCTTATATTTGATGGCATTAACTGGAAACTTAAAATAAGAATCAGAGATTGGGCACTAGTTGATTATAAAAAGGCCAACCTGCTGAACACGGTGTGATTCACATGGTTGTGGTCAAATCTTATTACAGACACCTTAACTTTACAGGTAAGTCGTTTGTTTGTTTGTTTGCTTTAACAAGAAGATCACATTACTTTGCTTTTTTCCCTTTGTTACACAATGTAAAAAATGAATACTGTATGTGATTCAGGAAACCCATGCAACAGAATAGCTCTGTAGAGGCGTTTGGCGAGTTTTAAGATTTTAAATAAATTTGAATTCACTGAGATTGGCCATCTGTGCCTGTAAACAGTCTCATTGATAGAACTATTTCTACCTTATTTGATTTAATTGTTGTTTGACATTCATGCATGCTTCTCTATTCTCTCCACAGACTGAATGGTCTGCACTCAATAGTAGTCACTGAATAGAAGGAAGGTTCTGGCACTAAATTCTCATTTAAACACCTGTGAATTTTGGTTGACCTTGAAAGCAATTATTGCTGCTGTATTACATTGTTTCCTTTAATTATCTTCAAATACAGAGCTAAGCACCTCCTTAAAAGCTATAGCTTGCAGCACACAAATAGATGCTTTTCAGCAATCAAAACCTGTTTAAGTGAATTTTGAGAGTGTCAGTTGAACGATTCGTAACATAATCTATAGGCATAAAAATTACTTGGAGACTAGTAACTAAAACCTATGGAAAACCTCCACCCTTGCTATCATAGAAAACTTTGCAGTCCTACGAGTTTGAGATGCTGCGTTCATTAAGGGCTTTAATGCTTGTGCATTCACAGATGAAGCCTTTCTGGTGCTAATGCCACTTTAACAGCTGTTGTTATTCTTGACAGCTTATTAGAATAACTTACCTTTCATTAGTTACTAATCAGCTCTGTGATTGTGCACGATGTTTTAGATCATTTAGAATTGTAGGGGTAATATGATTGACTTTTTATTGCTTTTTTTTGTACTAGACAAAAGCTTGAGAATATTTGGCATATACTGGAAATAGGAGATACTAAGTGAGGACAACTTTTTATGACCACTTGGATCAAAGTCCAGAAACAGAAGTTTTACACTCGCATGTAGTTTTCTATGATAGACCTTTTATTTGACACTGCAAAGCTGTGGTGAATTAGTTGATGTTCCAGGTCCTGAGTTTGGGATTCTTTCTTTCTTTCTCTCTTTCTTTCTTTCTCTCTCTTTTCTTTCTTTCTTTCTTTTCTTTCTTCTTTTTCTTTCTTTCTTTCTTTCTTTCTTTCTTTCTTTCTTTCTTTCTGTCTTTTCTTATTTTTTTCTCATCTCTAAAAGCTGTAACTTTTTTTGCAAGATATTATCTTAAAGTCAGATGATAGGTGTAAAATAAATATTGCTATTCAATCTTAAAAATGATTGTTTCTATGATCATATAGGAATATAAACTCACAATTTTCAGACACGTTTTGTTAAGCATATTTTGTTAAGCAGTCACTAGTGTTGAAGATAATAAAATCCTGTGGGTATTGACTCAGTCTGGCTTTGATATTATTTCTAATATTTTCATTATGGTAATTCTGGTGTAATAATGTCCTTTTATCCTTGTATTGCTTATAACCAGGGTCCTTATAGCCAGCTCGAAGATACCTTTTAGTGCCCTAAAAGTACTCATGTGGATTGAATTTGGATAGGATTGAATCTGGAAGAATCCGTATGAGCCCCTGAAATGATGTTTCTCATTGCTCTTCTATCACTAGTGTTCTCAAGGTTTCATATTCAGTTCCATTTTTAAAGCCCCCAATACAAGATCATGATTCCTAAAACTGTGGTACAACTAATGCATTGCAATTAGTCATTCAAAATAAATCTATTTGCTTAGTATAACACTTAAATAGGCTTGTGGTACAATTCAGTAGCTTTTTTTTTCAGTTTGTGATCTGAAGATCTATTGGAATTGCCAATATTTTCTTAATATCGTCTTCAGTACCTAAAGATGAGCAGTTTTTAGCATTTTGATTATGTTGTACAACAAAATTTCCTTTTTAAATAGTTCCACCTAAAGAAATGACTTGAGTCTGGTCTCTGATATTTCTTTTAAAATATTTGAAAGTGCTTTCAAATTGTATGGGTAAAGTTTGTACCGTCACCCTTATCTGATTACAGAGAGTAGTATGTCTTACTAAGTTGCTTCCCTTCCTCTATATTTGAAAATGTGAATTAACTTAAAACTGATTGAACTTCCTGCTACATTTTAATAATGCTTGGAAAAGAGTTCTTTCATACTTGAAAAGGCTTAAAAAAAAGTGCTTGGTGTTTATTAGTTTGTCCCCCAAATATTTTTCAAACTAACAGTTTATTAAACCTGTAACTGTTGTGTTGAGTTAGATCTTTTTCTTTGTTCTCAGGGCTAATTGTAGGATAAAAACTCATCTTAGGATAAAAGCCTTTGGTAAGGACTGCAGGGCAGTTAAATAAATCACTGAGTTGATTGATATTGGAGGGTTGAAAATGACTAATTTTTGAGTTTAGAATGCAGACTAGCTACTGACTTTGCAGGACTTCTTATGAGATTACTTTAGCTGGACAGATGTAGATTCAGTTGAGCAATGTTATAACTGATTGATGTGGCCTTGGAAATATCTGTTAAATCAGGTTCTCAGTAAAAAAAAAAAAAAAAGTGCCTGTGAATTACAACATAAGAATAAAAATTGAAGAAAGTCTTTCCACTTGAGTCATTCATTTGATATTTAGTTCTGTAATCTTATTTACCGACTTGGTATTCTCATTTTATTTTGAATCATAGTTTTTTTCATGGTGTGAGTGCTTTATTCATTTTCTCTAACTGGTAGGAATTTATACTTATTGCCAACTAAATATTTAAGGCAGGTAAAGAAAACTGAGTGTTAAGTTCATAAGAGTCATTCTGATGAATATTCTAAAAAGCTTTAAAAAAGCCATATATATGGAGATACAGATATCCACGTGCCCCATTTGTAGTTTGTAGTGAACATGCTTTATGAAGTCTTAGGTGCCATTGTTAGCTTCTGTGTTCTTTGAGACCTTTCTCTTGATTCTGAATTGTAAAGTAAGATTAACATTTTGCAAATTGTCTTCTCTGAATAATTTTGTTACTTATTATATTTTGTAATAATAAGTATACTGAGGTCATAAGAAGAGAAAAGCTGATTTTTTTTTCTTTTTAACATCTTTATTGGAGTATAATTGCTTTACAGTGGTGTGTTAGTTTCTGCTTTATAACAAAGTGAATCAGCTGTACATATACAGATCCTGATTTTTTAAGCTGTTGAAATAATTAAAACACACACACAGGATCTTTGAACTTTAGAGTTGGAGGAAATCATGTAGTTCAGTGTCTTTCAAATTTTTTTTTTTTTTTTTTTTGCTCGGGCCTCTCACTGTTGTGACCTCTCCCGTTGCGGAGCGCAGGCTCAGCGGCCATGGCTCACGGGCCCAGCCGCTGCGCGGCATGTGGGATCTTTCCGGACCGGGGCACGAACCCGTGTCCCCTGCATCGGCAGGCGGACTCTCAACCACTGCGTCACCAGGGAAGCCCAAGAAAGACATTCTTATTGATCCCCAGTATCTTAGTTAAAAAGCTTTTGGTCACAAGTGACAAAAACTCAACTTGAACTCGTACATAATTAACTCACATGATTGACGTTCCTGGAGATTGGTTTGGGTGTGAATTAATCTTGTCAACATTCTTTTTGTCTGTATGTTTATCTAGTCAGTCTGTCTTCCTTCCTTCCTTCCTTCCTTCCTTCGTTCCTTCCCTCCCTCCCTCCCACTCTTCCTCCCTCCATCTGTCCTTTGGCCCTATGCTGCATTGGCTTTATTCTCCGGTAGACTTCTTCATGAGCTGGAAAAGTTTCTTCTTGGCAAGTTTATGTGGGTCTTAAATTTCTCATGTTTGAAAGCACCTTCTTATCCATATCAGCCCTCTCAAAATTATTTGGCCTTGCTTGCATCACTTGCCTGCTCTGGGCCAGTCATTGTGTCGGGAAGAATAGGGTTGTCTCACTACTTTGTTGGGGCAGGTAACGCATAGTGTGATATGTCAGTGGGGGGGGGGGGGGGGGGGGGGGGGTTTCCGGGGGGGGGGGGGGGGGGGGGGGGGAGGGGAATTCCCCAAAGAAAGTGATGTGAGTGCATCCAGAAGTTCCAGATATCTGCCATACCTAGTATTGACTTTCTCTCATTTTAATGTGAGTTAAATGAGGAATTCTTAAGAGTAGGTATAATTTAATCATAGCATTTATGCAACTGTAATACCAAAATAAATGTAAAAGTTAATTATGAATAAAATGATAAAACTCTAGCCAAATGCAAATTGACAACATTCATACTTGTACAGTGAATATGGCCCTGATTGGGATGCAGGGGGGTCTGGTAAGGTCAGCTTGCCTTTGCTACAGTTGCCTTGTGATGATTCACTTCTCCCACTGGGTCTCTGGTAACAATCATGAAACTTTTAGTCCTATAGCACAATACACCAGCTTTTGGTTTTTATTTGGCTTGAAAGCACATTTACATATTAAATCTACCTCTTTTATTTTCTCTTTATCTCAGAACCATTGGGCGGCAGTGTGATTGTAAATACAAATATAAACTTGACTGCTAAAATTGCAGGATAGTATTTGATTATAAGGTGGTCATCCCAGTAATTTAAAGTGTAATTTAAAGTGTACATCTTTTACTTTTTTTTTTTGGTTTTAATTGTCATTAGTGTGAAAACGCAAAATTGAAGCATTTCCATAGACAAACTACAGATCTTCAAAACATAATTGCTCTGGACTCTCAGGGCTTCTCATACCTCATATTGGGCCATGCCAATCTAGTCCAATCTTTCCCATCTCTAAGCTGCTAAACAAATCGGTTTACATATTTACAGCATAGATTTTGGTTATTAGGTTTTCTTTCAGATGCAAGTAAGTTTTCCTTTAAGGAACATTTTCCATACATGTGATTGTGAATGCATGGAAAATTACAAAACATTTCTCTTCCAACTCTTGGTCAAATTTGAATGTAAAACCATGTGAAGCAGTTCTGCATTTTATTTATATTTGGTCCCAGTAAGCTTCTCAGATGTTTTCATAGCTGGAGAAAACTTGGGAACATTAAATAACTTTAGACAGCATTTGTTTCTAATCCATGCCAGAAGCAAGGGAACTACTCGCTGTAACATCAGAGTAGAGATTATTGGAGGAATCACTTGG
Organism: Aethalodelphis obliquidens; assembly: GCF_003676395.1. Lineage (NCBI taxonomy): Eukaryota > Metazoa > Chordata > Mammalia > Artiodactyla > Delphinidae > Aethalodelphis > Aethalodelphis obliquidens. Next base: position 54,451,304 of record NW_020837950.1, on the reverse strand, counting down.
AGGTGTCCCAGATAGCCCCTGTTTCATTTGATACACTGTTATAGTAGGTTAATCTTTTATTCTTCTAAACTGTTGCTTTTTTTCTTTTTTTTTTTAATTGAAGTATAGTTGATTTACAATGTTGTGTTAGTTTCAGGTTTACAGCAAAGTGATTAATCTTTTTCATATTCTTTTCCATTATAGTAAACCATTGCTTCTTAAAGGGGATGCTGTTTGGCATTTGGTAGTGATACTTTTTGTTATTGTGAGAAACTGTTCAGCGTATTGCAGGATGTTTAACATCCCTGGGCCCCAGACACTACATGTCAGGAGCACCTGATTATTGTGACACACACTTCCAAATGCCCCCAAAAGCTGGCACCACTACTTGGTTGGGAGCCACTGTTCTGAACTCTTTAAAATTTACTTCAATTTATGGTGGTTAAGGGCCCCAGATAGGACAGATTTAAGCTTCAACCCCGGAACTACCTCTTTCTTAAAAGTATGACCTTTAGGTACTTTATTTGCTTTCTCTGTGAAATGGGAATAATAGCATTTACTTCTAGGGTTCTTAAGAAATTTAAAGGAACTAATACATATTTCCTTATCTTTTATAGAGTGATTTTCAGTAGTTTACTATTTATTTTACCTTGAGAATCATCAGTACCTTAATTATAATTGCAAACTTTGAGAGTCATCCCCTTATTCTGGTAAGTGGGAATTAGAACAACAGAACAGGGATTTAATAGACTTTGTGTCCTTCTCATTTTTTAGAAGAATTTTTATTAATGGTTTAAACAGAACCTTTTGTGGATTGTGTAAGGTACTGGAAAGGGAATTGGAATGGGAGTCCAGACCTCCCGACTGTGTCCCAAGCTTTGTGACTGGCCCAGGTTAATAAATCTTGGCTTTAAAATGGGAGGTAGGAGGGGGTGAGAAATCAAGGCAGAGAAATTCATAAATGAGTTTAAAAATCTCTTTCAGCTCTAAGTATTCTTGATTCTCACCAGAGGAGCAGAGTATCAACTTCTTAGATTGAATAGTTTCCTTTAAGTATTTTCCAAGTATGAGTGGTGGATCTAGGTCAAATTTTACAAACAATGCAGCTAGAACTGTGTAAAATAAGGATCCAAGAGCAGGAGAAATATCTAACATTATATTTTATGTGAGTTATTTTTATGTTTTTCCTACAGATAAAGCACATTTCCATATAAATTATCAACCATCCCTTTTTAGACAGGAAACTAACACACTCTTTGTAATTCTGGTTTTAGTGGTTAATTCATATGAATGATGAAAAAAGCACTGGAGAGAAAGAGAAAGGGGTGAAGTTTTATAGGAGACTTAAAAAACACGATCAGGCGTTGTGTTTTGTGGGCCATTCAGGGCTTGCAACTTTTTCCTCTGTTTTGTTTGAGGCACTCTGCAAATCTCCCCAAATGTTACTGTTCCTGGGTAACCTCCTTGAGACCCAGGCATCAACCTACTTACAGAATTCCCCCAAGTAAGCCCCCTTGGGTAGGAACTGAAATGGATCAACTTTAACCCCCAGATCTCTCGTAGCAGCGTGTTGAAGCATTGTTTTATCAAGTATTAAAATCATTCTCCAGTTTAGAATTATGGTTATTATGAAATATTGCTATGGTTTTTATTATAGATAATTAGTTGTATATCACATTTGTTGTCAAACAGTTTTATGATATCTGTGATATTTTGAAAAAATCGTCCCCCAAATTCTATAACTTATTTTTAAAAATTAAGTTCTGAGTAGTAATAGAAAGTGATTTTTCTTAACTACATGTTCAGCTCTTAATCTTTATGTGTTATTCAGAAAATTTGTTATATGTAAGTGTGGTTATTGGTCTAGGGAGTCTATGTTTTTTCAATTCTAATTTGAGAAAATACCAACATTAAAACAATTTTTTTTTTGCACAGGTGTTTCTATAGAGAAATTAGTGCTTTTAAACTAGGAGCTTAAAAAGAAATAATGGCTAACATCATTATTCTGTAGAAACCCATGAATAAATTCTTTTTATTTTTACAAAAAAATTAATTGCTTTTGAAAATATATTCCAGTTAATGTTCGATTAACTTGGGAATTCCCTGGTGGCCCAGTGTTTAGAACTCAGTGCTTTCACTGCCAAGGACCCAGGTTCAATCCCCAGTCTAGGAACTAAGATCTTGCAGTCCATGTGGCATGGCCAAAAAAACAATGTTCAATTAACTTAAAAACAGTAACTATAACATATTAAACACTGTGTACCAGACTCTATGCCATCACTGTATAGGCATGATTTCCCTTAATTTTCTTAAGAAGCCTGTGAGGGTTAATGCCATTATCTCCATCTTATAGAGAGAGTAAATAGTGCACCTGAGGTCTTATCTTAGAAGCAGCTCCAGAGTTGAAGCCTAAGTCTGTCCCACCTAGGGCCCTTACCCACCATTTTCTACTGAAGTTCAGCATCACTGTTAATGGAAGCAATGAAAAGACTCATAGATTTAATGTCATGAGGAATTTAACTCAGGAAGAGGCTAAAGACCCTGGTCTAAAGACCCCAAATGTCTGACAATGGAAATGTCGAGCTCAGCCTTTTCCCACAGCAGCTGCTAGGACCTGGCCGCCTGGCCTTTTGAGTGCATGCACTCATTTAGTTTTGTAGTGTGCTCTACCCACACTGAAGCACTGTCTTGGAGAATGCAGTGCTGTTAGTGCTATAAAGAAGCCTCATGAAATCAAAAGGTGTTAAATGTTATTCCTCGTGACACTGATTTTTATATTAAATCATCATTGCATGGACAGTTTGAGCTGCAAGAGTCTTCAGTAAAGTAGAATATTAAGACAGTAAACTTCTGATTAGATTCATTGTTTTAAAAGAGTTGAGATTTAAAATCCAAGTCACATTTATGGTAAACTCATGACAAGTTTTTATCTTGGCTTTATTTCCTGGTGTCTAATTAATATCAATCTTTTGGGTTCGTTACTTGCTCAGTATGGGAAAGGGTTCCTTAGTGAGCGCTGAGCAGCAGCTGTGGTACCCACAAGTTTGAAACCACAGATGGTTTTCATGTTAAGCTAACATGAAATCTAACATTTTAGTTAGATGGGTGCATGTTACCTGAGAGCAATAACTCCCAGCATTGATTCTGGTACCCTCCAGGGTTTCTCTAGTTATTTTAAGACATATTGTAAAAGTTTAAAAACAAAACTAAATTGAATTTACCCATTTTAAAAAGATATATAATACAACTCATTTTTGAGGTAAGCAATTTTTTGTGTAATAAAATATGGAAGGAAATAAATGACTGGAGAATAATAAAACAGATTTTGGTGAGGAGAGAAGGAATGATTTGGATGGGATGTTAAACATCAGGATCTTGTCATCGATTATAAATTCTCAGCATTAATTTTTATTGTATTTCCCTTGGCTGTGGCTTTATTTCAAGGGTCCAGGGCCTATTGTTTTTCATTAACAGCCTTGTAAAAGTTAAATCAACTCTAAGACTTCAAGAGGGCCACTCTGCTTGTGATTGCAGGACAGTTAACAAAGACTTGCTTATACATGAAAGCAGAGTCTCTAAGTTATTAGCGCTTGGAGCAGAGGGTAAAATACCTTTGTGGAACTTGCATGCATTTCATTCTTTCTGCTCAAATAGCTAGGATGTAGCTTATGGAGAGTTATGATGTAACTCTTCTATCTAGGGGGAAAACTTAGTGGGATTCTATAATAAATGACAGTCTGCAGTATCTGCTTTGGACAAGGACTTGGAATGCTCAGGATGCATGTAGCCAGCCTATTTCCAAACGCTATTAGACCCACTCGGCCTGTGGACCCATACCACCTGGAACACGACCTCTTTCCCCCTCACTTCCTCTGATTCTCTTGGCTGGACTTTATGAGGAAATGAACAGCCATTGCTCTTTACCCCAGCCCTACGTCTCCATTGGAATGAGTACTGAGGGTCTAGGAGATAGCAACATCTTAAAAATATGGAAGAGATTTTGAAATGCTTCCACATGCATTTTCTTTTCCTTTTTTAAAAACTTTATTTATCTATTTATTTATTTTTGGCTGTGTTGGGTCTTCGTTGCTGCTCGTGGGCTTTTCTCTAGTTGCGTCGAGCAGGGGCTACTCTTCATTGCGGTGTGCGGGCTTCCCATTGCGGTGGCTTCTCTTGTTGCGGAGCACAGGCTCTAGGCACGTGGGCTTTGGTAGTTGTGGCGCACAGACTCAGTAGTTGTGGCTTGCAGGCTCTAGAGCACAGGCTCAGTAGTTGTGGCGCACGTGCTTAGTTGCTCCGTGGCATGTGGGATCTTCCTGGACCAGGGCTCAAATCTATGTCCCCTGCATTGGCAGGCGGACTCTTAACCACTGCACCACCAGGGAAGCCCCACATGCATTTTATAACTTGTCTCAGACATCAACCCTGTGTGGTGAGTGAAGCAGTAAGAAGTCTTTCCCCTGTTTGAAAATGGGGAAGCTGAGGGGCAAAAGGATATGACAGGAGTTGACCAAACTAATAATCATCACCTACTGGCCTATTGATAACATAAGAAGTTGTGGGAGTCTTCATGACCTGTTCATACAGCTGACCATTTTTATAATGAAGGACTTGTACTCTGGAGAAAACGGCCTCTAGAGAAGTTGTGATTGGTTCAGCCTCACATCTGTGTATTCTTATAGTTGGAACTAGAGTTGTTTCCTGATGGCCAGTTTGGTATTCTTGACTTTATACTGTGCTGAAGACAGTCAGTACCTTGCACTTCATGAAGAAGGTAGAACAGGCAGTATTTCCCGTATTATGTAGAGGATGAAATTGAAACTCAGAAGAAGAAAATTGTTTGCCACTGGTCACAAATCCCATTGGCAGCAAATGCTAGATAATGATTGGAATTTTGAATCTATGGCTGAAAAACACAACTTCTCGGGGTGCTTTGTAAGTCCCAAGAATTTTTAGCAATTAGTCAACCTCCGTTTTATAAGTAGATTGCAGTTTGTTTTTTTCTCTATTAAATATATGGTATGGTTTTGACAGTAAAATGAAAAGGCTTGATTTAAGGAAGAATTTTATGCCACAAATTATTAATCCAAGAGCTTTCAAAACGTTCAGTTATCAAACACAGGATCACAATGTGGTACACAGGATCCTTTGTGCTCTTTAAAAGATAAAATTAGTGTTAGTGGTTTAATAGCCTGGAGCTCATTAGTATGCTCCACAGAACCTACCTTTTCTTTGTTGTCTATCTGCCAATAATTTCAGTTGGGAGGAACAGAATATCGAACGACTAGTGTGGCCAGCTAAAATACAGGACACCCCGTACAATTTGAATTTTAGATTCTACTTATATTAAAAAATTATTCATTGTTTATCTGAAACTCAGTTTTAACTGGGTATCCAGTATTTTTATTTGCTAAATCTAGCAGCCCTGAGAATTACTCTTCTCTTGAACACATTTATTATACATTCTTCTCAGTGCATCATTTTAGGTTTATAAACCATGACCTGTTTTCAGAGAAACATAGGCATGGGATTCAGTTAGATTTTTTTCAGGACACAATCCTTAAGAACATTTGTTCTCTGAGTCCCTTGGGGCAGTGTTTTTACCTCAGTGGTTTAGTGTGCCATCCCTTTACGATATGGATGGAAAGAATTAAGTTAGAGAATGTGTATTATAAGTGATTTTATTCTCTCTATGCCTTATGTGTTTAAATTTGATTTTTGATTCTTTCAGATGCAGCTAGACATTATGAAGTGTCTTCATGACAAACATTGGTGTTCTGGGAACTTTTATAGTCTTACAGGCTGTAAGACTGGGAATAGGAGACCTAGATTTGATTCCTGATTTTGCTGCCAGCTAGCAGAATGTGTGTGGTTCAGCCATTTAATTTAGCTGCATAATTGAGAAAGTAGGATTGTTAGTGTCTGCCTCACCAGGTTGAAATAAAATGGTGCTTTTTTTCCTTTCAGTATCACTAATGTAAATACTTTTCAAAATCTCATAGACTCAAGGAAGAGAAAGAAGGGAAAATAGAGATCCTGTCTCAGGCCATAGAGGTGATTTGCTCCAGTCAGAGCTACCAGCCAGGTTTCTTGAATCTCATCTGGTATATTTACCCTCGTATTTGACATGTCCATCTTTCCATCTTTCTTCATTCACGTGCAGTTACGTATAACTTCACATGACAGCGAATACAGTACGTGTATAAATTAACTTCTGGACACAATATAAGCTTCAGTTTAGGGAGGAGAGGTCTGGGCTTGCTCACTCCTGTATCCCTGGTGCCCAGCCTAGTTAGTGCTAGTTAGTGACACTCTCAAGGACCTTCATGAGAATAATCCATTCTAGAGAAAAAAGACACTTAAAAGTGAATCCAGTTAAAAGCGAAAAATATCACTGAAAAGGTTTTGATTGGAACTTGATCTTGAAAAATGGAACCACAGGTTATGAAAGTAAGTTTACCTTATTTTGGACTTAGTAAAATTTAGATTATAATGAAAACTCCAAGCTAATTTGTAAAATACACAATTTTCTGGCAAGACTATGCCATAAACCAATATCTTTACTTCTTATCTGACATTTGCAGCAGGATCATAGAGTCTTTTTCCCCAAATATAGGTTTTTAAAATTAATATTTGAAGATGTCATCAGTTCTTCCAGCAGCCCTTCTTAATCTAGAATGCAGTTATTTGAATAGAATTCTCTTTTCAGGTATTTGTTATGTCATGATCCTTGCTGTTTTTTAATTTTTTGATTGTTAGCAGTTTTTTTTATTGAGCTTAACCTTAATTATCAGTGGCTTTATGTAATATTAGAATAGTTCTCCAACATCACTTTGGTTTACTTCTAGAAATTCTGTATCTTACATAAGAGTTTAAATTTCAGTCTGCAGGTGATTTGTATTTGCAGAGATTGAAGTATTAAAAAACAATCAACAGGAAATGATAGATATTAGTCTTAGGAAGGACAGCCCACTTCATACAGCCACATAGGTCATGCACTGCAAAACGTCAAGGGATGCCTGAAGGGAGAGAGGTGTGAGAGATGATTTAATTTTATTTACGGTTGGTTTATAAGTGATTGTTTTGATGTTATGATAACATATGTTTTCCATACACAGGGATATATCTACAGGGACTCAGATAATAATGTGGTCATGAGAAAACCCTTTCCCCCATTACTGGTGATTAATAAAAATTGTTGATTGAATCACTGGATATACCAGGTCTACTGTTCCTGTGTCATTTAATACTGAGTTCATCTCTCCAAGAGAATATCTAGAAATACAACACTTGTGAGACTATTAAATATAATAATACAAAACACCTAACAAAGAATTTTTGGACACTGGCTCTGTTTAAGACATATGTTAGGCCCTACAGGATATATGAGGGTAAATTAGCCATGGTCAGTTATGAGGCTTACATCCAAGGGGTGATGAACGTTAATAGCTAAAACACAATGTTGATTTTCTGTAACAAATATATCAGCATTCACATTTTCAAAAGACTGTTGTCCCTTTTAATGCAGGTGATTTAGGAGTCGTCATTTATTTATTCATTCACTTCACTCAAATATTTATCAAGGACTCAGTATGTGACAGGCGTTTTCTAAGTACAGGAATGCAGTCGTGAAGAAGACAGACAAGTACGAAATTTACATCTCATCGGAGGAGGCAATAAACCAACAGATTAATAAACCAGAATAGATGATAGTAAGAATTCAGATAGTGTGGGGGGAGAACATAACGTGTCGGCACCACCTGAGGTGGAGTGATCAGGGAAGACCTGTCTGCACAGGAGATGGAAGCTGTGATCAACAAGGTGCAGATGAGGAGAGCTTTCCAGACTGGGAGCAGTCTGACGTGCTTAAGGAACGTCAGGGAGGCATGGGTGAGAGGGACTATGGTAAGGGACTGAAAGAGTTTGAGTTTTATTCTTGATTCAGTGAGAAGCCAAGTAGGGTAGTTAAGATGTTAAGGTTTACTTTGTTCGAAGATGACTCTGGCTACTGTGTGGAGAGTGGATTGAAGGGAGGCTAGTATAATATCAGAGAGACCAGTTAAGGGGCTGTGGCCGCAGTCCGAGGTGAGAGATGGTGGGGTTTGGACCAGGGAAGTGGTACAAGAGATAGAAATGAGCAGATTGGACTATAGGGTTTTAGAAGTCAAGGTGACAGGACTTGGCTGCTGGATTAGAAGAGAGAGTTGAAGGAAACAGAAATCCAGAATAATTCCTGGATGTTTGGTTGAATAACTAGGGAGATGATGGTGCTACTTACTAATACGAAGAAACCTGGCAGGGAGTGAGGCTGGTGCAAGATGAAGGATGGGGCATTAGGAATTCTGATTTCACCATGTTAAGTTGTCTGTTTAGACATTCACATGGAGCTGTCAAGTAGGTGGTTGTATTAAAACCACCATTTACCAATGAGAAGGTTAGAAATAAGAGGAGGCTGTGTTTCAGGTTTGTAACTGAAGTAGTTAAAATGCCTCTTTTTATATTGATTTGAGAATTTAAGTTGCATGTACATATTTTTAAATAACATGATATGTTAATTTAAATGTATCACTTTTTTCCTGTCTTACATTTTACAAAACAGTTTATTCAAATGCTTCCTGTACATTTTTCACATGCATGTCTGACATCAGTGTCTTTGGCACTACTACTGTGATTTTGGAGGTTATGTAAGCATTTCCCAAAGTATGTTCCCCTCATTTCTATCGAAGTTTTTGAGATACAGCATTATTTTAATATCAATGTATGTTCTCATCACTGGAAGTTTTGTCTCAAGCCATGGCATGCATTTATAAAACATTAGGCAATTATATTTTAAACGACTCTGTGCTAGAGGTATACACCAGAGATGTGTACAATATACTTACTGCATTGCTTTTTAAAAAACTTTTGTTTATTATTATTATTATTTTGGCCGTGGTGCATGGCATGCAGGATCTTAGTTCCCCGACCAGGGATCAAACCCATGCCCCTGGCAGTGGGGACGCAGAGTCTTGACCACTGGACCACCAGGGAAGTCCCTACATAGGTTTTTAAAGAGAGCTTTAAAATGTATAACTATATCTAACACTTGGAATTATGAGGTAATCCTGATAATATCTGTGTCATCTTTTTTTGACCCATTTCATTCTAGACTGGTACCATTTCTGGGTAATATATATTTACCAAACAATAGAGTGTTGTTCAAACTAAAATAATTAAGGGAACATTCTATAAGTGAAAGACTTAGTAGAGACTCTGAAAAAAGGCTAACTCTTCTTTCCCCCTTCTGGATCTTCTTTTTTCACTTAATAAATTGTTGTGATTATTCATATCAGTATCCATGACCATTTTTAAATCTTTGTCTAGTGTTACATTTATAAATGTGCCATGATGTGTTTTCCAGGCTTCTGTTTGTGGTATTAGGTTTCTTCTCATCTTTGCTGTAACAAACAGTACCACAGTAAATAAATACCCTGGTACTTCCTTTGCCACATGTGTAAAATCTGTGGAACAAAGGATAAATGCGTTTTAAAACTTGTTAGATATTGCCTACTTGCCCTCTGAAGAGGTGTTATCAATCTCTACTGCATCCAAAAGGATGAGAGAGTGTCTGTATCCCTACACTGTCCAAAATAGTACACTGTCAGACTTGTTTATCCCAGCTCTTTGGTGAAAATAATCAGTAAGTCATTGTAGAGTGGAGATTGCATTGCTCTTATAGGCCAGTTCTTTTAAATATCCTCAGTGGTAGCAAGTTTTTGTCTTTTGAAAGTAAATTTGAGTTTTGGAAAAAGTCAAGTCTAGTGCATAAGCTATATATGAAGTTAGCCATTACTCTAGGTTTTTTGCGGTTTTATTTGCTTGTTTTGAGAGGAAGGCTCAGTGAAAAAGAAGATCTAACTTTCAGATAAAGCTAATATTCTTATATGGCTTATGAAATTTTTTAGAAGTTAGTTTCAAAAGAAGAGTTTCAAAAATGTCTAAAGTAATGGCACCATCAGTTGGCATAAGATTACAGCTGCCCAAGAGGAATTATTTCAGTTGAACAACAATCATTTGGATATATATGATCCGGTGTATTTGTTTTAAAAAATCACCCACTGTGAAGGCTTTATCTCAGACAGGTCTCTTCATGGGATGGCACATTAACAACATAAATAATTTAAGTTTTCTCGGGCTGAATTTTTTATACTAGTTATGCTTACTTTTTTGTTTTCCTCCTTTATACAAGGAATAGGTAATCTAGAAGAAGAGATCATTTTTACCATTATCTGAACAAACATTATCAGGATGATATTAATGAAAATCTACAATCTTTTTACTACATACCAGATCAAATTGTTCATATTTTTCATTTCCCTTTGTAAATCTAACGTATATATAGCAATATAGATAACAATTATCTAAAATTAAGCATATTAGCTAGCCAAATTCAGATAAATTTTTAAAAATATTTAACTTCAGAACAAGTTGTGTGTTTTAAATAGCAAATTAATTTCCATATCTATGTTTTCCTAAGACTATTGTTAAGTTTAGTGTCTTTTACTTTAATACAAATTGAATTTGAGAGGAGCAGACTTGACACTTGACGTGTGGTAAGTCAGATATTTGAAAATACATGTATATAGGAGTCAGGCTTTATCAAAGTGTTCATTGAAGCAACTGTCCTCTACAGATTTGCAGAATAAATTGTCTTAAATAAACCATCTTGTTTTTATTTTCTATGACAGATTGAACCATTACTGCCTCAGTTTACCATGAGAGGATTTTTAGAAGTTTTCAGGGGTAGCAATATTTAAGGAGGGGTGTTCTTCCTTATGTATTTACTGTGTCTACATGTTCTTTTCTGCAGAGAAATGGTCAATGCATGGTTTGCTGAGAGAGTTCACACCATCCCTGTGTGCAAGGAAGGCATCAGAGGCCACGTGGAGTCTTGCTCTTGCCCCTCGGAGCAGAGTCCCCGTGCAGAGAGCAGTGTCCCTGGAACACCAACCAGGAAGATCTCTGCCTCCGAATTTGATCGACCTCTTAGACCCATCGTTGTCAAGGATTCTGAGGGAACTGTGAGCTTCCTCTCTGACTCAGAAAAGAAGGAACAGATGCCTCTAACCCCGCCACGGTTTGATAATGATGAAGGGGACCAGTGCTCGAGACTCTTGGAATTAGTGAAAGATATTTCTAGCCACTTGGATGTCACAGCCTTATGTCACAAAATTTTCTTGCATATCCATGGCCTCATCTCCGCTGACCGCTATTCCCTGTTCCTCGTCTGTGAGGACAGCGCCAACGACAAGTTTCTTATTAGCCGCCTCTTTGACGTTGCAGAAGGTTCAACACTGGAAGAAGCTTCAAATAATTGTATCCGCTTAGAGTGGAATAAAGGCATCGTGGGACACGTGGCAGCTCTTGGTGAACCCTTGAACATCAAAGATGCATATGAGGTAAATAAACTGTTGGAACAGAGGCGGGGTGAGGGGTGGAACACAGGTGGGGCATTGGACAACTACTGTGAATCGTGGGGATATTTGACACTGAGATGTAATACTGTGTGTACTTATTTAAAATGGGAATATATGGCAAGAACTTTCCCATCTTTTAAATGTCAGAGTTTCTTCGCTAATGTCTGGGTCAAGGATAGAGGCCCGAGAGAAGTCTTGTCCTGTTTTTCTCCTTAATGATAATTTAACATAGGTCATCTCATAGTTGTATTCTTTCATCTTTTTACCTGATCACTCTACATATCCCCTATCTATGTTATCTCCATGTGAACTTCTGGGAATTTACTAATATTCTAAAATGATAGGTCCAAAAGCCATCAGAAAACCAAAGCCATAGTCTTTTTAAGTTCATTCATTCAGTTAATCATATTCATTCATTTGAACTCCCATTGACAGCAAAGTCTGATTTTCTTTCTTTCCACTCTTTCATTTGTTTTATTAAACAAATAAATTTACGGATAGCTTCAAAAAATGGAAATTTTTGCCCTACAGTATTTCGATGGAAAGATTTGATATTTATTCCACTTTTACTTCAGTTATGGACTTAAAGATTACACTATATGATTCTTGAAATTTCCCAGTTAAAATTAATCTTTTATTACTAGAAATAGAGGTTTTAAACAAAGCATCTTAATTGAATGATACTTACTATGTTTATGAATTGTGTTCTAGCTACTTATCACGTGGTACATTATGAAGTTGCCATAGTAATACTAGCTTGAGGCTCCTCTGTGTAATTTGAGGGGTCGTAGATGTTTTAGTCACCCCTGTATTCCTGATGCCTGGAACATAGTGCCTGGAACATAGATAAGTCTTAATAAATAGCGATTGGGAGAAAATTATAGTAGATGAGATAAATAAGTAGAATGGAAAGCAGGTCATAATAGATCCAGGGAAAATGTGTTAGGTTCAGGGAAGCAGGAGATCACATATAATTGGGGAGACGGAGAGAGGTTTCTTTGAGGAAGCAGTGATTGATGTGGACCCTGGAAGGTGGGTGAGATTGGAGTAGATTGAGTTGTGTGCATAGTGAGATCCAGATGTAAAGAGAAGTTTGCAGAAGAGACAGGAAGTTGGACCATGTGGTGCTCGTATGGAAATGTGTGGGTGATAGTATAGATGTTGAGGAGCTGCTGGAGATTACTGGGGTCTTGAATGCCAAGCTGAGGAGTATATGTTTGATTCAGAGCTATGAGGAATAACTGAAGATGGTTTGAAAGGGGAACCGGCATGATTCAGACTGTGATTTATTTTATTTTTATTTTTTTGCGGTACGCGGGCCTCTCACTGTTGTGGCCTCTCCCGTTGCGGAGCACAGGCTCCGGACGCACAGGCTCAGCGGTCATGGCTCACGGGCCCAGCCGCTCCGCGGCATGTGGGATCCTCCCGGACCGGGGCACAAACCCGTGTCCCCTGCATCGGCAGGCGGACTCTCAACCACTGCGCCACCAGGGAAGCCCCAGACTGTGATTTAGAAAGATGAATAATATGGTGGTCATAAAAGGAATTGGGGAAAAATACTGGAAACTGGGAGGATAGGTTATTTTAATAGTCTGAGGAAGTAAGGACCTGAACCAGGGCACTGGCCTTCAGGACCAAAAGGAGGGAATGGATTAACGATGAAGAAGCTGAATCTGCTAGACTTGGCAGCTAATAGGAGATGGAAGTGAGGAGAAGAGAGGAGTTGGAGAAGACTCGGGTTTTGAAGTTGGTTGAATAAATAATGGTAACTGGTGGGGAATACTGAGGGCAGGGATCTGGGGAGAGATGTGATAGTTCGGATAGATTAGATCCTGAGATAGGTGTCAGAATCCACTCTATACCAGCAGTCTTTTCCATTTTGATTCTTCACGGAGCTATCTCCATGACCTCCTTGAGCTCTGTGAGTAACATCACACCATGGCAAACTCCAAGAGGGGTATTAAGGACGCAGCTGCAGAATTGCTGCCGAGTTTGCAGAATTCCCCTCCTGTCTTAGGTGACAGCTGGGTTTCCGCTTTTCAATGACACTATTGTCCCAAGTACAGTAGGACCGTAAATATGCTTCAGCCATAAATATGCTTCAGCTTTGCTGAGAAAGCCTCCATTTGTCTGCATGATCCTAAGTTTCTCCAGCCCTGAGGATTTCTTCATTTATATACAATTTATTTAATCTGTTTACCATCTTTAGAGTTTTGATGGTGTAGCTTTTGTCTTGCAGTTAGTAATAATTTAATTCTTGTACTGCCGTCTGAAACAGGCCAGTGTCCTTGATTTGCAGTGACCCCAGGGTGAAGCCTCTTAGCCTGTGGATTTCTCATGTTGCTGTTCACCCTTGACACCCTTGATCTGTGTTTATAGAGGCCTTGCAGAAGTTATTCCTGTCCCAGGAATTTCATTAGAAGTCGTGGGATTGATCTGTGACATAATTTACATTGGTATTAACAGTGGAAGTCAGTTGGCTAGTGGCTAATTCATTACTTAGCTCACTCATAGCTTGAATAGTCAAAATACTGTCTCATAGCCTTTTGTGAAAATAATCAGAATATCAAAGTATATTCTATGTTTTCTGAGTCCTACTTCCTTAAATATGTGTCTGTAAAAATGACACATTTCTTTAGCTTATGTGACCATAGAACACTTAAAAGTTAGGATGTAGCAGTAGAAAACTAAGAAGTGGCCATGAAATAGAGTAGTGCTCAGATTGAAGCTCAGAGTGAAATAATAGTCTCCTGGATAGATTAATTGTAAGACATGGTCAACATTTGATTCACTTTTTAAAACTTTGTAACAGAATGATATAAACTTGGAGATTCAACTGTTTTGTTACTAATAAAATAACACATTCATATTTTAAAATATAAGACAAGATCAACACCTTAGACCAGTGAGTCTCAATTAGATCACAGATACCAGTGATGTTCAGTCACACATCATCTCCTCCTTCATCAGCCCATCATTCACGCAACTTTCTTGAACATGGCAGAGCATTTCATAATAATAAAATATTAACACATAATAATCAGAGCCACTGTATAAATGTGTTGGCATTGTCCTCATATATAAAAACTAGATATCATCCAGTATCTAGATTGGATTGTGTATCAGTCAGCGTTCTTCAGAGAAACAGAGCCAGTGGGATAAATAGAGATAAATAAGAAGTGATGTACTCTAGGAATTAGCCACTTGGATATGGAGGCCTAGAAGTTCCACAGTCTGCCTGCCATCTGCACGCTGGAGAATCAGGAAAGTTGATGGTGTAATTCAGAGTCTGAAGGCCTGAGAATGAGGGGGGCCAAGAGTATAACTCTGGTCTGTGTCTGAGGCCAAAAGCTTTAGAACCAGGAGCTCTGATGGACAGCAGGAGGGCAAGAGAAGATGGATATCTTAGAGAGCAAATTTGTCCTTCCTCTGCCTTTTTTGTTCTATTCAGGTACTCAAGGGATTGGCTGATGCCCACTGGCATTGATGAAGATCTTCTTTACTCATTCTACTGATTCAAATGTTCATCTCTTCTGGAGACATCCTCACAGGCACACCTGGAAGTAATGTTTTATCAGCTATTTGGGTATCCCTTAGCCTAGTCAAGTTGACACATAAAATTAACCATCACAGATTGCCTGAACCCCTGGTTCCACGTCTTATGGAAGCCTTAAGACTCCGCAAGATTTCCTATGTCAGAGGATTTCTATTGTCTACACAGCCCTCTTTTCCCTAAGTCAACTGGAATGCAAAACCTGGGCTCTTCTCCTGTTTCCATGGGACAGCCTCTCCATGGATACTCTGATTGCTAGGGAGAAAACTTGGAGGATCTTAGGGAAGGGTCACATTGTCACTCATGTGGCCTTCACCGTGGAGCCGCTACTCCTCCCACTCGCACTTCATTCCTTCCTTTTCAGTCCTTTTCCAGGTAAATAAATCTTCACCATCTCTCATCCTGCAGGTCTCACTTGCTGCTCAAGTGAATTTCTGGTGAATAAAGTTATTTCCAAAATGAACAGAGGAAAGGGATAACAATAGCAACTGTTCTAATTTTGATAAATTATTTAGTTTTGATAAATTATTAAATTTGATAATTTTCTCATGGTGTAATTGTGCCCCAGGGAACACAGTTTGGGAACTGCTATATCTTTGTTCAATGTTCTGATAATCTCTAGGTATTCCACTTTGTGGGAGAAAACCAGTGCATATAATTTGGCAAGTCTACTGTGTTATTTCCTTTTTGTTTCCTGTTATTTTTATTTTTATACCATTTCAAGCTTAAAGAAAAGTTGCAAGACCAGCATCAGAAACTTGTGTATACCCTTTACCCAGATTCTCCAATCGTTTATATTTTGCCCCATTTGCTTTATTATTTTCTTTTCCTATATATAATACATGTAAGTAATATATGCAGATTATTTTTTTCTGAACCATTTGGAGACATTTTTACTAAATATTTCAGTGTATAGTTTATAACAAGAATATTCTCTTACACAACCGTGATACATTTATCAAAATCTGGAAATTTTATGATACTGTACTATTATCAAACATTCCATAGTCAAATTTGGTCAGTTGTTCCATGAATGTCCTTTATAGTTATTCTTTTCACTCTGATCAAGGCTGTAATTCAGGATTACATATTGCACATACTTGTCCTATCTCTTTGGTCTCCATTAAATCTGGAATAGTTTCTCAGTGTTTCTTTATCTTTCTTTACATGTAGTTTGGAAGAGTACAGGCCAGTTATCTTGTAGAATGTTTTTCTTGAATTGATTCAAGTCAGGCAGTTTTGGCAGGAATATGACAGATGTTGATCTTGAGACCTAGTTTGGTTTTACAAACAGCAATCAATTCTTTACTTCTCCTACACCAGCTGGGGTGTCCTACAATCCAGCTCAATTCTGACACTAGCTCCTGGAGTTCGTGCAGACGCCACAGGTTAAGGACTCAGTCCCACAGTGCCGTCCCCACTTCAGATACCAGCCCTAAATAGGATACCCAGGCTAGCCACACTTATGTCTGGCTGACTACAAATTCCGGGGTTCCCTGCTCCGGTTTAATAATGTCCTAAAATGACTCAGAACTCAGGAAAACACTAAAGCACTACTTAAAATTACAGTTTTATTATAGAGGATGCAATTCAGAAACAGCCAAATAGAAGAGGTACATAGGGCAAGGAGCGAGGCAGGCGGGGGACACAAAACTTCCATGCCCTCTCGGCGGGGGCCGGGGAAGGGAGAGGTGCACCACCGTCCCAGCACACAGTTATCTCCACCAACCCAAAAGTTCCCTCAGATCTGATGGCACGGTTGATTAAATCATGGCCACTGGTGATTGGACTCAAGCTTCAGCCCCCTCTCTCCTATCCAGAAGTCAGTGGTGGGCCTGAAAGTTCTAATCCTCTCATCACTTGGCAGCCAGCCCCCATCCTGAAGCTATTTGAGGCCATCCCCCCCGCCCCCCCACACCCCCGTGGGTCTTCTCGTTAGCATGAACTCAGGTATGGTTGTAAGGGGTTTGTTATGAATATAAAAAGAATCTCCTATCACTCAGGAAATTCCAAGGGTTTGAGGAGCTCTATGCTAGACCAATATATTTTTTATTATACCACAGACCTTCTTAGCATACGTTACCAGGTAGCATATGATGTTACTCTACCCCGGTATTGATGATGTTAAATTTGATAACTTGGTTAAAGCGGTATCCACTAGGTTTTTCCACTATAAAGTTATCATTTTCCCATTGTAATTAAGTATCTTAAGAGGAGATATTTTGATATTGTATAGATATTCTATTCCTCATCAGTACCTTTACCAGTTTTGTCATCCACTGATTTTCCAACTTCATAATACCTTATATATATATTAGTCGACATTCCAATGTAAAGAAGGGCTTTGCCTTCTTTATTCATTCATTATTTATTTATTTCTATCATTATGGACATTTTAATTTTGTTTAATGAGTTATGCTCTGTTACTATCTTTATTTATTCAAATTCTCAGATTATAGCAGATTTACCGGCTCCTATGTCTTTTTGATATGTCCCCATCACTCTTGGCATTTTCTTGCTCTCTAGGGGAGCTGAAAGTTTTAACTGCTTAACAAGATGTTCCAGACTCATCTTTTACTTTCCCTGCCCTAGCCCTACGATCATTCTTTTTCCCAAGGAGCCCTGGTTCCTTTCAGTGGAGGGGATGGTATTTAGAAACCAGGATCTAGGCAGTAGGTGTGCTCACTGCTACTAGTTTATCAGCAGACAGAGCTAGAAAAAAATATATACACAGACACACAGACACTTGTATTTTATTTATTCCTATATGTAACTACTCACTATATGATAAGCAATGAATTCTTACCTCCAACTTCAATCTAACACCTCAAGGTATATTTTTTCTTCCTCTTTTCTTAATATATATAATATAATATTATATATATTATATATGTAATATATATATATGTTCTTTATCAGATTCTTTTCTCTTATAGGTTATTAGAAAATATTGAATATAGTTCCCTGTGCTACACAGCAGGTCCTTGTTGATTATCTGTTTTATATATAGTAATGTGTATATGTTAATCCCAAACTCCTAATTTATTACCCTCCCCTTTCCATAAGTTTGTTTTCTATGTCTGAGGGACTGTTTCTGTCTTGTAAATAAGTTCATTTATGTCTTTTTCTTTTCTTTTTTAGATTCCACACATAAGTGATATCATATAATATTTGTCTTTCTATGTCTGGCTTACTTCACGTAGTATGGTAATCTGTAGGTCCATCCATGTTGCTGCAAATGACATTATTTCATTCTTTTTTATGGCTGAGTAATATTCCATAACACACACACACACACACACACACACACACACACACACACACACACACACACACAACAAATCTCTGACAAAAGAGGCAAGAATATACAATGGATAAAAGACAGTCTCTTCAATAAGTGCTGCTGGGAAAACTGAACAGCTACATGTAAAAGAATGAAATTAGAACATTTTCTAAGACCATACACAAAAATAAACTCAAAATGGATTAAAGACCTAAATGTAAGACCAGATACTATAAAACTCCTAGAGGAAAACATAGGCAGTACACTCGTTGACATAAATCATAGCAATGTCTTTGTGGATTCGTTTCCTTATTCTTCATATATTTGTGCATGTGCTCAAGCCATGTTCCAAGCTCTTTACTCCCTTCTGTAGAATCTCTTATCTTTCTCTTCAAGCTGAAGAACTCTCATTAACATTTCTTTAGTACTGGTCTGGTGGTGACGAATTCTCTGATTTTGTTTATCTGAAAATGGCTTTATTTTGCCTGTAATCTTGAAAGATATTTTCACTGTCTAGACGATTCTTAGTTAATAGTAGTTTTCTTTTAACACTTAAAAAGTTCTCCCACATTTTTCTGGTTTTCCCTTTTCTTATGAGAAGTCTGCTCGGCTTCATTTTTCACCTTATATGTTTCATAGTATATATCATTTTCACACTGTGTATATATTTAAGGTTTTCACTAACTTTGGGAAATTTTTGGTCATATGTTTAAATATTTTTTCTGCTCCATTCTCTTCTCTTTGGACTCCAGTTGTATATATGTTAGACTATTCGATGTTGTCCCACAGAACACTGAGGCTCTGTTAACTTTTTACAGGTTTTTTTTTTTTTTTGTCCTCTCAGTCCTTTGGATTGGATACTTTCTGTCGATCTGTCTTCAGGTTCACTGACCCTTCCATTGTTTCCAATCTGCTGTTAAATCCATCAGTGAACTCTTGGTTTTAGACTGTGTACTTTTCAGTTCTAGAATTTACATTTGGCTTTTTAAAAATACTTTTTCTTTCTGCAGAGATTTCCATCTGTTCATTATTACCATATTTTCTCTTCAGTCCTTAAATACATTTATAATAGCTCCTTCGAGGTCCCTGTTTGTTAATTCCAACATCTGAATAATCTTGGGGTCATTTTCTATTGACTGCTTTTTTTCTTCACGGTGGGTTTCAATTTCCTGTTTCTTCACATGTGTTGTGATTTTCTTTTATTGTATGCTGGACATTGCAAATGTTTTGTTGCAGGGCATTTGGATTATATCAACTTCCTTTAAAACAGAGCTGACCTTTGTTCTTGTAGACAGTGGAGTTACTGGAAGATCCTTTCGGTCCTGTCAGGTTTGGTGTTATTATTTGTTAGGATGGATCTACTTTAGTTTTAAATTTAGTCTTAGGGAATGCTGCTCAGGTCCTTACCCCCCAAGGAGTGGCCTTTCTGCGTCTCAGCCGAATGCCTGAGGTGCCTAGTGAGGTATCTCCTCGGGTGGGTAGAACCCCAGTGTCTTCAAACATTTTTAGAATTGGTTATCACCATTCACTTTCAGCCTTCAACAGGTAATCTTTGCTAGGTCTCTTAGAGTCTTGCCAAATACATGTCTGTGAAGTGACTAGCCACTCACTCTTCTGCCAATCCTCCTTTACACCCCTAACCCCACCCAAAGCACAGCCTCTCTTATCAGGTACTTTGCCTTGCACATACCAGCCAGTTTAGAAGCCCTGAATTCAGTTCTGTTTGGAGCTGTTACTCTGCCTGCCCCCAGGATACCACCTGCCTGCCCCCAGGAGGAACCGGATTATTGCAAGGCCATCATGTGTATTCCCTTCTTCACTGTGTGCAGTTTAGTTATCGCATGTATTTGGTCTAATCTTGTATTTTTCAGCAGGAGGGCAAGTCTGGTACTAGTTGTTTTAGTGTGGGAGATGGATATCTAAGCTTTGTGGTTTTTTTACACTGTCATGTTCTCATAAACAGTGAAAGAAATAATCACAATAATAATGAAATAATAGTGCTCCGTTTTTCTTTCAATGTTTACTTGCACCTAGAGGGGTTAGAAGTTCTCTATGTGTTTATAGCCCCTGCACTGGGTACATTATTAAAGGAAAAATTCTTTGAGATGCCAAAATTCACTTAAAGTGATTTTGAAGTCTACATTACTCCTACCTCCTTCAATGAAGAATGAAATCCAGGGCTGCTGTTTATTTTAAACTTCCAGTATGCACAAAAAAATTCTATGAAAGTGCTACTAATTTCAGACTCTTGCTTTGATTAGATAGTTGGGTTTAATCCTCTTTTTTATGAATTGGTCTTGTAATTCAGATATTCATTAACAAAATAATTGCTGAGGATGCATTTCTATTCATGTTTTGATTATTAGCTTGTCATAATTTTTATCCTCTTGTAATTTGTCCGTGTCAGTATCCTATCTGCTTTCTTTAGGTACCTTGCAATGTAGGATGCTATTTAAGGACTGTTTTTTGGAAACATTGAGCCAAGGTTTTCTCTGTCTTTCAGTATAACTTTGAGCGTGTTTGCAGAAAAACTAAAAATGCAGTCGTGTATATTTACAATATAAAATATTTGCATTGATTTTCTACCATTTTATAGCTCTTCTTTTGAAATTGCCTTTAATGCCATGTTTGGTCCTCCCATGGGGAAAATCGGCCTCATTTCTGACCCGAGTTGATGGAATCGTTTACTTCATTCACAGCTTTGGCTTTGCGTGACTTTAGACTAATTAAAAAAAAAAAAAAAAGAAATGACCTTCAAAGATGAGGATTTTTCCAGTGTGACTATTCCATATTTTCTGAAGGGAATTCCAAAAGCAGAGGTTTTAGAACAATAATGCTATTATTAGGTTGAGCATGTAAGTTCCCAAGGCTATTGCTTTGAGGGGAACAATATTCATTCAGATGTTTATGTTCTGGTATGTTTGCTTCCGTTCTAATTGTATCTCATGTACTGGTCTGTGTCCATTTCCTTGAGTATATTTTTCCTCCTACCTGTAAGGTTTGCTTTAAACTATAGTAAGCTAAAAGTGATCATGTTGGATAACTGTGATATCATTTGTTAATGAATTCCTTCATTTGTTTAACAGATGTTTTTGAGTTCCTGTGCTAATCTTGGGAATACAGTGTGGTGAAGCAAAAAAAGCCCCTCATAGAATTTACAGCCTACCTTTGATCTTCTCAATCTGGTTTAATGGAAGATAGCCTGTATCTTTCTTTCTTTAACCCACATTTAGAACTTTTACACCTTTCAGCAGTCCTTTGTGATTATTGGATGTGGGAAGATGTACTTTGTAAAAGGGGAAAGAGATTCAAAAGATTGAGGAATTATTTGTAGTCTGATGAAGGCCATGCAGTTTTATTATATACAAAAAGAAAGAAAAGATAAGATTTTAATTCTTATGAAACACCTGAGATAGAAATACAGAATACTGAGGAAATATATATACAGTCATTACAAGGGAAGTCAAGTCAGTATTGAAAAGGTCATTTTGGAGGTGGTGGTGGGTTTTATAGGAAAAGTTTCAGACCAAAGATGCTTTTCCTTTTCAGAAGAATCAGTGCGATGGGAATAGGCAAATTGTATTACAGAGGAGGAGAGTTGCCACTTTTTCCTGAGTTTAAGTGAGGCTATCTAAATTGGTTAATATTTTGAATTTCCTTTATTTCTTAACATTTGTTTACATCTGTATTTTTTTCATAAATACTAGCTGCCAAAAAACCCTTAAATTTATCTTTGTCAAAGATGATATGTACTTGTATGCTTTGATGCCTTTTACAATAATAAAATTGTCATTCAGAGCAACAAGGTGAGTCGACAATTAGATTTCTCTAATCCTATAAATCAGAAAAATCAAATCAGTCTTTGAACAGGTCAGTCGCTAAATTGAATTTCTTCTTCCTTACTAGGATCCTCGGTTCAATGCAGAAGTTGACCAAATTACAGGCTACAAGACACAAAGTATTCTTTGTATGCCAATTAAGAATCATAGGGAAGAGGTAAGCCAATTTTCCATTTTATTCTAAAAGGTCATTTAGAAACATTTTTCTTTTTGAAAACAATTTTTCACTTTGCACACTTACGAAATAATGCTGTAGTGACAAGTTAACTATAAAGTGCTTAAATGTTCTGCTTGATGTTTTTTATTTAGACTTTAGTAATAGGGTTGACTCCTGGTACTTTACTTTGACTTAGAAATAAATTTTAGACATGTCATTTCTTTTTATTGAATAAATTTATGTATTTATTTATGGCTGTGTTGGGTCTTAATTGCTGTACATGGGGTTTCTATAGTTGCGTTGAATGGGGGCTACTCTTTGTTGCGGTGCACGGGCTTCTCAACGAGGTAGCTTCTCTTGTGGAGCACGGGCTCTAGGCTCATGGGCTTCAGTAGTTGTGGCACACGGGCTCAGTAGTTGTGGCTCATGGGCTCTAGAGCGCAGCCTCAGTAGTTGTGGCACATGGGCTTAGTTGCTCCACGGCGTGTGGGATCTTCCCGGACCGGGGTTCAAACCCATGTCCCCTGCGTTGGCAGGCAGATTCTTAACCACTGCACCACCAGGGAAGTCCCTAGACATGTCATTTCTTTACCCCTCTTTCCTGAGGACCTTACTGAATCCTAAGATGTATAATTGTGGTTGTAATCAATTTATTTCTTGTTATATTTTACACATCTGAATAACGCTTATTTCATAAATGGTTATCCAATTGCAGTGGTAATCAGCTGATTTTTTTGTTTGGATTCAAAATGAGGTTTTGAAAAAATAGAAATTGTATATAACACCAAGCAAAATTTATTGTGAAATTGTAACAAGCAAATGAAAATAGGTTGGTTTATATTTCACCTAACTAGAAGGTTTGGATTCTGTAAGCACTGAATTCTCTCTTCATTTTACATTTACTTGAGAAAAAAAATAGTTAATCATCATTTAAACTGAATGTTTCAATTGAGTGTCCTCAGCCCTGTCTACACATTACAGTCAACTGTGAGACTCTAAAATATTACCAATTACATTAGAATCCCTAAGGGCAGGGTCTAGATACGGATACATTTTTAAAGATCCCCCAGTAATTCTAAAGTGTAACCAGGGTTGAAAATCATCTTCCTCAGTGAAAACAAATAGATTGAAAGAGCCCATATTTGTGGTTCTTAACCTTGGCTGCACATTAAAATCACCTGGGGAGCATTTCGAAATTCTAATGCCCAGCTTTCACCTTAAATCAGAATCTCTGGTGTTGGGACCTAGGCATCAGTATTTCTTAAAGTTCCCAGGTGGTTATCATGTGCTGCTAAGGTTGAGAACCACTGCCAGGGATACAAGAAACACTTTGCTGGTTCTACTTGATTTATATTCCGATTCTGACATCTTTCCTCTCCGTCCTCCATCCAGTCCTTTACCAGGTCCCATCGATTTTTTTTTTTTTTCTGTTACTGTTTCTCATTTTGATCTCTTTCTTTTCATTCCTGCTGCCTGTACCATAATTCAGATCTTGAAGTAATGCCTGAACTTTTAAAATATTCTTGTGAGGGGTTTCTGTACTTTAAGTCAATTTCCCTTTAATCCACCCTGCATATGCCCTTGGGAATTTTCCTAAAACACGGTTTTCTAAATCGGTGCTTCTAAAACAATAATGTGCATATGAATCTTAAAATGCAGATTCTGAATTCAGTAGGTCTAGGTGAGACCTGAGTGAGATTCTTTTCTAACAAGCAACAAGTTGATGCTGATGCACTGGGTCTACAGATATTTTGATGAACAGGATCCTAAATCAGTCACTTATCAGTAGTCTAAGATAAGTTCTCAGTGCCTTAGAGTTGCTACATGGTTTTTTAAGAGGGTAGTTACAGCCACAATTACTAAAAATTCCTGCAGCTACAACATGCATATGAGATTCAATAATTAATTAGCTAATTAATTGTGAATGAATAAATAAAATTGAAAAGGCCATGCATGGACCAGTGGTGTTCTTGAGCAGACTGCTAGCTAAAGCAAATAAAAAGCATGTCTTATGCAATATTGGGGACATAGTTATACTAAAAAATTATTTGTTGTTCATCTAAAATTAAATTTGACTGGACATCCTATATTTTATCTGGCTGCCCTAGTTATAAACCAAGGATTATGAATGTGTGCACTTAAAAAGATGATGTTCAGCTTTTAATTTGTAAGTATGTTTTAAAACCATGGCCTGAAAAACAACTTTGTACTGGGTGAGAGATTCAGCTTGAATCATGCTCTGGTTAAATATCTCTTTTTAAATAGCATGAACAATGGGGATTGGGGGAACCCATGAGAATGTGCAGCAAAATCAACAGGGTGAAGTAGGTGAGACTGCCCTTCTGTAAGAGAGCAACCTCTGGATACACGCGTTTCTGTCTTTATGACTACCAGTGAGGATGATTTAAACTAAAGCAACAATAACAAAAATCCCCACTGTATTGAGGTATAAATTGCGTACCATAAAATTCACCCATTTTAAGTGTATAATTTGATGAGTTTTTGACAAATGCATGTACAGTTATATAACCACCACTATAATCAAGATACAGAACATTTCTGTCCCCTCAGATATTTCCCATGTAGTTGACCTCCTCCTCCCTCAACCCCCAGCCCCTGGGAATCACTGATCTGTTTTCTGTCACTGTCGTTTTGCCTTTTCTAGAGTGTCATATAAATCATGTAAGTGGAGTCATACAGTATGTAGTCTTGTGTGTCTGGCTTCTTTCACTTAGCATAATGCTTGTGAGATTCATCCATGTTATTGCGTGTCAGTAGTGTGTTCCTTTTTATGGCTGAGTGATGATTCCTTGGTATGGATCTGCCACAATTTGATAATCCATTCATCTGTCGATATACATTTGAGTTGTTTCCAGTTTTTGTCTGTTAGAAGAAAAGCCACTGTTTGCATACAGGTCTTTTTGTGGACATGTTTTCATTTCTCTTTGGTAAATATATAGGAGGGGAATTTCCAGGTCAAATGGTGGGTGTATGTTTAATTTTATAAGAAACTTCCAAGCTCCTTTCCAAAGTGGCTGTACCATATTGCTTTTTTACCAGCAATGTATGAGAGTTGCAATTGCTTCATATCCGAGGCAATGCATGGTATGGTCAATTTTTAAAAAATCTTAGCCATTAAATTGGATGGCATGAATGAATGACCATCAGGGGTCGTCTGCTCACTAACAGACCTGATTAAAGTGGGTTCAGCTGCAGGTCCCCAGATTGTGATTGTCCAGAGCTCTCCTTAAGATTTCTGCTGGGTTCCTCAGCGTCCTCAGGGCGATCTTCCTCCATGCTCCTTCATCCTCTCCTGCTGTCTGTTTCCCCCTATGATAACTTGATATGAAGGCTGAGCTCTTCACTGGTTTCCACAAAAGTTTTTTCACATGAAGCATTTCATGAGATAAACAACCTTCCGTAACTTCACTGGAGTCTTAGTAACTTTACTGATGGGAAGGTTTCCAAACAGCTTTTTAAACATCTTGCTGACCCTCCCTATTCTCTGTCCTCTCCCCCTTGTTCCCTCTCCTCCCACGCTCACCCTGCCTGGTTTGAAATTATTTCCTGTGAGAATTATTTCTTCAGAAAAAAAGGAATGAAGAGAAACAGTCAGAAAAACAGGCATACTCTCAGCATGGCTGTTGAAGTATAAAAAGTACTTTGGCTGACCGAGAACCAAGGCCCCTAAGAAGATGCCACATACGACTTCCAGAATTATCCTTAAATTATAGCTATATAAACAAACTCAGGGCAATGTTTGCTGTTGTGTACACGTAATAGAAAGTACTCTTTCTCCCACGAAGCTTTTGAAATCAAAATGGAGAGTCACAGTAAGGCTTTGGGGAGTAATTGTTAAGATTGCTTGCTCTGGGCTTGAATCCCTCACCACTTACATGATGAGTAACCAGGATGGAGCTGGTTAATCCCTTTGATCCTCAGTTTCCTCATCTGCAAAATGAGGGTTATAAAAGGACCTGCCTCACAGGGTTGTTGTAAAGGTTAAATGTGTCCGTGCATGCAAAGGGCTTCCCATACTTTCTGGCACACTGGGAGTGATCAATAAATGTCAGCTGTTATTTTTTAAAGGAGACATAGAACTAACTGAACTCTTACGAGAAACAAGGAATGATAAAGTTGTATGCAGAGGTCATCAGCCACGTAATAACCAAACAGCTGGGATCAAATGACAAGCAGCTCGGTCCCTGACTTAACTGGTCTGTTACCCTGTAACAAACTTTAAGCGTAAAAGAAAAATACTTTTCATTGTTTTTCCTCATAAATGAGGCAAAGTAAATTTGGTTTCTTCTTTTTGTATTAGTCCAGTTGTATTGAGTAAGCCAACACTGATTCCAACTAATTACCAAGAAACCTAAGAAGAAATGTCATTACTGACTGTTTATAAAACAGTCCTGGTACCTTTTAGTGACCCCAGTTACTTAAAGTACCAACTCTGGAGAGCTGCCTGAAGGGAGCAGTTGAATATTGAACACTAAAGTCTGAACTACAACATAGTCCAGAAAATTCAGGAAGATTTTTAAGATTCAGTAAAATGTATAATCACTTCATCCGCCTCTAGTGAAGTATCTCAACTAATTAAAAATTTTCAGGAGTTCTTTTCATTAGTGTTATAATCATAAGTGTAATAGTGCAATGCTTTTTTAGAAGTCAGGATCATAGATATTCCTAAAACTTCTGTGACAGAGTTTTTTTTTAAATCACAGAGGATAAGTTTTTGCAATTTTCCCCTCTCCGTACTCCCTTCTAAGACAATGGCGCTAACTGGCAAAGTGTGTGTGTGTGTGTGTGTGTGTGTGTGTGTGTGTGTGTGTGTGAGAGAGAGTGGGGACTGAAGAAGCTAGAGGAAGCTGAAATAATTTATTTTGGAAAGGTCAGAGAGCTACTGGCTAGAGAAGATGAATGAAGACAAAAAGTAAAGGGGTCTGGGGAGAGAAGAGAGCCAGCCCAGGCTCTATAACAGAATGGCTTGAGGGACGACAGAGTAGGACTTCGGAAATAACTGCCTATCCGGTGGAAACTATTCTAAGGACTTGACATATATTAATTCATTTAATCTTCATAACAACCATAGGAGGTAGTCATTATTTTATCCCCACTTAACAGATGATGAAACTGAGACACGGGACATTTAGGGAACTTGGCCAAAGTCACGTAACTAAAAACTGGCAAAGCTGAGATTTAAACCTGGGCAAGAGGGTTTCTTAAAATTCTGCCGTGGATGATGTCTACACTCTCCTTTCTTCCCCCTCATGTTTTCTTGAGCCACTGCAGTAAACATTTAGGTTACTGTTGATTTGGGGGTGGGAGGTGCACTGATGAGAGATGTGGCTACGTGTAGAAGCAGGGCTTGAAGGTGGAGACAAGGAGAGCTGGCTATATTCTGATGGCTCTTCAAAGTTCAGTGTTGCAACCACCCTGCAGAAGGACTCTTTAAAATGAGAGAGAGTGGTGGCGGGGAGAAAGAAGGGCAGGGAGCAGGGGCGGGGGAGAGAAAGAGGGGTCAGAGTCACATCCTCTATAATGTCTTAAGAGGAGTCCATCCAGTAAACAAGAAGAAATCTTTACCAGGGATAAAAGAGTTACAGGAGCATGTTTGATGTTAATCTGGGCCAGTGTGCTCTGTGATATGCACAGGAAGCATCATGAAAAAAATGTGCAGCAAGTGTGTGAATTTTTAGAGCTGCTGTTAAATTTCTTTCAGGCTTAACACTGGATTTTTCAGACCTGGGCACTTGGATCAATTTTTTTTGTTTTTGTCACATGCATTAGTTGTTTCTATAACCAGATGGTTCTTTTATGTTTAGTAAAGAAGTGCAGGGAAACTCAACTCTTTCTCTCTAATCTCAGATGACCTATTTCTGAAATACTGCCCTCTCTTGAAGTATTGCTTGTTATGACATGGTGGAGATGAGTGCTTTTTTTTTTTTTTTTAATTTATAGGGGCTGCACCAATGAGGTAGAAGCCAGGACATTGTGAAATAGTGCAAATTCTGTGAAAATTTCGTATTGATCTGAGGTAGAGATTATATCCAATAATGTCAGGCTAGGCTGATACCTGTTTTCTCTTGATTGAATGTCACCTCCAGTTATTAAGTAAAAATCTAATTTGGAATCAGAGCTCTTATCCTCCTCTGTTTTTATCATTTTGATTTTATTTTATCATATTTGATGATATAATTCTTTGATGCAAATATAGCAGTTGTAATAAAAGAATTATGATAAGTTTCTTTTACAGTGTAATAAAGGGGCATTTTTATCTAACTATCCAATTGTTTATATCTTCTTTTAAAAGAACAGTGAAAAACTTCAAAAAATATCAGCGAATTTTATGAGATTTTTATGAAATAAATATAATGCTTTGATGAATCAGAGAGATTTAATGCCTGCCAAAAATCATAAAGTAAAGCATTAATGGAACCAAATGTGTAATTCCAACTTATATAAAAGTAAATGTTTTCTAGAATTTAAGCTACATAACATTTTTTAAATTTTTATTTATTTTTTATTTTTTTTTAAGCTACATAATTTTATCTGCTCATCCCCCGCCTAAGTTAAAAATATTCTCATCCCCCCCCCACACACAAATTATCTTGTTTTGAAAGAAATTGTTGAATCACTGCAATATGTAGAGTCCTGGTCTAGGCAGTGAGGATATTAAAAAAATGAAGCAAGGAAGATACTTAGAAACTTTTTTTTCAGTTTCAATAAGAGGGAGATCTTATATAGCAAAAAGCAAATATCAATACAAGGTAACAAAACAAATGTTAAATGAATTAAATATTCAGCACCCAAGTTCAAAGGAAAGTCTGTGGATTTCAAGAACTGGAGGAATCACAGGAAGAACAAAAGCTGTGGTTTCATACAGCAGATCCCTGCTGTGTTTATCCCACAGGCTTAAGAGAGGAAGCTTGAACATGCTTTCTGTGAGAGGGCGGAGACAGGGTAGATGCTTGCCTATGATATTCTGCTCACACTACTGACTAGGGCTTTTCTTAAACTTGTCATGTAAGTTTGGAACAGATGAAGAACATTACAGCTTTATACATAATCCTACAATTGCAAGTCAGACTGGATGAAAATATAGCTATAAGAATAAGCAGAGTTTAATTGCAGACTGTCAGCTGATCTAGATCTATTTTAGTCTTAAAGAATTGGCTAGTTACGTGTTTTTTGAAAACTTATAAATTGTCCATTGCCTTTATTCCCCTGTGATATTTTCTCGTAGCTTTGTTTTAGCAACAAAACTAAAATACTCCGAAAAGTTTCCGTCGGTTCTGGACTTGATATGGTGATGGTGAAGATCTTTTCTTTTTCTTTTTCCACATTACCCTTTAAATAATAAACAAGTGTATTTTACAAAGAAGACGGTAACCGCTTTCCTAAGGGAAAAAACATTTCTCAAGAGCATCAGATGAAAAACATAATGCTAGTAGGTTCAATCCCTGAGGTTACATTACTGATCCAGGAGAAGAAGAAAGAGTGAATAAAAGCTTGAGGCTGAAGATTAAGTTAATGGTAGGCTATATGTACCCAAATCTCATTTTGAATGCTCAGAAAATTTGGTTCAGACTGAATGCTCTGATTTATTCAATATGGGGTTTATCTTCATTGGCAGTTTTAGAATAACCATTCCAGCACTTGTTGGAATGCATTGCATTTTTAATTTGATAGAGCATTTGTAAGTTTAATTTTGAGAATTTTTATATAGATCCTGAATTATGACAAGTAGAGGTCTGGAACCAGTTGCAGATAAGCATAAACGATTTCTTTGTATAATATCTGACCCAGAACCACATAATTAGACCTGGGGATGGATTTTGATTATTAAATAATTTTCATGCATTCTTAAAGAGTTAAGGTGGTTGTCAGTGAAATTGCTGTGCGCTCTCTCTCTCTCTCTCTCTCTCTCTCTCTCTATATATATATATATATATATATGCAAACATCTATATTCATCTAAGAGCCAAGATTATATAGGTAAAGTGCTTTATAAACTATGTACTCTGTATTCCTTCTTATTAAATCCTCATCTAAAAGTTCCTACTTGTTTCTCGTCTACCATAGAGTGGAAATTAATATTCTGGGCAGAATTTAAATAAAGTATAAATGTTATCTTATAAAATTTTTGAATCATAATTTTCTTTTTTTTTTGGTGTCACTTGGTAGCAGTGATAAAGTGAAAATGACCTGGATTTAGAATTCCAGATCCATTTGATTATTACAGATTATTTGATGATCGTAAGTATATTAGTGATCTCTTGCAGCATAACAAATTACCCTAAGCTTAGTGATTCTGAACGACAGCCTTCATTATCTCAGTTTCCATGGTTCAGAAATGCCAGAGCGGCCCAGCTGGCTGGGTGCTTCTAGCCCAGGTTCCCTGCCTGTGGCCGCACTCAGGAGGCAGCAGGGGCCGCCTGACTCACGCTCGAGCGTGCACTTCTCAGAGGGCTCACTCGCGTGGCTTTTGGCAGGAGGCCTCAGTTCCCGGCCAAGCGGGTCTCTCCACAAGTCACTCCATGTACTTAGCACGTGGCAGAGTGAGCAAGGAGGAAGCGGCACTGCCTTGTATGATCAAGTCCCCAGACCTGTTCACCTTCGCCTCACGATAACCATTCATCAGAAGCCAGGCATTAGGTCCAGTCCGAACCCGGGGAGGGCAGTTAGGCTCCACCTCTTGAAGAGAAGAGTATCAAAGAATGTGTGGAGATGTTGTGAAACCACCAAAAGTACTATGTGCACTTTGAGGCTTTAGTCTCTTTCCTTAAAAAACTGTTCAGGTGATAAATGAGGAACTCTGCTTGTTAATTAAAATAATATCTTAAACAAGGGCCTACTGTATAGCACAGGAAACTGTATTCAGTATCTTCTAATAACCTATAATGGAAAGAATCTGAAAAAGAATTGTGTGTGTGTGTGTGTATAAACTGAGTCACTTTGCTGTATACCTGAAACATTATAAATCAGCCATACTTCAATAAAAAAAATCTTAAAAATTAGTACTTCTCAACCTTTCATATACTAAAAATAATATGAACTACCAGAGGTAACACAGACTAGGTTTAAATAAGGTGGCAAGTTGGGGTATGTGCTCTGCCAGATTGGCTTGAATCAAAGGGAAAAGAGGAAGTAGAATTGAAAGAGGAGGGCTGAGGAGAAGAGGAAGATGCTTGCTGTTTGAGCTGCGGCAAACCATCGAGGTATTAAAAGTCTTCTAAAATGTTATGTCGCGAATGCAGGTCTTCATGAGATCACTGTTTGTGTGTAGCTTAGGTACTTTGCTGCTTCTTTTTTTTTTTTTTGCGGTATGCGGGCCTCTCACTGTTGTGGCCTCTCCCTTTGCGGAGCGCAGGCTCAGCGGCCATGGCTCACGGGCCCAGCCGCTCCGCGGTATGTGGGATCTTCCCGGACCGGGTCACGAACCTGCGTCCTCTGCATCGGCAGGCGGACTCTCAAGCACTGCGCCACCAGGGAAGCCCGGTACTCTGCTTCTTAATGCCCGTGGAAAATGCTCACTGGTGCATCCTTATTTCTCTGCACCATTGTTTTCTGCCTCCCTCATGGATCAGGATTGGAGGGAACGTGTCTAGTAAATACCTTAGCACTGGAGGCGAGGCTCTGCAGCCAAGCCAAGGCAAGATCATGAAGCGTCCTCAAGCTGCCGTGAGAAGGAGGTGCTGGTTTTTTTTTTTTTAAGCCAAGAAACATTTGCTGTAATTTAAAGATCTGTGTGGCCATAGCATTAAGGGTGAAGAGTTTTCTTTGTTTAATCTCTAACCCGAGCCACATAATTTCATACTTGATAGGTTTTGATTTCCATGTTTGTTCATACACAGAGAAAGCCCTGGGTCTGGAAGCAGGGAAGTTGGTAAGGAGACTTTTGCATAATCCAGACTAGGAGTGGGTTTGTTACCCTTCTGTTTAGGTGGTTGAGGGATTGATTTGATGGAGGGTTAAGTAGAAGGAAGAATCTAGAATATTTTCTAGTGGGGAGAATTGTGATATTCCCTAAAATAAAACATGCAATGGAGAGAATTGGTTTGTGGGGATCAAAACCATTAGCTCTTTTGCGGGGGGTGTTGTTTTACTGTCTGTTCCTTTCTCCTCTCTCCTCAAGTCTCGGTGTTGCGTCCCCATCTCCACTTTCATCCGGTGGTCTTGCTCTTCCAGTGAAAAATAAAGCAGTTACAGGAATAATTCCACAAGAGAACTTCCCCATTCTCTTTCCCCCTGCTCTTGCGTCTGAGTTTACATCCTCTGGTTTCCCTTTTACATTAACCATCTGTGAAATAGCCAAAGCCAGTCTCGCACTTTTGCACCAGATCTCATCCCATCTCATGTGCTCCAAGACACGGCTCAGCAGCTCTCCCCTCTGTGACCAGAGTCACCAAAATTCCCCTCTCTACCAAACTGGTTTATCAGCATACAGACACGCTGTTATTTCTCCCATCTTAAAAACAAAAGCAAACGCTCATTGGACTGCATATCTCCTTTCAGAGATCCCCATTTCTCTGATTACCATCAGAGCTAAACTCTTTGAAAGAGTTGTCCACATTTGCCATTTCCATTTCCTTCCACCCAAGCCTTCACCCTCACCGCTCTGTGGAAACCACTTTTGGCAGGGTCGCGTGGCGTCCATAGGGCAGGAGCTTACGATCATTTCTCAGTACTCACTTTACCCGGCAGGGCGGCAGCATGTGGCCTTGTTGATCACTCATTCCTCCAGGACAGATTGTCTTCACTTGCTCTCCAGGACCTCAGACTCCCCAGTTTTTTCCTTCCATCTCTCTGACTGCCTCTCTGTCTCCTTAGCTGGGGCCCGCTCATCACAACACTGCTAAATGGCTCAGCCCTGGACCTTCACTCACTGCTTATGTGATCTTATTTACCCTCATAGTTTTAAATACCATTTGTGTGCCAACCGAACTTACATTGCAACTGTATTGTTTCTTCAATTTAAACTCATATATTCAACTGCTTACTTGACTACCTATATGTGTCTAGCGGGCATCGTGAACTTAATATGTCTAAAACATCACTGCTAATCTTCCTTCCCACTAAACCTGCTCTATAGTCATCCCCACCACACTTAACTTCTCTGTCATCCCAGCTATTCAGGCTAAATTCCTTCTTTCTTTCTCCCACAGTAGATATCCAGCTGATCAGGAAACACTCTTGACTTTCCCTTCAATCACTGCTCTCCACCTGTACTTCTACCACACTGGAGCTTCAGTGTGGAGCCATCAGTATGGAGCACCTGAATTATTATAGTAGCCTCCCTAACTAGTGTCCCTGCTTCAAGCCTTTAACGCCCTTCAGTCTATTCTCAACACAAATTTTAGAAAACATGCTAGATCTCATCCCTCCCCTGCTCAGAACCCTGCAGTGGATTTCCACTTCACTCTCTAAGAAAGGTCCCCCGTGACCTGGCTCCCGAAGCCCCTCTGATATCACCTATTGCCTCCCCCTGCTAATCCTCTCTAGCACACTGTTGTTGTTTTCTCTGCACCCCAGGGCCTTTGCACTTGCTGTTTCCTTGTCTGAAGTTCCATTGCCTAGTTCTCCACATGGCTCAGTCTGTCACCTCCTTCAGGTTTTTACTCAAATGACATCTCAGGAAGACTTTCTTTGGCCATCCTTATTGACTGTCTACCATGATGTCTATCCCTGCTGTTTTCTTCATGACACTTAAGCACTTAATCACCATTCGACATACTACATATTAACTTACGGGTTCATTTCTGTTTCCCCTCCCTAGACTGTAGGCTCCGTGAGAGCAAGGTGAAACAAGAATGCTTCACAGAGGAGGTGACATTTAAACTGCATCTGTGGTATGCAATAATAGCTGACCTGAGAACTTCTTCTTCAAAAATGTTTCTCTGCCGTCTTGAAGCATGGAAACCAAAGTAGATTGACAAATTAAGGGATTTCAGGTAGAAATTTAATCAAGGCTATGTGGTAAATAGTAGTAGGACTAGCATCTTCCTGCCGACCCTTAGAGATCAGTAATAACTATTCTGTATTGATGTTATCCTCCCCATTTTAGATGAAGAAATATGGACTGCATCAAGTTAAGGAAACTTCCTGATATTCCATCTCTATTAAGTAGCAGAGCTGGAATTGATACCCATGTCATCTTATTCTAAGGCTGCATTTTTCTCACTGTGAAATAATTACCTTCTTTCATCTTTATTCATGATTGTACCTGAAAAGCTACCAGCCAACTCTTTACTGTTTTAGTTTTTGAAAATGCAAATTATGGACTGGAATAATAGAATGATAAAATCTAGAGTTGCCAACAATGATTCCAAATTAATTGCTTTGTATATTATCTGGCATAGCTGTGTGGAGGAGGGCATGTCTTTTTGTGCTGGTAACACCTACAAGCTAGGAGTTTTGCCAGTGAGACTGGTGTCTGTCTGCATCTGAGCTTTCATATGTGATTATCTTTTCAGGCTCATCTTCCATTTGGAGGAAAAAGCACTTAGAGGTAAAATATTATAAGTTATATTCTCTATATGAAGGATTTGTTGAGTGTAAAAAAATTATAAACACACATACATTTTTCCCCTGGATCTCTTAAGTTAAATGTTAGGAATATCTAGCTTCTATGATGTGAATATCTAACTGGCTGTGATGCAGTTAGATGGTCCAGTAGAGGCAAGAACACTGATCTGAACATTTAGTTCAACTCCCGCTGAGATGGCGTTCCTTTGATACCAACTTTAATTTGCAAGTGAGATTCAGCCTATTCAGTGTTTTGATGCATGAAGCTTGCTTTTTGCCACTTTTGCTGTGTTATTTCTCCTCTGTTTGTATTAGGCCCACATTTATGAGCACACCCCTTTACCCTGTAATTATCAGGAAGCTCTACTAGCACAGCACCTGGCCAGGGTAGAGAGGCATGGACCTGTTGTAAGTGCAGGCAGTACTGGAACAAACTCAGTCCTGGGTTAACAGAGTCCAAATCCAACAACACTGTCCAGGGTGTGCTTTGCAGGCCAGCATCTGGCGGAACGCAGGACACCACCCTGAAAATAAATCATAGTTATTAAATAGATCCAAGGCTCTGAAGTCATTTTTGGCAATGTCATGTGTAGTGGTGGGCATAACAGTGATAGAATTATTCTGATACAAAGTGCAGTTTGTACAATATATATTGAGGACACATTTTTTTTAATTGTTATTTTGGACTTATTCCCGAATAGGCAGAGAGATAGAGTTTGAAAGAAAGAATTCGACTCTAGCAAAACAACGTCTTGAGTGCTGGTTTAAGATCAGTGATTCCTTGAGCAACTTTCTTCACCAATCTGTGCTTAAGGTGACTTGTTTGTGAAGTGGTCATAGTGAGACAAGAAACGTGACAGTGTCCACCACAGAGCTCGTCACCTAGTGGAGGTTCAGAAAATGGCTGTTCCCTCCCTTTGGAGTGTTGCAAGGCCAGACAAACGGAGGAATGGAAAGTTAAATAAAAATGGTAAACACTGAGCGTACCCTGCCATGGGAAAGACAGCAGGCTCCTTTCTGCTGTGTACCCTTTGTGTCTCTGCAGTTTTTAAAGGGCATAGAAGGAGACTCTGCTCGCAATGGTTATGTGCTGCTCTGTCTCAGGCCTGAATCTCTGTATCCCAATGGACAGAAAGATCTGATTAGAGGGCAGCAGGCCCCTGTGGTTCTAAGACCTTTACACCTCATTGCTTAAAAGCTGGTGTGGCAGAGAGTTTGGTATTTGGCAAGGAAGAGGAAATTGTGTGTGTGTGTGTGTGTGTGTGTGTGTGTGTGCGCGCGCGCGCGCACGTGCAAAGGGATAAGAATAAACGCTAAGATTGAGAATTATTCCCAGCTTCCCCTTGTCTGGAAGGAATGCAGTCTCAGGTTGGCACCTCTCCCACTCGACATTCCCAGGGCAGGACAGCTACTGACCCCCAGCGGTGGATTTGTCCTGGCGCCATCTGGGGAGCATCCGTCCTGTCTGATAGCACAGAGCAGATGGTCAGGACCTCAGCACGCTCCAGGACAGCTGAGAGCTCAGCACGTGGACCACCACTTTCAAATGTCATCAGCAATTACAAATTTACTTTTAAGACTTTCAAATACTTTTTGAAAAACAAGGTAAAGTTTACATACAGTGAAATATGCAGATCTTCATGTACAGTTTGATGAGTTTGACAAATGTTTATTCATCTGTGTAACACCCCAGTCAAGACAGAGAACACTTTCATCACCTCTGTCAATGCCCACAACCCATGGGCAACACAGTTCTGATTTTTATCATCATAGACTAATTCTGCTTTTTCTTGAATAATCTGCTTATTTTTGAAACTGCATTATTACCTGTTTTCCCCTGAAACATAGGATTCTTTATGTTACGTAAGTAGTTCTTGGCTATAAAAATGTGTCTTTAAGGTTTATAATCGAAGTCAAAGAAAGCAGAACTTTTAGCAGCCACTTTGGATTTGTCTTTGTTTCCTTCTTTCTTTTTTTTTTAAATTTATTTTATTTATTTATTTTTGGCTGAGTTGGGTCTTCATCGCTGCACATGGGCTTTCTCTAGTTGCAGTGAGCGGGGGCTACTCTTCGTTGCGGTGTGCGGGGTCTAGGCGCGCGGACTTCAGTAGTTGTGGCACGCGGGCTCAGTAATTGTGGCTCGCGGGCTCTAGAGCGCAGGCTCAGTAGTTGTGGCACACAGGCTTAGTTGCTCCGCTACATGTGGGATCTTCCTGGACCAGGGCTCGAACCTGTGTCCCCTGCATTGGCAGGCGGCCGGGAAGCGCTGTCTTTGTTTCTTAAAGTTATAGTTTTGAAATTGTTCCATTCCCTTTGATGAAAGCATGCCTTAAAAAGATAAGCGTATGGGGCTTCCCTGGTGGCGGAGTGGTTGAGAGTCTGCCTGCCGATGCAGGGGACACGGGTTCGTGCCCCGGTCCAGGAAGATCCCACATGCTGCAGAGCCGCTGGGCCCGTGAGCCATGGCCGCTGAGCCTGCACGTCCGGAGCCTGTGCTCCGCAACAGGAGAGGCCACAACAGTGAGAGGCCCGCGTACCGCCAAAAAAAAAAAA
>NW_020837950.1:54351776-54413556 GCF_003676395.1 Aethalodelphis obliquidens | reverse complement strand
CAACACAATAATTCTGAGTTCACAGAAGAACAAAAGAAAACCATAGGCAAAATTGCAACATGCTTGGAATTACGAAGTGCAGCTTTACAGTCCACACAGTCCCAAGAAGAATTTAAACTGGAGGATCTGAAGAAGCTAGAACCAATCCTAAAGAATATTCTTACATATAATAAAGAATTCCCATTTGATGTTCAGCCTGTCCCCTTAAGAAGAATTTTAGCACCCGGTGAAGAAGAGAATTTGGAATTTGAAGAAGATGAAGAAGAGGGTGGTGCTGGAGCAGGGTCTCCTGATGCCTTTCCTGCTAGAGTTCCCGGGGACACGGGTTCGAGCCCTGGTCTGGGAAGATGCCACATGCCGCGGAGCAACTGGGCCCATGAGCCACAACTACTGAGCCTGCGCGTCTGGAGCCTGTGCTCCGCAACAAGAGAGGCCGCGATAGTGAGAGGCCCGCACACCGCGATGAAGAGTGGCCCCCGCTCGCCGCAACTAGAGAAAGCCCTCGCACAGAAACAAAGACCCAACACAGCCAAAAATAAATAAATAAATTTATTTAAAAAAAAAAAAAAAACTGGACCCAGGGAGAATGAATACAAAGCAAATGCCCTTTTCTTCCCATCTTGTTTTAGGAAAGCAAATAACGTATGGCAAGGCTTTTTTGTTTACAGAAGATCTTCCCTCTCTGTCAGTAACCTAGGCAGCCACCCTGGATAAATTTCTTGCCTCTCCCAATTACTGTTTTACTCTGTTCTGTTCTTATACAGGACACAGTTTTCATTTCTGGTAAACTATAATAGTTCACTTTAGTGTACTATGCTGATATATTGTGATGTATTTTAAAATAGACGCCAGAAGCTTTAAAATACAGCTAGATACAATTTATGTATTATCCTGATAACTTTCTTGGTAATAAAAGTACAGGCAGACCTTGGAGATGCTGCAGGTTTGGTTCCAGACCACCGCAATAAAGTGAGTATTGCAAGAAAGCAAGTCACACAGATGTATTGGTTTCCCAGTACGTATAAAAGTTACGTGTACACTATAGTCTGTTAAGTGTGTGATAGCATTATGTCTAAAAAAACAAGGTACATACTTTAATTAAAAAAATACTTTATTGCTGGGAAAAAAAAAAAAAAAAGAGGAAACATTAACAAATATTAATGCTTAGTAGTTCTATATCAATGGCTCTCAAAGTGTTTTTTCTCCCCACACCAGCAGCCTTTGGCATCACCTGAGAACTTTTAGTAAAACAAGTTCTCAGGCGCCAACCCATATCTCTGACTCTGAAACTCTGGGGGTGGGATCCGCAAGCTGTGTTTTAACAAGCCCCATTTTACCACTATTCTAGATGACATGGATACTTACTGTACTTTTGATATTAAAAATTAAAACTAACAATCTCAAGCTTTTCTTTCCCACTCTCCCAAAGCCGTTTTAGGCTATAAGTTTCAACTCCATAAGTAAAGGCTTATTAAGAGTATGTATTTCTTACTCACACACGAAGTTTTTGTATGTGGACAGATCTCTTAATATCAAGCAAAGAGCAGAGAAAAAAATGGGCAAAAAATTTTTTTAACATCTTTATTGGAGTATAATTGCTTTACAGTGTTGTGTTAGTTTCTGGTGTATAACAAAGTGAATCAGTTATATGTATACATATATCCCCATATCCCCTCCCTCTTTTGTCTCCCTCCCACCCTCCCTATCCCACCCCTCTAGGTGGTCACAAAGCACCGAGCTGATCTCCCTGTGCTATGCAGCTGTTTCCCACTAGCTATCTATTTTACATTTCGTAGTGTGTATATGTCAGTGTTACTCTCTCACTTCGTCCCGGCTTACCCTTCCCCCTCCCCATGTCCTCAAGTCCATTCTCTACGTCTGCATCTTTATTCCTGTCCTGCCCCTAAGTTCGTCAGAACCATTTTTTTTTTAGATTCCATATATATGTGTTAGCATACGGTATTCGTTTTTCTCTTTCTGACTTACTCCACTCTGTATGACAGATTCTAGGTCCATCCACCTCACTACAAATCACTCAATTTTGTTACTTTTTATGGCAAAATAATATTCTGTTGTATATATGTGCCACATCTTCTTTATCCATTCATCTGTCGATGGACACTTAGGTTGCTTCCATGTCCTGGCTATTGTAAATAGTGCTTCAATGAACATTGTGGTACATGACTCTTTTTGAATTATGGGTTTCTCAGGGTATATGCCCAGTAGTGAGATTGCTGGGTTGTATGGTAGTTCTATTTTTAGTTTTTAAAGGAACTTCCATACTGTTCTCCATAGTGGCTGTATCAATTTACATTCCCACCAACAGTGCAAGAGTGTTCCAGCATTTATTGTTTGTAGATTTTTTGATGATGGCCATTCTGACCGGTATAAGGTGATACCTCAGAGTAGTTTTGATTTGCATTTCTCTAATGATAAGTGATGTTGAGCATCCTTTCATGTGTTTGTT
Organism: Aethalodelphis obliquidens; assembly: GCF_003676395.1. Lineage (NCBI taxonomy): Eukaryota > Metazoa > Chordata > Mammalia > Artiodactyla > Delphinidae > Aethalodelphis > Aethalodelphis obliquidens. Next base: position 54,411,089 of record NW_020837950.1, on the reverse strand, counting down.
GGCAATCTGTATATCTTCTTTAGAGAAATGTCTATTTAGGTCTTCTGCCCATTTTTGGATTGGGTTGCTTGTTTTTGTGATATTGAGCTGCATGTGCTGTTTGTATATTTTGGAGATTAATCCTTTGTCAGTGGCTTCATTTGCAAATATTTTCTCCTATTCTGAGGATTGTCTTTTGGTCTTGTTTATGGTTTCCTTTGCTGTGCAAAAGCTTTTAAGTTTCATTAGGTCCCATTTGTTTATTTTTGTTTTTATTTCCATTTCTCTCAGAGGTGGGTCAAAAAGGATCTTGCTGTGATTTATGTCATAGAGTGTCCTGCCTATGTTTTCCTCTAAGAGTTTTATAATGTCTGGCCTTATATTTAGGTCTTTAATCCGTTTTGAGTTTATTTTTCTGTATGGTGTTAGGAAGTGTTCTAATTTCATTCTTTCACATGTAGCTGTCCAGTTTTCCTAGCACCACTTATTGAAGAGGCTGTCTTTTCTCCATTACATATTCTTGCCTCCTTTATCAAAGATAAAGGTGACCATATGTGCGTGGGTTTCTCTCTGGGCTTTGTATCCTGTTCCATCAATCGATATTCCTGGTTTTGTGCCAGTATCATACTGTCTTGATTACTGTAGCTTAGTGGCATAGTCTGAAGTCAGGGAGCCTGATTCCTCCAGCTCCGTTTTTCTTTCTCAAGATTGCTTTGGCTATTCGGGGTCTTCTGTGTTTCCATAGAAATTGTGAAATTTTTTGTCCTACTTCTGTGAAAAGTGCCACTGGTAATTTGATAGGAATTGCACTGAAACCGTAGATTGCTTTGGGTAGTATAGTCATCTTCACAATGTTGATTCTTCTAATCCAAGAACATGGTACATCTCTCCATCTGTTTGTATCATCTTTAATTTCTTTCATCAGTGTCTTATAGTTTTCTGCATACAGGCATACAGGTTTTTTGTCTCCTTAGGTAGGTTTACTCCTATTTATTCTTTTTGCTGCAGTGGTAAATGGGAGTGTTTCCCTAATTTCTCTTTCAGATTTTTCATCATTAGTGTATAGGAATGCAAGAGATTTCTGTACATTAATTTTGTGTCCTGCTACTCTACCAAATTTATTCAGTAGCTCTAGCAGTTTTCTGGTAGCATCTTTAGGATTCTCTATGTTTAGTATCATGTCATCTGCAAACAGTGACAGCTTTACTTCTTCTTTTCCGACTTGGATTCCTTTTATTTCTTTTTCTTCTCTGATTGCTGTGGCTAAAACTTCCAAAACTATGTTGAATAATAGTGGTGAGAGTGGGCAACCTTGTCTTGTTCCTGATCTTAGAGGAAGTGGTTTCAGTTTTTCACGCTTGAGAACAATGTTGGCTGTGGGCTTGTCATATATGGCCTTTATTATGTTGAGGTAGGTTCCCTCTGTGCCTACTTTCTGGAGCATTTTTATCATAAATGGGTGTTGAATTTTGTCGAAATGTTTTTCTGCATCTATTGAGATTATCATATGGTTTTTCTCCTTCAATTTGTTAATATGGAGTTTCATGTTGATTGATTTGCATATATTGAAGAATCCTTGCATTCCTGGGAAAAACCCCACTTGATCATGGTGTATGATCCTTTTAATGTGCTGTTGGATTCTATTTGCTAGTATTTTGTTGAGGATTTTTGCATCTATGTTCATCAGTGATACTGGCCTGTAGTTTTCTTTCTTTGTGACATCTTTGTGTGGTTTTGGTATCAGGGTGATGGTGGCCTCGTAGAATGAGTTAGGGAGTGTTCCTCCCCCCTGTTATATTTGGAAGAGTTTGAGAAGGATAGGTGTTAGCTCTTCTCTAAATGTTTGATAGAATTCGCCCGTGAAGCCATTTGGTCCTGGGCTTTTGTTTGTTGGAAAATTATAAATCACAGTCTCAATTTCTGTGCTTGTGATTGGTCTGTTTATATTTTTTATTTCTTCCTGGTTCAGTCTTGGAAGGTTGTACTTTTCTAAGAATTTGTCCATTTCTTCCAGGTTGTCCATTTTATTGACATATAGTTGCTTGCAGAAATCTCTCATGATCCTTTGTATTTCTGCAGTGTCAGTTGTTACTTCTCCTTTTTCATTTCTAATTCTATTGATTTGAGTCTTCTCCCTTTTTTTCTTGATGAATCTGGCTAATGGTTTATCAATTTTGTTTATCGTCTCAAAGAATCAGCTTTTAGTTTTATTGATCTTTGCCATCATTTCCTTTATTCATTTTTCCTTTATTTCTGATCTGATCTTTATGATTTCTTTCCTTCTGCTAACTTTGGGGTTTTTTGGTTCTTCTGTCTCCAGTTGCTTTAGGTGTAAGGTTAGGTTGTTTATTTGAGATGTTTCTTGTTTCTTGAGGTAAGATTGTATTGCTATAAAGTTCCCTCTTAGAACTGCTTTTGCTGCATCCCATAGGTTTTGCGTCATTGTGTTTTCATTGTCATTTTTTTCTAGGTACTTTTTGATTTCCTCTTTGATTTCTTCAGTGAACTCTTGGTTATTTAGTAGTGTATTATTTAACCTCCATGTGTTTGTATTTTTCACAGCTTTTTTCCCGTAATTGATATCTGGTCTTATAGCGTTGTGGTCAGAAAAAGTACTTGATATGATTTCAATTTTCTTAAATTTACCAAGGCTTCATTTGTGACCCAAGATATGCTCTATCCTGGAGAATGTTCCATGAGCACTTGATAAGAAAGTGTATTCTGTTGTTTGTGGATGGAATGTCCTATAAATATCAATTAAGTCCATGTTGTTTAATGTGTCATTTAAAGCTTGTGTTTCCTTATTTATTTTCATTTTGGATGATCTGTCCATTGGTGAAAGTGGGCTGTTAAAGTCCCCTACTATGATTGTGTTACTGTCGAATTCCCCTTTTATGGCTGTTAGCATTTGCCTTGTGTATTGAGGTGATCCTATGCTGGGTGCATAAATATTTACAATAGTTATATCTTGTTCTTGGATTGATCCCTTGATCATTATGTAGTGGCCTTCTTTGTGTCTTGTAATAGTCTTTATTTTAAAGTCTGTTTTGTCTGATATGAGAATTGCTACTCCAGCTTTCTTTTGATTTCCATTTGCATGGAATATCTTTTTCTATCCCTTCACTTTTAGTCTGTATGTGTCCCTGGTCTGAAGTGGGTCTCTTGTAGACAGCATATATACGGGTCTTGTTTTTTGTATCCATTCAGCCAGTCTATGTCTTTTGGTTGGAGCATTTAATCCATTTACATTTAAGGTAGGTATTGATATGTATGTTCCTATTACCATTTTCTTAATTGTTTTGGGTTTGTTATGGTAGGTCTTTTCCTTCTCTTGTGTTTCCTGCCTAGAGAAGTTCCTTTAGCATTTGCTGTAAAGCTGATTTGGTGATGCTGAATTCTCTTAACTTTTGCTTGTCTGTAAAGGTTTTAATTTCTCTGTCGAATCTGAATGAGATCCTTGCTGGGCAGAGTAATCTTGGTTGTAGATTTTTCCCTTTCATCACTTTAAATATGTCCTGCCACTCCCTTCTGGCTTGCAGAGTTTCTGCTGAAATATCAGCCGTTGACCTTATGGGGATTCCCTTGTATATTATTTGTTGTTTTTCCCTTGCTGCTCTTAATGTTTTTTCTTTCTTTGTATTTAATTTTTGATAGTTTGATTAATATGTGTCTCAGCGTGTTTCTCTTTGGGTTTATCCTATATGGGACTCTGCGCTTCCTGGACTTGATTGACTCTTTCCTTTCCCATGTCAGAGTGACTATAATCTCGTCAAATATTTTCACAGTCCCTTTTTTTTTTCTTCTTCTTCTGGGACCCCTATAATTCGAATGTTCCTGCATTTGATGTTGTCCCAGAGGTCTCTGAGACTGTCCTCAATTCTTTTCATTCTTTTTTCTTTGTTCTGCTCCCTGGCAGTTATTTCCACCATTTTATCTCCCAGCTCACTTATCCGTTCTTCTGCCTCAGTTATTCCGCTATTGATTCCTTCTAGAGTATTTTTAAGTTCATTTATTGTGTGTGCATCACTGTTTGTTTACTCTTTAGTTCTTCTAGATCCTTGTTAAATGTTTCTTGTATTTTGTTCGTTCTGTTTCTGAGATTTTGGATCATCTTTACTATCATTACTCTGAATTCTTTTTCAGGTAGGTTGCCTATTTCATCTTCATTTGTTTGGTCATGTAGGTTTTTACCTTGCTTCTTCGCCTGTAACATATACCTTCTTGTCGTTTCATTTTTTTTCTTTTCTTTTTGATGGTGGGGTTGTATTCCTGCCTTACTGGTTGTTTGGCCTTAGGTGTCCAGCGCTGGAGTTTGCAGGCAGTTAGATAGAGCTGGGTCTAGGTGCTGAGATTAGGACCTCTGGGAGGCCTCGGTCTGATTAATATTCCCTGGGGTCTGAGGTTCTCTGTTAGTCCAGCGGTTTGGACTCGGAGCTCCCAGCACAGGAGCTGGAACCAAGATCCCGCAAACCGGTTGCTGGGGGTTCCTCCCATCCCCTTAGGTGTCCGTGGTCCCCCACTGGTGCCTGGTAGGTGCTCTAGTTGTGCGGAGACACGCATTCTACATCCTGCTAGTCCGCCAACTTGACTCCGCCCTTTGTAACAACTTTAAATGGAGTATAATCTAACGCATACAGATCAGGAAGCTGTCTTAGAGAACACCATTCTCTGGCCCATTTCAGTTCCTCCTAGATCAACAAGGAGGGTGACCGCTCTGGCCCAGACCAAAGAAATCTACCACCTCGCTGAAGGTGGGGGCTCAGATCCGGGCGACCGTGAGAGGAGGGACCAGACCTGTCCAAGGCAACCCCTCTGAAAGCATGAGCCAAACCTGTCCTTTAATGCGCTCCGTACATCCCAGAGCCCTCCCTTAATGCAGGCCTCACCAAGCACACCGAAATGGGCAATGTTTATTAACGATTACTCAGATGTGAATTGTCCAGTAAGTACATCACCTAAATAAAACTTTGATATCTGACACTTCTCCCATTATCATCAAGAACAAATATCTGTGAAGCACTGAGTACATTCAGAGTCTGATGCTTCCTTAAGACATAAGATATAAATCATGTCCTTAGGAAACAATTGAGTTGGATGTGAACAGAGAAAATGAGGTTAAAAATGAGAATACCTCATTGTCAGATTATAGCACCTTCAGCTGCAACACAGAATTTCAGGGGTCTTTGAAGGGAAGCTTTCTGGGGCAGCCTCAGCTGAGAAACTAGAAGGTAATATTTCAAGGAGTGACGTGAGCAAAGGTCTTTGTAGCATTCTACTTCAAAGGCCCATGTAAGTGATTTTAGTTCAAGTTGAGCCTATGGAATGAGAGTCTTCAGTTTTTGTCCTATAGATGGACGCATGGAAGTATTAAAAGCTTTGAGCAATGAGATGACTTGTATGTGCAAAGTAGTGTTCCAGGAAGGGAAATTTGGACTTAAGTGTCATAGACGGACTGAGGCAAGAAAACAATTAGCCATGAGATGCCAGGGCTTTCAAAGAAAGTGAGGATTTAGATGGTGAAACACAAGATATACTGTGGGGTCAGGAAGAGCGAACAAGGAATGGGAGCATGTACGAGTAATTCTAATGGAACATATTAGTTTCTTATTGCTGCTGCCAAAAACTACTGGAAATTTAGTGGCTTAAAACAACACAAATGTATTATCTTATAGTTCTGGAGGTCAGAGTCCAAAATAGTTGTCACTGGGCTGACACAAAGGGTCGGCAGGGCTGTCTTTCTATGTGGAATCTCTAGAGAAGAATCTATTCTCTTGCCTTTTCCTGCTTCCACGGGCTGCCCACATCACTTAGCTTGTGGCCTCTTTCTATCTTCATAACCTGCAGCCGCGGGACTTCCCTGGCGGCCCAGTGGTTAAGACTCCACGCTTCGAATGCAGGGGGTGTAGGTTCAGTTCGATCCCTGGTCGGGGAACTATGATCCCACATGCCTCGAGGTCAAAAAAACAAAAAAACATAAAACAGAAGCAATATTGTAACAAATTCAATAAAGACTCTAAAAATGGTCAACATCAAAATAACAAAAAAGATCTTATAAAAAAACCCAAAAAACCCTGCAGCTGCATCTTAAAATCTGTCTGACTCTCCTGCCTCCCACTTTCCATCATAAGGATTCTTGTGATTGCATTGGGCCCACTCAGATGATTCAGGATAATCTCCGTCTCCACATCCTTAACTTAATCACATCTGCGAAGTCCCTTTTGTCTCATTAAGGCAGCATAGTCATAGGTTCCAGGGATTGGGATGAGGACGTCTTTGGAGGCCATTCTTTTGCCTATACCACAAGGAATATGACCATAATTTGCTGATTGCCTAGGATTTGGAAGAGAGGTGGAAAAGCCTGGATTGGTCATGTCAACCCTCTCAGTTTCATTTTACCCGTAAAACAGGGGTGGGCAAGAGGATGGGGGTGGGATTCCCTTCCAAGCCTAACACTCTGACTAGAATGTCAGCTCCATGAGTACAGGGATTTGTGTCTGTCTTGTTCACTACTGAGTCATCTTCATTGTCTAGAAAGTGACTGGTATATTAAAGGTACGTATTAATTATTTGTTGAGTAAAATATTTGTTGCTGAATGAATGACCGAGTCAAGAGAAAGTTTGAAAAGAGCACTGGGAAGAATTCTCCACTGGCTCCTGTCTACATTAAGTTCTTGTTTTCCTGGTGAAGTAAGGTTTTCAGCTTAGGTTACAGATGGTCTAGAATCCTGTCATTATAATAGAGACATTCTGCAGGTGGGACAGAGGGATAGCTAAGATTTGTAGAGTTTGTTCCTTTTCTCCCTGGCTTTTAGCCTCCATGCTGAGCATCTCCTGGAACTAGGAACAGGGAAATGTATAGTAGGGATTGATGTATGGCCTCAGTAAGGGTCGGGGCAGCTGCTGATTAAAGAAGAAATTGCTCGCTGTGGCAGCGATCACTTGTCCCTGAAGCGACCAGCTGTCACATTCCTCACTGATCACCCAGCGAGAGTCAAGTCTTGCCCTTTGCATTCCTAAAAGAACACTTGACCCTGTGAGGACATAATATTCATTTATGCTCTGAAAAGTGCCAGTGAAATAGAAAACAGAGAAGCCTCTTTGTGCTTTAAAAAAAAAAAATAGCATAAAGTATTGGTGTTTGAGAGTACTGCAGGTAGATAGCAGGTAGGCAGAAGTGATTGGGCTTCTGATATGGAAGCTAAAATTTTTAGGGGCTTTGCCTCTCAGATATGAGGTCTGACAAATTCTTGCCATAAAAGCTGTCTTTGAAAACTGACATTTAAAAACCTTGTCTTGAAGAAAATTAATTTGTTTAAAGGAGCAATAGATGGTAGAAGGAGGCAAGACTTTTTATCAACACAAGGAGGCCGGGGGTGCAGGTTTTGCTAGGCTCCTTGAAATTTGGAGAATCAAAGTCTTTTTGTCTTTTACTGTCTTATGTTACCATGGACAAACACTATACCTTTTCTCTGATTTTTATCTGTTATTTTTATCAGTGGTATTTTTAAAATGTCATCCAGCTAAGTATTGAGGCACATGTGAGTACCATATTTATTTTCCTGATCTAATAGTCCCTTGAAAGAACTTGCCTGTTTTTTAAAAAAATAATTAATTATATTTAACTAATCATCCCTTAAACAAATTAACCTCTAATGTCTAAATCTATAAAATTACTAGCGAAAGAAATAATTGGTCACCGAAAAGGGTGAAAAATTCTTCACTGGAAGTCTTCATTCCATGAAGTTGCCTAATGATTAATATCTTGCTCTAATGTTAGGGGGACAAAATTAAATATAGTAAAGAGCTGGTGTTCAGGGGGTACAAAGTAGGGTTTAAAGCCTGTGAACAAGACTTCTGATCAGTTTGCCAGACTGAACAGTTGCAGAACACCACCCACCTCCCCATTCTGCCAACAAGTAGAGAATAAAGTTTCACCAAAAGCGATTTTAAAAATTACAGATAAGCTCAAGAAAGGGAAATCCCCAGGTATCAGAAACAAAGAGGGGAACCCAAGGTAAGCAGCGTGAATGACCAGAGTCCAGATGGGCTTCGGAGATGTGAGATTCAGGATGGTAGGGTGAATGCCTGCGGGTAACATCTGCAGGCAGGGGTGATGCGTCCCCTCCACAGGCACGGGTGAGGGCAGGGAGGGGAAACTAAATTCCCAGGGGAAGCCTAGGTCTGTAAAGTTTCCATCCGTGGAACCAGGCCTGGAAAACTTTTCAGCAACGAGGAAAGTTTGCCTCTGCCTGCAGCTGCGAGACAAAGAAGAGACACCGGTGAGCCATGAGAGCAGGGCTTGTGCCCCACAGGGTATGGAGTTCAAGTTCATGCCACCAGTGCAGTGCCAGACAAGCAGCAAGTTGCTATGCCTGACACTTCATGACTCAGGGGACTAAGGCTCCCATGGAAAACAGTCCCTGCTATGGGCGAGCTTACACTCAAAACTCAGTATGTTCTAAGAGATGAAGGACAGCTGGCACTAGTATTTAAAGGAAAAAAAGACAGAGGAAGAGGGGAAGGAGGAGGAAGAGGCGGGGCTGAGAAAAGAATCAAATAGAAATTCTCGAAATGGAGAACGGTTATTGAACTACGTGAGCAGTGTTGTATTGGTTGAAAATCGTCTTGCTTGTAGTACATTGACTCACACGGCTCCAGGTACAAACAGCACATCAATACATGCTTCTTTTATTACTGTATAATTATCCAAGAAGGTTTGCATAACAGTCTCTTTATCTGTTTTAATCTCTTCTTCCTTAAAATGAAGATTTAAAAATTTAACTCTTTTATCAAACCGTGTATTAAAGACAAATAAAAACTCAAATGTCATCATTTCTGAGAAACCTTCTCTTTTATGCATATTTGGTCTCCCTTCTGTGCTCTTAACAATCTGTGGGCGCCTGTATCATCAAAGTGATCATATGTGTGCTGTAAATATATGTCTGTGTATCACCCATTCTTGATTCTTGAGCTCCTTCCGGGTAGTCTTTCTCCCAGTTTTTATCACTCCTTGGTGCACGGTGGTCACCACAATATTTGTTGAGTAAATGAATGAATGCTTAAAATGAAATCACCAAGTCATACTGGTAGCACTATGTATTAGACCCCAGTGACCCTCAAGAGGCTCCCATCAGTTATATTCAAGTGAATGTGCCTGGCTGCAGTCCAGACGTTTTGACCTCAGACAAAAGCTTTTGTAGGCATTTTGTCATTGAGATTGGAGCATGGAGAAATCTGTTAGCCAAGAGCTAAAGAGTGTAAAATAGGTACAGGATAATTGGGTGATTCTGCTTTTTAAAATCAACATCTCTTTACTCTGTCATAGGGTGGGGAGGAAACGTGTTGAGAACAGAAAACTACATCAGACAAGAATGTATTTCTCTGTCCTTGCTCTGCTATCTTGGAAGGGCATTTTTTTATATCCATTTCTTAAAGCTATGGGCTAGAGTGAGCTGAGAAAAAACGATGGACCATTCACACAAAACTCAGGACTTTAAAGTTTAACCATTTAGAGGATAATAGCTTTTTACACTGATATTATATTGTAGAAGGAGGAAACAAGTAGAATTTATAAGTAGTAAAGAGGAAGCAAAAGTAAGTTGAAGGTCTTTAAAAGACTAATAAAGTAGTAACACAAACTTCAAGTTGGAACTAAATGGGTAAGTAAAATATACTTTTAAGTAGGAAGATGAGAAGTTTCTTCAAAGTCTTGCTAAATGTGTTGTGGAAACTTAAGACATATTCCCAGAGTTTAGCTCAGTCTTCTTAAGATGTAGTTTATCTTTCAAACACCTTCTGATTTGAAATAAGGCTCAGTCTGTTTTTCAATAAAACTTCTTTCCACCAAAGTAAGTCTATTGAAGGTAAGATACTTTTCAAGTTCAGAAATTTCAAAAGAAGTTGGACAACATCCCTACATTAAGAATTATTTTTACCCTAATTGGTCCTCCTGCATTTTCAATTCTGTGACTGGCCATTGGTCCTATTTCACTTTTAGTAAAAGATCATTTAGCCCATTTGAAATATTATATTTAAAACCAATATAAAATGTTCATTTAATCATATATTCTGTTTGAAATGTGATATAAATTTAATGTTTATTTTTTATTCAAAAGCCATGAAAAATATTCACATAAAAAGTGATTGCCAATAATTTCTTTCACAGGGCAGCATGAAATCCCAGAATGAAATATAGTTTGGGACCCAAGAAGTTAGAAACATTTGAACTCTTATTAGGAAAAAGAATGTACAAAATGATACAGGACTAGTTCAGATGCTGTGGGGTTAGTTTTGATTTTGTAGCTTATCGTTATCGTAAAGCACATGTAGAAATTATTCTGTAAACACGCTTTGGTGACTTTATACCAATAATTTCAGTCAGCGAAATTACCAATGTTCTCTTCTTATACCAGGTTGTTGGTGTAGCCCAGGCCATCAACAAGAAATCGGGAAATGGTGGGACATTCACCGAAAAAGATGAAAAGGTACCAAAACTTGGGTCTGGTATGATCTCAATTTAGGAAGATGCTTTTTCTCTTTAGAGTTGTATAGACCTCTGGAATTAGTGATTGCTGAAATTGTTGATCACCAAAACATTATGGTTTAAAATGATCCGAAATGTTCAAAAGTGTCTCTTGCCTCTGACTAAATCAGTGCTGACCTGAGTTGTGGAGTAGTTGTGGTCTTCAGTCAACAGAACCCCGTCCCCACTGCCTCCTCACCATGCCACCAGGCCTCCCCCAGGGCTGTGTGCATGTTGCGGCCATCCGGAGGGTGATACGGTGTTCTAACTCTCTCATTTACCTTTCATCACTGCTATAAGGAAATTCAACCTTACGTAAAATCCCTAAAGCACTGCTCCAAGTTCAGTTGCTCCAGGTCAGCTTAAAATTAGCATTGCCTCCTGGTGAAGCAAATGCAGAATGTTTTATAAGCTTTGTATGCAGACGGTGGGGTGCCAAGGTGTGAATTCAGGCTAAATGATGTGAATTTAGCTTCAGAAAGAGTGCAGTCAGCATTATTTTATTACCCTTCTCGTCCAACTCTGAAGGAACACATTCCTCACACCACATCGACATGCTTTCCTTTTAAGGACAGAAGTCCTTAAACCTGTTTATAACTTCGTTCTGTCAGTAGGTCTTGTTATTTCTCTCCTTGAATATGCAATTATATGTATATCATGGAGCCCACTGAGTTCTTCCTATTCAAGCCCACTGCTATTTCTGTCACTCCCCTGAAAATTAGTAGGAGCTTTTGGAAGACATTCCAACAAGACAGAGTTATTTTTGTCTCATGTTGTAGGCTGTGTTGGCACTAGTGTTGGTCCCTGTGTCTTAATTGCTTCAGAACATAGCAAGTACCTTTCTAAATTAGTGTAATAGACATCTAGTCTCCTATTCCGTTAATGACACCTGAGGATATTTGGCGGGGAACATGGTTCTAGATTGGCTATTTATTCCACTATTTGTTTATAGTCCATTAATGTAAACCCCTCTTGAAAGATTTGAATTCTTAGGCTGTATCATCTCTTGGCAAAATAAATTCATGATTGTGAATAAAGTATGCCATGTAAGGATTTCCTTTCATCAATAATTAGTATAATTGTGAGCACATCACCTTCGTATAGTATAATGAGGGTGATAGATCAACTTTAAAATGATATATTTAAACTAATACTAAATTTGCAATTTAGTATGGGACTAATATTGGCTATATTATTGCCAATATTCTCCTAACAAGATTGTGAGCTTTCAGTTTGCCCCAGTAAGAAGTTACAGGCTATTTTTATGGTCTTAGCTGAAACCCAAGTCTTAATATCATTTAGAGACTACACCAAATTTTGCATAGAGTGAATTTCAGTTTCACATGGTGTACAGAGATCTGTGTCTCCTCTCTTTCTCTTTGCTAATTTCCAACTACTGTATGACTTTAGGAGACTGTGTTAACGGTTGTCATCTACTGGTTGTACCATTTAGCCCACAGTTGCTTTGCACCAGTTCCTAATTTTATGCAGAATAAACATCTACGCTGCTGGTTTCCAAATAGTTATTTGAACTGTAAATATTTTTGAATGTTGTTTGTGTTTCAAGCAATATAACAAGACAGGTTATTGACAGTTCTTATTTGGCTGTTGTCTTGCCTGTTTTCTAGGACTTTGCTGCTTACTTGGCATTTTGTGGAATTGTTCTTCATAATGCTCAACTCTATGAGACTTCACTGCTGGAGAACAAGAGAAATCAGGCAAGTCTAATTACTAAAGAGAGAGTGTAGAAATTCTTTTTTAAAAAATGGTTAAATCGTTATCCAAGTTTTATATATATATATATAATATGTATATTATATATTATATATATATATTTATATATATCATTAGAAATCCAAACCGTGCAGATTCAATTTCTAAATATTTTAACTGTTTCTTCTAATAGTTATTTTTTCCATTTTGTATTTTCCATGAGCTGTGGCTTTATCACTGTTAACAGATGAAGATTTATTTACCTTACACCACCCTTTACTTTGCCATTATGGTACCAGTATTTTTATGTCACTGTTTAAAGTTATTGGATGAGTTGTGCGTGTAATATTAAGAGTTTTAGTTCTTATTCTATCAGAGACATCATCTCTTTTTTTTTTTCAGAATATGCTTCTGTATTTTATTATTCATGTTAAAAGATACAAAATGTGAACATTATTGTAGAGAACTTCTAGAAGCATGGGAATAAGCTCAGGAAACACTGTAGAACACTGTTAGACATCATCTCTTATTTCATGCTTTATAAAATGATGATCTTAGCATCCCTCATCTCTCCTTCCTAATTACTACTCCTTACCTCTGCTTTTCCTATCTGGACTTTTTCATTTATATTGCCCACATTGGTAACATATTTACAGATGGTCCTCGACTTACACTGGTTAAACTTACAATTTTCCGACTTTACGATGGTGTGAAAGCTATACACATTCAGTAGAAACCATACTTCGAATTTTTAATATTGACCTTTTCCTGGGATAGTGATATATATCATGGCACTCTCTCATGATGCTGGGCAGTGGCAGTAGCCACAGCTCCCAGCAGCCACGCCATCACAAGGGTAAACAACCAATACACTTAAAACCATTCTGTCCCCACACAACCATTCTGGTTTTCACTTTCAGTACAGTATTCAATAAATTACATGTGATATTCAACACTTTATTATAAACTAGGCTTTGTGTTAGATGATTTTGCCCAACTGTAGGCTAATATAAGTGTTCTGAGTATGTTTAAGGTAGGCTGGGCTAAGCTGTGATGTTCGGTAGGTTGGGTGTATTAAACAGATTTTCAAATTTAAATATTTTCAACTTAACAATGGATTTATCAAGATGTAACCCCGTCATAAATCGAGGAAGATCTGGTATTGTGCTACAACCATGTTTGACTTTTCTAAAGATTTGTCTAGGCTAATTCTAAAGTTGCAGTTTAAAATAAAGTGTTTATAAGTACCGTGATGTAAATGTTGTTCTTACTAATTATGTAAATGTTGTTGTTCATATTACCTTTGTTATATAACTTAGTTTTTCTTGTTGTTTCTGAAATCTCTTCTTTTTTCCTTGAACTGTTTGCTCTAGTGTAGCCTCATGTTGTTGGTCCCCCTCCCCCTGCAAACTCTCCATTATTTAGGCATTCTCTTGAGTTCTTTTTCATGGAGAATCCTCCAATTGAGGTTCTCTCTCTTTCTTCTTTCAAGCAAAACTATTTTTCCCCATGCCTGCTGCAGAGGGGTCATCATAGAACTTTCCTTCAATGCTTTCTTAGAAAGACTCCACTGGTTATCCACTGGATCCCAGAACTTTTTTTTTCTCAGTTTACTCCCTTGTTCTAGTGTAGCACATTCTCAGTTAACTACTTGAGAACCTGTACTGGAGAGGTAAGCTCTCTGAGTCCTTGCATGTATGAAAATATCTATTGTACCATCCTACCAGTTTGACTGGGTATAAAATTCTGCATTGAAAAATTAGTTTCTCAGAATTTAAAGGTAGTACTGTCTTCTATTAGCATTCATATTGTTGTGATTCTTGGTGCTTTTTTTTTTTTCTATAAGCTTTTTGAATTATTTATTTATTGTTGCTTTTGTAACTGAATTTCACCATACGATTCTTTTTTTCATTCATCATGCTGGTACCTGGTCATTCCTTTCAGTCTGGAGACTTAAGCCCTTGGGTTTTATGTAATTCTTTTTCATTATCTCTTTTTTTTTTTGCGGTATGCAGTCCTGTCACTGTTGTGGCCTCTCCCGTTGCGGAGTGCAGGCCCATGGCTCACGGGCCCAGCCGCTCCGCGGCATGTGGGATCTTCCCAGACCAGGGCACGAACCCGTGTCCCCTGCATCGGCAGGCGGACTCTCAACCACTGTGCCACCAGGGAAGCCCTTCATTACCTCTTTGATAATTCATCTCCCCCACCCTTTAATTTCTCTGTTTAGAACTTATGTTAGATTGTGGACCTTCCGTGGACTTCAACTTCAGCATATTCCTGACGTCTCCCTGCTCCATTTTTGCCACCCATTAATCCAGTCCTCATTTTTACAAACATACTTGTGATTCTTGTCACTTCTCTCCTGCAATCCATCACAGTCCAAACTGCTTGAAAAGAAGATAGGACTTTTGAGGTTCCTTCTTCACTTACCTCTGCAATTTCATCTCCCTAGTTCTCCTCTTTACACTCTATATTCTCATAAAATTTGATCAAAACTTGCAATATGCTACTTTCTCTCAATTCAGTTCTTTTTGATTGAGATATTTTCCTTCCCCACTTAACCTGAACAATTCCTGCTCATCTTTCAGGCCTCAGCAAGGATAGTATCACCTCCAATAAATTTTCTATAATACCCTTTCTCCCCCGCTCCTTGCACAAATACTTTGTGAGACTAGATGAAATCCTGTGTAAGTAAAGAAAAGAGAAATTATCAGGAAGAACACAAAAGGAACTCTTAAAACTTTGTTTATTTTGGACAATATTCGCTGTGCTCTGTGAAAATGTTGGCAATGTTGATAAATGTTGATCTCAGAAGTTTGAATCACCAAAAACAACAGTATATTTTATGTATCAGACACTGTTCAAAATGCTTTATAAATGTTAACTTATTTAGTCCTCACAACAGCTCCATGATTTTGGTACTATTATTATCCCCATTTTCAAGAAACTTGCCCTAGATCACAAAGCTAGCAGGAGGGGAAGCTGGGATTAAAAACGGTTGGCTTTGGCTTCAGAGTCTGTGATCCTAACCAGTGTACTAATTGTACTAACAATCAACAGGGAAATTTTTTTAGTAAGCAGAGACTTATGTATTTAACACTTGAATGGGAACTTGGTTGTAACTTGTTAGATTATATGTAAACAACTTACAACCCATATAAATCATTGTATTGCTTTAATAATTACAAACAATTACTAATAGTAAGCTCTTAATTTTTTTGTGTAGGTGCTGCTTGACCTTGCTAGCCTAATTTTTGAAGAACAACAATCATTAGAAGTAATTCTAAAGAAAATAGCTGCCACTATTATCTCTTTCATGCAGGTGCAGAAATGCACCATTTTCATAGTGGATGAAGATTGCTCCGTGAGTACAGAGTATGACTTTTTTATTTTTAGAAAGACAAAAATTTATATTCCTTAAAACACTGCTTTAAACCTCAGGTTGGCCTCAGAACTCTCTCTCAAATCCAACTGAATATGGTTGTTTATGTAAAGCCAATCCAAGTATGAGCTGTTCTGGTTGAAAAGGGGTAGAGGTGAGGTTGGAGGATGCCTTCAATGTGCCCTTTCACCTTGTTGACCCTCCACTAAGTATTACAGTTACCATTGGTAATGTCAGTGTGTTGCTTTTGTCAATGGCTACACTACCTTGATGGAGAAATACATTGTCACTACAGTGTGCAGACCTTTTTTGGTTGAGAATAGTTGTGCTCTATTGCTATGAACAGGTAGACCACCTTCTGAATGGGTTGGCTATAAAAATTTCTTTTTACCAGCGATTATGTAGAAACCAAAAGGCATGGCCCAATGGAGGCAGTGCTGCTAAAGGTACCTATTAGTCCCAAATTCTTTTTTTTTTTTTTTTTTTTTGTGGTACGCGGGCCTCTCACCGCTGTGGCCTCTCCCGTTGCGGAGCACAGGCTCCAGATGCGCAGGCCCAGCGGCCATGGCCCACGGGCCCAGCCGCTCCGCGGCACGTGGGATCCTCCCAGACCGGGGCACGAACCCGCGTCCCCTGCATCGGCAGGCGGACCCTCAACCACTGCACCACCAGGGAAGCCCAGTCCCAAATTCTCTACCCACCGTGGAAAGCCACTAAACTGTTCTGATTGGTAGATTTCAAGCCATTGATTTGTAATGTAAAGAGACAGGATGTGTGTGGAAAGATGGAGTGTTCTCATACAGTGCTGGTTACTTCAAGACAGGCCAACTGAGTTTGCTGTTAGCAAGGTTGTTTTCTTTTATGCAGTTTCTTTTCCTTCTCAACCAATGAACCACTGTTTTTGGTATATTTCTTTTTGATGTAGTTGTTTGCTTCCGTTTTCATTTAGACCCTGAGAACAGGCTCTTCATTGGTGGGTTAGGAAAAAGAATGGGAATTCTCAAGTGTATAAAGTCAATTACAGTCCACATATGATATCTGAATTGATGGTTTTTTGGGAAGTAGAATAATAAAAGATATTTAAAACTTATATTTTATATTTTTAATTATTTTATTAGATAGTAAGACCGTACTGTGTGATGCAACATTATCTGAATCATCGTGTGTGTGTGTGTGTGTGATTCTCATTAATAGGAAATCAAATAAGCATTCACTATGCTATGAGATAGTGTTCTCATGGATATTATTTAATATTTGCAATCAGTTATAAGCTCCTTAATATAGAGATAATTACAAGATTGGAACTATCCTTTTACAGTTCAGGTCAGAACTCTTTAATGCAGTATGTCAGTTTATCATTTTTGCTCTGTGACCTGCTCTTTGGCATTTAATTTTTGAAAGTTATACATAAGGGCACTCCTTTTTTTTAGACAATTTAAATATCACTTTAATTAACATTCAGCTCATCCAGTTAACCCCTATCATGGCAGCAATTGACTGGTATCAGTGTTGCTTTAAAATATAGCTCAGCAGTATGCCCATTAATATTTTTGCTCGCTTTTTAATGACTTAATTTGGTGGGTGTAGCAATTAAGTGACTTGATGTTCATTTATACTGTAATTATTTTTTGATTAAAAATATTTCAACACATGAGCAAAAATCCAAATGTGAACAAGAAAAGAAATTTACTTAGTTATTCTGTCCCGAAATTAAACTGATATCATTGTTTTATTTGTGTTTCCTTCTAATTTTTTATTCAGTTGTAAATATAGTATGGGTTCGAATGTTGCTTTTTAATTTAACTTCAATTTAATTTAATTTAACTTCAATTTAATTTAACTTCAGAAATACTTCTCTGTGTTGTTAAAATCTTCATAATTTAATGATCTCATAAAATATTACTGAATTAGGTGTCTTTTCAAAAGACCCAACAATAGCAATCAACGTATGCATAAAAGCTAAAACTTGAGGATTTTGAATAAATATAGAGAAAATTTGAAGCTAATTATTTATTAACAGCTGGCAGAAGAACAAAAACTCAAATAAGCATTTTTGCAAGTCAGTATCAGAAACAACAGCAGCATGTTCTAAGGAATAGGAGGTAGACTTGAGGATGTCGTGAGCACTTAGGTCAGTTTTGTCTGAAAAAGTGAAAAGAAATTGCGAGGATTGGTGTCTTCAGTCAGTTCCACAGGCTCATATGTCTGTATTTAGATAGTTTTCATTACATTCTCAAACTTGTTTCTCAGTCTGTGTCGTTGCTCTGTTTTCAGGATTCTTTTTCTAGTGTGTTTCACATGGAGTGTGAGGAATTAGAAAAATCGTCAGATACTTTAACAAGGTAAGAAAACTTAATTATCTGTCTGTCTTTATCACAAGTATGTAATTCTGGCTACATAGTTATTTCACGACCTATTTAATTTAAGGCATAGAAGCTACAGCTGCTTTTTTCCTCCCACAAATAATTTCATTTGTGAAAATACTTTACTATTTGATTTTATATGTCCAGGGTTTTTTCCACTGCATTTGACATGTTGGAGAATTCTTTCATAGAGTGAATGGTGTCACAATTAGTATAGGCCTGGGTACAGTGTGTTTTGTGAACTGACTCATTTAAGACCCACAAGTACTATATTTCAATTATATTTTTTCATGGCATATTAGACCCTCACTGGAAATTTGACAGGCTTCTGAACACATTTTTTTCTATGAGTCTGTTCTGCTTTGGAATCAGCCATAGGATTCAACTAACACCAGAAGGAAGCCTGTGATCTCAGTCACACCAATACATGTACCCTATGGCTAGAATCAGACCAGATCTCTATTGTAGTTCATTTCTTTTTCATGTTTTTATTTTTAATTTTAAAATTAGTATTCATTTTTTGGTGGTTGTTAACTGGTACGCAGGAACAATAGAAAGTATTAACATATCAAGGTTATACTTGTTACTGGCCCAATTGTATATTTGCTTTCTGAAGAATTTTAAAAAGGATTTAGAGTAAATTACCAAGTGTTCTTGTCATATTTCCTTTTGCACCCTTAGCAAAACAGTGGTGGTTTTTGCTTAAGCAATAAAATAGTCTAAGGAATATAAGTCTGCCAGGGTAAAGCGTCAGGAATTCTTGGGCATAATGCTGGTTTTATCACATTATTCCTTATTCATTTGTTTCAAATTATTTCACTCCCTAAAATAATTTGTGTCAATTTATATTACTCCTAATTATTGATGTTATAACCAAAAAGCCTCATATGATCATGGAAATAGAACATTATTTTAGCTTTACTATTTGACATTAAAGTTCCAGATTTTTTACTCTTCAGTTGACTTATCAGAGAATTATTTCATATAGGTGAATGATGCCACAGTTAGTACTGTCCTCAGTAACCAAGCTCCTTGGTGGTGATACTTTAAAAATAACCTCTGTGCAAATCTAAACTATAGAACATTCTATAGGATAACTGGCCTGGTCTCTTCAAAAAGTCAATGTCATTGAATAAAATGGAGGCAGGGACTGTTCCCAGACCTAACAGCCAAATGCAGTATGTGAACCTTGATTAGATCCTGGTTAAAAACAAATAGCTATCAAAGACATTTGTTAAGCCAGTTGGAAATCTGAATATGGACTGGATACTAGGTGTTGGTGGGGAATTATTCGTACCGTACCTTTTCTTTGGAATTAGGAAGATATTGTGGTTAGTAGGAGAATGTTCTTATTTTTAGGAGATTCAGGCTGGTGTATTTAAGGATGAAGTGTTATGATGTCTGCACCTTAGTTTAAAATGGTCTGCCAGGGCGGGGGTGGGGGTGATAAATTAGAAGGTCGAGGCTAACATATACACGCTACTAAATATAAAATAGATAAGCAGCAAGGATCTACTGCATAACACAGGGACCTATACTCAATATTTTGTCATAAACTATAAGGGAAAAGAATCTGGAAAAGGGAAAAGAATCAGTTTTACATATATATGTATATGTATAACTGAATCACTGTGCTGTACACCTCAAACTAACATGACATTGTAAATCAACTATACTTCAATTAAAAATTCCCAACAAAAAATAAAATAAAATACGGTTCAGCCAAAAATAAAAAGTAAATATATCTAAATTCATGTATTTAAACAAATAAATGTTTGCACATACATATATAGATATAGCAAATGTGGCAAAACATTAAAAATTGTTGAATTTAGGAATAGGATATTCATTTTACTTTCAACTTTCTTATGTATTTCAAAAGTTCATCATAAAAAATTGGAAGAAAATGTTTGTGATAAAAACTTGGAAACAAAGTAAAATGAAAATCACCTCTGTAGATCATATAAAATGCCTGAGTTTGCAACTGCAAGAACAAAATACTTAAGTGCACAGCCTGGTTTTGTTCCGACCCTCCTAATTAAGACTGACCCCATGGATCAGTGTGAGGTCTGCAGAAGCTGTCTTCTGCCCTCTGTACCCTTTCCTTTCTTCTCTTATCTTTTCTCGCATTTCCTGTCCTCTTCCATGTTCCCCATCAAGATGGAGAAACTGTTGACTACAGTGATTTAGAGTTGTTAGTTTAAGTGATTATATTTAAATCAAAACTCATTTCAAGACTGTTATTTTAACAATATGATTATTTTAACAATATGAAAGACCTTTTCTTCTATTAAAAGAATTTCAGGAATTAGCAAAGGAGCAAATGTAACTTGGGGGCAGGTAAGGAATGGGTTTGGCTCAGAAGGTACACCTAACTTAGGCCTTGACTGGTGACTTGGGCGTGGGATGGGTAGTCAGGGTACATAAACCATGGTATCTGTACCCAGAGATTTTCTGCTACGCTGGAGTTTTTGGTTCACAAAGTTAGAACAGAATAGCTGATCTTTATTTCCCTCTTGGCATTGCTGGTAGTGAACTGAAGTTTATATCCCGTCTCCACATCTATTCTTTTCTAAGCTTCTGTGTGTATATTTTCTGGCATATTTGACATTGTTTTAGTTGAAATTGAATCCTTTTTGAATATGTGATAATATGCACATGTCCTGGAGAGTATGTATGTATCTTTCTTAAATACTGGTATTGGGCTATACTGCCTAGGTCAGTTATGAAGTCTTATTCTTAGGAGGAGCATTAATAGATACTATTTTGATTTTATGATACCATACATTTTTGTTGCTTTTTATAAAGAACATTTTAGAAAGCTTCTAAACCTGTAAATATTTGATTATTTTACTATTTGGCTTGCATAAATAATAAATTGCTATATAGACAAAAAAAGAAATATATACATGTATATTTATGAATTTACATATATCCAGAGGACAGTAGGAAAATCAGTATGATAATGCATATTAAATGTATAAAATGATGGGAATTCCCCGGCGGTCCAGTGGTTAGGACTCAGCACTTTCACTGTTGGGGCCTGGGTTTGATCCCTGGTCAGGGAGCTAAGATCCTGCAAGCCGTGCAGCATGGCCAAAAAGAAAAATATTTATATAAAATGATGAATTATCTACATTTACCTTTGAATATTTGTATAGCAGCATATGCCTGTGTAATTTTATTTTATTTTATTTTATTCACATTTGATTTTTGTTGTGAAGTCAGACAAGTCCTCTTATTTCTCTGATAGCTGAACAAGCCCGTGACTTGGTATGATAGTGACCTCTACTGGTCAATATGCATTAAAAAAAAACTGAGGTCCTACTATATATATATTTAAGTCTTAGTATTTATTTATTTATTTATTTATTTATTTATTTCATCTTGATCTTTTGTTAGCACTTTTACTTTGTTTCTGATGAATACCACGTTCCCTCTCTGTAGGAAAAATGGAAGATATCTTTCCACTTTTAAAAATTATACCAAGACAGTCTTAGTATAAAGATTGTTTTATAAAGGATAAATAGGTCAGGGTGGTTACCTTAAAAGAGACTAATTTACATGGATCATTTAAACTGATTCATTAGCTGATTTTACAGTAATGAAAATTATTCAACACCAGTGCCTTACATTAGCTAATAGTTAGCCTTTATTATAATGATGCAATAAAAGTCCTCTTAGTGATGTAAATATGGTTTTATTTTAATAAAATTAGATTTCAGGCTTAATTTTGTGAAAACTCCGAATTAAAATGGTGTTTAGTAACTTCAGCTTTTTGAAGGACTAACTGGTATTGACACTTGACCAGCGGATTCTGTATTATGTTTCTAAAATTGCTTATTGATAGAATTTAGGCCTCTCCAATTCTCATTATTAACCACTTTGTCAATCCAAACACTCTTCCATGAGATGAAGTGCTAGGCAATTTGATGATGTTAGCAGTAAGCAGATCATCCTTTTTAGGCAGTTATGGATCAGTTTGGTATTTTTCCAACCAACCCACTAATTACCTTTTATAAATTAAAATAATTTATTGAAGACAGTTTTGAAATGTTAAGTGTAAAAATAAAAAATATTCAGGGTGAACATTACACATAATTGTTAGAATCATATCATCACTGGGATAAAGGACAGTAAACTGTTGGAGTTTGGGTCACCCAAGAATTCAGAAGGGAAGCTCATTTCTAGATGGTGGGAGGTTTTAGAGTTTCTATGCTTCGATTCAAAGGAAAAAGTGAGTGTGATGGGGTACAGTTTATGTTAGCTCTTAATTTTAAGAAATAGGTATTTTAGTGCTATAATTCCATATCAGTTAACTTCATGTTAGTTTTAAATGCACATTTTGTCATAAAATGACAAATACATAGAATTACTCCTTTAAGCTCACTTTCTTGGAATACATATACTAGTTAATACTTATTAGTTACAACTATATTGGAAAACAATTATAGTTAAATACAGTAACACCTACTATTTTTAAAATAGTAGAAAGGTTTTTACTACTTTAAAAAATGGTAGATACAGAGTGTAAGAGTATAGACTCTGAAATCAGACTGATTGTATTTAAACTTAAGTTCCACCACTTACTAGCTGTAGCGCTTTGTGTGAATTATTTAACCTCTCAAAGCCTCAGTTTCTTCATCTGTAAAATGGAGATACTGATGGCAGGATTGTAGAAAGGACCAAATGAGTTAATGCGCATAAAATGCTTCAGAAAATTTCCAGCACATAGTAAGTAGTCAGTAAGTGTTAGTATTTCTGTGTCTCTTTGATGTGTTTTTTCTGTCTTTGGTTCACATAACCTGAAGTGATTCCCATTTACATCTAAAAGCACAGAAGTTTCTCAGCGTTTCCAAGCTTCATGTCCCTGACTGTCTTCCCAAGGATGTACTCACGTACACCTCCCTCGATATCCACTGTGCAAAAAACCTTAGAGGTCTGAGTTAGCCCAGGCCTTCCAAGAAGCAGATGCCAAGACTAGATTAAATGTGTAAGACATTTATTAGGGGAACCCCATGTGAGAGTAAAGGGGGAGGGAGCTGGGAGGGGATGAGAGAGCCGTGAGCTCCCCACACAAGTCTGACCCAGAGTGAAAGAGAGGGTAAAGAAGGAAAGAGCATTGTGTGGAAGAGTCTTAGGCAGCCGAGCAGTTCTAAGGAAAGTTTGGCCAGGCTGTTGGGGAGTTCTGTAGCCAAAGCCTCCTGTCAGAAGCATCCTGGGTCTCCCAAGCCTGGGCTACCTTAGTGCCCCTGCTGTGTGTGCTCCATCTTTTTCCAGGAGCAGCCCTGGGAAGTGTGTCTGCAGTACAAACACAGTCCTGGGTTTCAGAGCACAGTGACTAGAGACACTAGTCATTTAGGTCTCCTGCAGTTGTAGGTCTGAGAGGCACATTTGCAAGGCTACCAGAATATTCCTGCTATTTAAAGAAAGATCCTATCCCTTTGCATTGCACTTTCAAAATCATCCACTACCTGTCCTAACATCTTCAGCCTGAAACCATCACTTTATTCCTAACAATCTGTAGCTGTTTAATGTTTCCCAAATATACCTAGAACTCTTCCATTTCAGCAATGTTTTTATACTGTTTTTCACCCTCCTTTTCATTCTTGATGTCTTTCTATGCATCCTTAAATCTTACCAGCCTTTTGCGCATTTTCCCTAATACCCCGTCTTCTCCAACCCACTCCACCAAGGGGTTATCTGTCCATCTTCTCCACATGTGGCGCTTTCATTGTTACCAATTGTATTAGTCAGGATTAGGTTTGAGTGTGAATCATAAAAACCCAAAGTAAAAATAGCTTAAATAAGAATGTAATATTATTACTCTCTCCTGTAAAGACCCAGAGGCAGGCAGCTCAGGCTCTGTGTTGCTGCTCTGTTCTACAAAGGCCTCAGGGACCCAGGTACCTGCAGGCTTTCTACTCTGCATCTCTAGGGAGTGGCCCTTCCCTTCAGGGTCCAGGATGCAGCTCCAGCCTTCATATCCACGTTTCAAATGGTAGGATGGGGGGCAGGGAAAGAAGGCACAGAGAGCATACATCAGCTGCCTTTTAGGTAAGCTTTCTAGAAGCAGTCACATTTCCTGTTGCCTAGAACTTACATCCTGTTGCCTAGAACTTAGTCACATGATGATCCCAAGCCACTGGGGTGGCTGATAAATGTAGTCTTTATCCTCAGCGGCCATGTGTCTAGATAAAGAGAAAGGGAGAAGAGTTACTGAGGGACAGCTGGGGGCTTCTGCTCTAGACTCTGCTCAAAGAGGACATGCAACTGGACATTGTATTATTATTCATTCTCTGTCACAGTCCTCTACGAGATTGCAAGCGCCTTATGACAGCTACTGACCTCTAGAAGTTTGTCTCCCCATGATGCTAAGGGTGACTCTCATGGACGAAGTGCTCAGTCTTTTGTTATTGAGGGGAGGAAGTAAGAATTTATTAGCACTTTTTACAGAGTAAGAGATAAGATGCTATCACATAACCTTAATAAATCTAATACTAATTTTTCACTAAAGTAACCATCAGGAAAACTTAAAATTTTCAGGGAATTGAAAAAAGAGTTAGGTTTCTATTGATTTAAAAGTAATTTTAATACTCCTGCTTCTCTGTATCAGTGCCTATACATCTGAATTTATGATCTCTGGCAAGTTGCTTAACTATTTGGGTTTCATCTGTCTCCGACTGTTGACATAAGGATGATGATAAGAACAATAAAAGTCGTCATCATCATCATCATCATTTTAAAAGAGGTTTGGACAAAGATATCCGCTCCAGTGTATTTCTTTCTCTCTGTAACTACCTTTTCATTTTTCTTATCTTTACTGCAGTTTCTTGTTTTCTTTTCGTGAGACTTTCGCTGTCCATGAAATATTTGTGGTTTTAAAATAGTCTTGTTAACCTACATCCTACACTTACAACCTTTTCTTGGGATTCTACCCAAATAATATGTATGAAATAGAAACCCAGGAATGTCCTAGGTCTGATGTGTCTGACATTTTGCATGCCTTCCCACATTATCAATCTAGGCTCAGAAAATGTTCAGTCTGAAGTTCATGTATTCCTGTGTTACTATTGTCATTTCCCTTTCATTCTTTATCACTTGTATATAATACTGGACATACAGTCAGTACCTGATTTGACCAAATTACTATTAACCTAAAATGTACAGCAAAGAAAGGAAAGACTCAATTATCTTGGCCAGGAATGAGGCCACGACTTGAGGAATCTTTGTGGAATCACAGTGATTGAGAACATCATCTGAAACCACTGTCCTAGAAGCAGTGTGGCAGGCTGAGTGGGAAGGATGGAAGACAGGAAAAGATCAGCACTTGGAGAACTCAGACCAAGTGGACATTTGTCCTGAGGCACATATTTTATTTTGAAATGTCTCCCACTATTAGACTTTCCTATTTTCTTCAGTTAGTGATCTTACAGTTAATACAGGCACATACTTATGGCTGGAGTAAATTTCTATAACTTGACCCTCTTTGTGGAATTCATCCCCATCACCAAGGAACATAGGAAGTTTCCGGATGAAAAGATGCGTTCTGTTCTGTTTTCCCAACTCCATTACTGGCACTGCACTTATGAACCCTGTGACATCAGGTTAACCTTTTGTGATCAACCTGTTAAGCAAGAAACTGGGAAAATGTTGTAAGTTCAAAAATTTTTTTTTCCATTTAAAGCAGAAAAAAGAAGAGAGAAGAGCTTAATAAAATTCTTCTAGGCCTGCTCGATTTTTCCCTTGGTCTGAAATGTGTAAAAAATTGTTTTATTGGAATGGATAGACTAAATAAATAACTGAGGAAGTAAAAACAGACACTAGACTTTAGTCATTCTATAAACTGATGAGAAAATAAGACATAGGGAAAATTCATATGGATTTTTAAACAGCACAAAAATCAACACGTCCATTAACAGTGGTAATAAGATTACTTAATGACATTTTAAACTTGTTTTAGATAGCTGAAAAATTGTGGGTCTTTGTTTTTTCAAAGCATTTCAGTTATAGTAACTACCAAAGTTGTAAATCATCAAATATGTTTAAAGCTGCATTTTCCAACTAAGATATACGCTTTGCTCTATAATTTAAGACTGGTATGTTTCTCTTATAATCATCTATTTGACTCTGTTTTGCCTGCGTTTTTTCACTGCACAGAAAGAACTCATCTCTGTTATCTCCACAGGGAACGTGATGCGAACAGAATCAATTACATGTATGCTCAGTATGTCAAAAATACCATGGAACCACTTAATATCCCAGATGTCAGTAAAGATAAAAGATTTCCCTGGACAGTAAGTAACCCAATTTTAGACTTGGAGCTTGAAGGCTGTTTTCCTATCAGATCTGCACTTAAACTAGTTACTCTTTTTTTAAAAAAAAATTTTAAAATTTATTTATTTATTGATTTTTGGCTGCGTTGGGTCTTCATTGCTTTGTGTGAGCTTTCTCTAGTTGCAGTGAGCGGGGGCTATTCCTCATTGCAGTGTGCGGGCTTCTTATTGTTGTGGCTTTTCTTGTTGCAGAGCACGGGCTCTAGGCACGCGGGCTTCAGTAGTTGCGGCACGTGGGCTCAGTAGTTGTGGTTCACAGGCTCTAGAGCACAGGCTCAGTAGTTGTGGCGCACGGGCTTAGTTGCTCCGAGGCATGTGGGATCCTCCCGGGCCAGGGCTCGAACCCGTGTCCCCTGTATTGGCAGGTGGACTCTTAACCACTGCGCCACCAGGGAAGTCCTAAACTAGTTACTCGTAACTGAAGGACTGGCCCTAGAATTGGCTCTTTGGGAGTGATCTGTGCTTTCCGTGATCTGAGGAAGGAGAATAAAACAGCTTATAACATCTGTTGAGAGGTTATCAGCTGTACTTGAGTATTTTTCTCTGTACTTTTATTAGTTTTTTAAACATGTATTAATGAACTATCATAAACTAATTTTGAGGTAATTTAACTATTACCTACTTAATGACATTCTTTAGATAGTATGGCTGGAGTTCCTGAGTTTACCCTCAACAATTAAGTTTCATGTGGCTTAAATGCCTATAATTGGTAATCTACCACAGTGAACAGCTCTGTGGAAAACTGAATATCTGTTTTCCTTGAGAGCAAAGCTACAAGGGTCAGTTTCTCAGACACTGAAAACTTTGAATTCTAGTATTTTTTCTCATCTAACTTCAGAAAAGCATTGCAGTTTGAGGCAGCTGCCTTGACTTTGTTATTTGCCTACCTAGGAGACCTTTTTAGAACGTTAGCGATATGGGCAATAGATAACAGTGGGAAAACTAAACAAGGACAAATTTGTAACATGTAGAATCCTAGGTGGTGTAATGCTTTTGACTTCTGCCCCTCTTGTTAAGTTATTTCAGACATCCACTACACAGGGATAGTAGAAACTGAATAAATACTTTGCTTACTATTACTGTAAGCTGCTTGGAGAGTTTAAAATGGAAAATAAAAGAAATACAGGTAAATAAAATGGAAAATATGAAAAAAAATTTTAAAGAAAATAGGATATTTAGTATTTTTAATAATGTAAAGACTAATTGCTTTATAGTACATTTATGTGAACTTCCTTATAATTTGTACATTTTCTGCACTCTGATGTTATCTCCAGCTAATAAAAGATGAATATATTAGTGGCTTCCGAGGTCCAATATAGTTTCTATAGCATCTAATGGACAAACAGCCTTCTCATAATATTTAGCTGTCTTGTTTTTGTTTCTGTTTAGAATGAAAACACAGGAAATGTAAAACAGCAGTGCATTAGAAGTTTGCTTTGTACGCCTATAAAAAATGGAAAGAAGAATAAAGTGATAGGTAAAGCCTTTTTGTTGACCTCTACTCTGCACTTATTAAAGAAAAACATGTATTCTCAGAAACTTCTCTCAAGTGTAAATTTAAAGACTAAAATGTTTGAAAAAAAGATAAAAATTGGAATGATAAAAGAATTTTGAAATAATTTTATATTGATAAATGTCAACAAACATTTCTTAAATATCTTATTAACTATGATATATTTTGGTAATTGTAATCCTGTTTCAATAGAAGTTTGGTTTAAGAATGACATGTTGAAAGTTAGCAAACAGAGAGATCAAGTCGATGATGTATATTGTTTTAGCGCCTTACTTCTTGGTTTCTGGTTTTTCTTTTTTGAATACATGGTTTAGATTGTAGGTTGTATTCATTGAACACTCCGCTGCTTTAGGCACTTGGGATAAGTCAGTGAACAAGCAAAAACCCCTGCCTCAGGGAGTTTACATTCTTACATGAAGGTTAGTAAAATATGTCTACTGCAGGAATGATGGAAGGAGGCATTCTCAGAAAAATGAGATGATGTTTCCTATTATCGACATATTTATTTCTTGGCATTGCAGGTTATAGTAAACGTAGAACAGAAAATGTGAGGTTTTATATGCCAATCGTGCGTGATTGACACTGTGAAAACAGTCTGAACTGTTAAATATTCTCCCAAGAACTTGGAACAGAGGCTAAACTTTTAAATAAAAACCCTAATGGAGCAAGGCTTAGCTATATAAATTTACCTTAAAAATTCTGATGAGTTTCCAGGTTGTAAGATTTGACTGTAATTTTATTAAAGAAGAGTGTTGGTCAGAAAGGTGTGGGGGTGGGGGGAGGAATCGTTCATGAAAATGGGAGGAAAAAAGGACAAATATTGAAAGTGCCTCTCCAGTTGTGTGCAGTAGTCAGGGAACCTTTGCCTCTCACATGGAGATGGATGAAGAAGGTTGTAGCGGTGTATAGGGTATGCTGACCACTTGGCAAGGCCAGCGCTTGCGTGGCGATGGATGCAGCAGGTTGTAGCTGGTACTGCTCGGTGATTCCAGTCCATCTGCTGGCATGTGTCCTCACTGTGAGATGGATACACGGGCTTATGCCATTAAACAACCCACCAGTCTGACTTCCCTTGTTCTGATGATTTTCTTTCCAAGATATGTTAACTCATAGGAAGAGAATGCATTCTTCATATCCTCTCGAATACACTGCTCACTTTGCCAGTTGTTTCTCATTGTACATCGGTGAACTGGGCTTGAGGCAATGGGCTGAGTTGCAGGTGTGCATACTCAGGTTCCTGGGACAGATCTATTTCTTGTTGGACATTGATACTATTCTGGTTTTATAAATCAGTCTTGTGAACTTAGGTACTGTTCTCTACCCCAGAGAGTGGGATCTGTCCTCAGCATGGTAAACTAGTTTGTAACCCTACAGGGCTGGGCTTCCTGACTCCAGTGCATTGCCTCATAAAGCCTCTTGGAAACCAGCCTGGCGATTCCCTGAAGGCTGTTCATCACCTGCGCGCTTCTCAGCTCTCAGAGAAAAAAGTAGAGCCTAGTGAATCCATATGTCAGCTCTCTTTTCAAGATTATCACCGATCAGATCTCTAATATAAACAACAGAAGAAAACTGACAAGGGTGCCCTCCAATATGAAACTACATAAATGTTTAGGATATAAAATTTTATATTCTAGGAGTTAGGTGAAAACTACATTATAAATGTTATGCTTCCTTTTTTTAAAATTTTTTTTGAATTTCATTTTATTTTTTTTACAGCAGGTTCTTACTAGTTATCTATTTTATACACATTAGTGTATTTATGTCAATCCCAGTCTCCCATGTTATACTTCTTTAAAATGCTTTTTCATATAAGTATAGAGCTTACCACAAGATGCCTTTGACCTTTGAAAATGTGAAATGGATTCCAGAAGCAATGCATCATTTACTAATGAGTTCTGATAAGAAGGAGGACAGAGTGGCAACTTGCCACATCAAGGCACATCATCGCTTTTTCTCAGCAGCATCTCTTTGGAATAATTGGGAATGGGGAGTGGCCGAAGGAAGTTATACATCAGGCTTTTTCATCACTTTACACATGTGATAAGTAAGAGGATTTGGGGGAAGTGCAAAAGGTCCCTGGATGGGAATAGGGCTCACAACATCCGGCTGGCTCCACTCTCCCTTTAAGCATTTAAAAGGTTATGGGTGCTTCCCTGGTGGCGCAGTGGTTGAGAGTCCGCCTGCCGATGCAGGGGACACGGGTTCATGCCCCGGTCCGGGGGGATCCCACGTGCCGCGGAGCGGCTGGGCCCGTGAGCCATGGCCGCTGGGCCTGCGCGTCCGGAGCCTGTGCTCCGCAACGGGAGAGGCCACAACAGTGAGAGGCCCGCGTACCACAAAAAAAAAAAAAAAAAGGTTATGGGCTTCGAGCCCTGGTCCGGGAAGATCCCACATGCTGCAGAGCTACTGAGCCTGTGCGCCACAACTACTGAGCCTGCGCTCTAGACCCCGCGAGCCACAACTACTGAGCCCCTGTGCCACAACTACTGAAGCCCACACGCCTAGGGCCCATGCTCCACAACACGAGAAGCCACCACAGTGAGAAGCCCGCGTACCTCAAGGGAGAGTAGCCCCCGCTTGCCGCAGTTAGAGAAAGCCCGTGCGCAGCAAGAGCCAACGCAGCCATAAATAAATAAATAAATTTATTTTTTTTAAAAAAAAGGTTATGGCCACATTATTCAACTAACTAACCTTTCAGATCCCTTCAGAATCCACATTCTGTGTTCCTGTCACTGTTTCAGACAAGTGAACAAAGAAAGAAATACCAGTTGAAATAATCAGACTTCTCTTGGCATACATTTTGTGTCACCCTGCTTGATAACAGAGTCAAAAGTAAGTAAATGTTGTCTTTGGAAAGGAAAAATTCCCTGCCAATAAAAAGAAAGAAAAAATGATTTCCCTGGTGGGGTTTCTGGGGGGGCATTTTCAGGTTAATTTCAAGAGGGAATATTTCCAGTGTTCCCTGCTGTCTTTCTAAGTGTGACAAAACAGAGAATTTGAATTCTCAACTATACTTTGTACTCACAGATGCAGCGTGGAAAATATCATGGCCATGGATCATTTTTCTTACATGTCACACAGACCAGATTCTGCTAGTATGTAATTCTAATACAGAATCCCCACAGAGTTTCCATGCAGAAAGACAAACGGGCCCATGTGTTTTTGGTAATCTTCTTTCCCTTCCTTTTTTTTCCCATTACTGACAATTAGATGAAATTATAGACATTAGACCAGTATGGGGCCTGTTGTATCACCAAATGTATTCCCTGAGGTATTTTTTCATATCAAATGTTTTCTCAGTGCTCTGGCTAACACAGAGTGTTTCCACCACTTTGTTTTCAACACTATTAAGAAAATACTTCCTCATTCAAATTCACTTATTTTAACCAATTATATCCCCTATTTATTAGACTAAATTTTCCATGTCAATTTCAGGGCATATTTTGAAGAAATTAGTTCCATTCCCATCCAAAAAATATTGTTGAGAACATCTCCACTTTAAATAGCTTACATTTTCATCTTTTTTTTTTTTAGTGAAAAAGTAATAAAAATCATAGTGGTATACCACACGTTGTTTGACAGTGAAGTATGAGAGGGGAATATGTATTTCTTACTGAATATATTTTCTAAACTGATTTTCGTCCTAATGCTCTGCTCATCTATGTGTTGCAATATGATCCCAAGGCATAAGTAATATTGTAAAATTATGTAAGTTTAAATTTGACTTCTTAATTTTATTTTTCATATTAAATTATATCATTTGGCAATATCACTAACTATTCATTTGTTTTTAAAAATATTTGCTAGGATTTTCCTAATGCAAATATTACACTGTGCAGTGTCGTCCATGGTACATACTGCTTATATTGCTTAAAGTATACAGTTTTTCCCAATTAAAGAATTGTTAATTATGATTAGTGATAAGAAGTGCCAGGAAATAAGGCTGTAGGGGCAGTAATAATGGGAAGAAAATGAGAAAAAAATAAAACTAGGAGATTATAGCTTGAAATTATAAAAGTGAAAATCTTTAAAATAAAAATAAATATAAGGATTATAGTTTCAAGAATTGATTGAAGAAATAGAAAAATAAGAGAAACCTCATAGTAGCCCTGGAAAACAGAGACGCTTACCTTTATTGGACCAGAAACATTGAGGAATTTCTAGAAGATAGGAAGAATATACTATTTGTAAGGATATATTTTACACAGAATGGGAAAAATTTGAGTAGAGATATCAATATCAGACAATGTAAATTTTAAGGTAAAAACATAATATACAGAATCACTTTGCATTGATTAAGTTAAATTCACAGAGGAAAGTGTAATTGTCATAAATGCTTCTATAAAGTAAATAACATCATTGACATACAAAAACCAAAGCTATTAAAAATACAAGGAGAAATGGACAAAATGGTGATCATAGTGATAGTCTTTAGTACCCTTTTCATAGAATGTTAAAGTACAGGAAAATATAAGGAAACATTAGAATTGATTAATACAGAAAATGAAATGGATTTAATTGGCATATAAATACTTTTATATTTTATAATTTAAAAACAAATTCCTGTCAAATATTCATCAGAAATTTACAAATATTAGTGATACACACACATGCAACACAAACTTAGTCATTTCTGAAAAGCAGAATTGACAGCCACTGTCATGGATCACAGTGCATTAAAACTAGAAATGTGTAATAAAAGGATAAACTGGAGGGAAAAAGCTCACTTAGAAACTGAAAAACATTCTTCCAAATGACAAAGAAGAACTCAAAAGTCAAAATGAAAGTATAGCATTTTAGAAAATTAGTGGTTGTATCAATTTAACATAAAAACTCAAGGTACAAGGTCAAAGCTATATATATAGGAGTTATATAGCTTTAAATATTTTGCCATTATTAATTAGGACATAATGAAGTTATTTGAACTAAGTGTTCAACTGAAGAAATTAGAAAGACAGCACCTTTCTCTTTCTCACCCTCTATGCTGCCCCCAAAGTAAACAAATAAATAGGAAGAAAATAAGCAAAGAAATTGAAAAGATAAATTTATGAAATGAGAGGGGATAGTAAAACGAGATAATGGGCAAACACAATAATAATAAACACAGATAATGAGGGAAATAAAAGAAACACAAATAGGAATGAGAAAGGAAATGTAATTACAGATACAGAAGAAACTTTAAAAGATGTTAGATAATACAATGTACCAAAAAAATAATATGTTTTGATGGAATGGAGAAATTCTATAAAAATTGGTAATAACCAGTACTAACAGAAGGAGAGTTTAAAATTTTTCATAGAAGAGGGTGTGGGGAAAAGGGAACCCTCTTGCACTGTTGGTGGGAATGTAAATCGATACAGCCACTATGGAGAACGGTATGGAGGTTCCTTAAAAACCGAAAAATAGAACTACCATATGACCCAGCAATCCCACTCCTGGGCACATACCCAGAGAAAACCATAATTCAAAAAGACACATGCACCCCAATGTTCATTGCAGCAATAGTTACAATAGCCAGGTCATGGAAGCAACCTAAGTATCCATCAACAGATGAATGGATAAAGAAGATGTGGCACATATATACAATGGAATATTACTCAGCCATAAAAAGAAACGAAGTGAGGTGGATGGACCTAGAATCTGTCATACAGAGTGGAGTAAGTCAGAAAGAGAAAAACGAATACCGTATGCTAACACATATATATGGAATCTAAAAAAAAAATGGTTCTGACGAACTTAGGGGCAGGACAGGAATAAAGATGCAGACGTAGAGAATGGACTTGAGGACATGGGGAGGGGGGGAGTGTAAGCTGGGACGAAGTGAGAGAGTAGCATTGACATATACACTACCAAATATAAAATAGATAGCTAGTAGGAAGCAGCCGCATAGCACAGGGAGGTCAGCTCGGTGCTTTGTGACCACCTAGAGGGGTGGGATAGGGAGAGTGGGAGGGAGACGCAAGAGAGAGAGGATATGGGGATATATGTATACATACAGCTGATTCACTTTGTTATACAGCAGAAACTAACACAACATTGTAAAGCAGTTGTACTCCAATAAAGATGCTAATTTTTTTTTTCATGGAAGTAGTTGAGAAAGTTATATTTTTAAAGTCACTAACAAAACAAAACAAAACAACTCTTGCCCAAAGTAAATTCTTACCAAAGCAATCAGAGGACAGGAAAGGATGAAATAAGGTGAGGCATGGAAAACGCAAAGGCAAAATAACTTAAAAAATGATATGATTGTTGAATGAAAAAACCTAAAAGAATCAGCTGAAAGTACCTATCTAAAAAGAGACTTGTGGAAGTTCCTGGCTATCAAATTATTAAAAGAAAATAACTTTTTACAAGCCAAGACAAATTTGTTAGAAAATAATAATGGAAAAATCATCCTGTTTACAATAGTAACAAGGAATAAACTTGGTCAGAAATAGGAACATCTATATGAGGAAAACTATAAAAGTCTACTAGATAACTTGAAAGTCTTTAAGTTATCTTTAAGTAAGTGAACTGATATAACATTTCCTGACAATAAGAATCTATTATTTAAGATGTTAACTTTTTGCAGATCAGATTTATATCAATTTTAATACATGTCCTTGTAAGATTTTTTTTTGAGGGGGTAGAGGAGTTCTTGACCAACATATATAAAATTCATCTGGAAGAATAGCATAAAAATAATCAGAGTTGATGGATAGAGAATTGCCTTGTCAGAAATTAAAATAATGCTGTATAAGTAACATTATTAAAAGTATTATATGTGTGCTAGAAGAGATGGCAAGATTGATGGAACACAGTAGAAAGTCTAAATGCAGACTCAAGTCTGATATAACAGTTGTGTTACTGTGCATAATAGAGTATATTTCATTGTTTCTAAGGTGCCATTGGTTGAAAGACACCATTTTATATATCTTTAAGAAAGAGAAAAATGATTTCAATTACATAATGACAAGCAATTGATTAGGATGCATACTGATTTCATAACATTTAAATGTGAAAAAAGTACATAGTTGAAATAAGTATGAATTTATTATTTAAGGTGACAATTCAAATTATTAAAGAATGGATAACTATTTATGTTTTGCAAGAATCCAGTAGCAATTTAGGGAAAAAATTAAGTAGAATTAAAAGATTAAATGTGATAGAATGAATCTGTAAAAGTGCCAGAGGAAAATATAGGTTTGTATGTAACTTTGAAATGGGGAAGCTTCTTTTAAAAGCAAGACACTATAGTTGAAAACTTAAAAGATAACTGTTTTAGTTACTTGAGAAATGAAATCTTTTCTACAACCAAAAAACTCCCTAAGTTAAGATAATTGACAAATAACAAGTGGGAAAAAATTATTTGCAAGGTAGGTGACAAGGGTAGAAGGGTAAGTCTTACACATTAACAAGACAGGATGCTAATTTTGGAGCCCATGTTGTGCAGGAGAGAGGACAGGAGACCACAAGCAGGATATAAGAATTGACCCCCTGCTCTGCCAAGAGGCCAAAAGGAAAACTGTGGTTGGTAACAACATCTGATCCCTGGAATTATAGAAAAGGAAACATAAGTGTGTGTTTAGAAACTGTCCAGTCCCTTCAGCATAATTTCCAGAGATGCCTTCAGTGCCAACTAGCTCTCAGAGCTGCTGTGATGACCGTGTGAAATAATGTCTGGACAAGTACTTTGTGAACTCTAATATTAACACTGATAGTTTGCTATCTAACTGTACTACTTCTTGGTTTTCTCCTAATATA
This sequence comes from Aethalodelphis obliquidens, assembly GCF_003676395.1. Taxonomy (NCBI): domain Eukaryota; kingdom Metazoa; phylum Chordata; class Mammalia; order Artiodactyla; family Delphinidae; genus Aethalodelphis; species Aethalodelphis obliquidens. The sequence goes on along the minus strand of NW_020837950.1, from coordinate 54,375,538 downwards.
TTTTTGAATGTTTTATTTTATTTTTGTATATAGTTATTGGTTTTCGTTGAGTGATTTTGTTTTATTTTTGGTTCTGCAATAACTACTTTGTTTTTATATATAAGTGATTCTGATTTTATATGGTTTACTAGTAGATGTGGCATTTCAAATGACCAGTTTTAAATTTCATTATTGTACTCTTCATCCACTCTTCCAGATCTTTAATGAATAAGTTGTGAAAACCATCTGTAAACGGGCCCAAGCTTTACATTTTCTCAAAGAACCCTATTTGTTTGTTATGAACCTTTTCTTCTTCATAGCTTTTTTTTTTTTTTCCGACTTGGGTATTTTTGTTTGATAGAATTAAATTTTATGAAGGGTGTAAAGAGATCAACAGGATTGTCTTGAATGCTGTATAAATGTGACTGCTTTCAAAGAAGGATTAAATTATATTCCTAAAGGGATAATTTGTCTTTACCCATTTTCTTGCCCTGAGCGTAACTCTGTGTCTGCGTGTCTGTATCTATAGAGGTGGATTGTGACACAGACACACCTGAGCTGTGGTTGTTACAGCCAACTCTTCCTACTTGTACACTTAACATGCCATTTTAGTACCTTTCAATTCCTGAGGTATTAGTTAATACCGTTTAATATATTCATTCAATGACTGTTGGCTGAGGCCCAGATTTGAACCGCTGTCCAGGAAAGAGTTCCTTACCTCGGTACCAGGCCCAGCAGACTGCCTGATGGCCACGTCTCAACCCCTCCGGGTTGTCTTTTCCTTCCCATACATGCAATCAATCTTATGCAGTGATACAAAGAAAAATCTTGGTTATGAAAAATGGCCATCAACCAGGAGAAAGCTTTAGTAAAAATTGAAAGGCAGTCACATTGTGATGTGAGGATAAGGCACAGAATGCGTGACCCTCAAGAAAATGTGATTTGGGAGATAGCCAGAAGCCTATATAAACAGTTCCATATTTATAATTTGGGGATTCACAAAGGTTGGCGGATATAACCCAGGCGTTTTTACCGTACGTGGGACATGGTCTTTTAAGGTAATGAATACCGATTGCCATATTTACTCACAGTTTTTACTTGCAGTGTCCAGATTCATTATGTCTTGTTTAAAATTTTTCTTGATAATGGAATGTGTTTAAGAAGTAATCTCTGCCGTACTAATACAGATAGATAAGGATGCCTTTACTGTCTAAAGCAGAAAAGCTCCCACAAACAAAAAAGAGCAACATGAGAATACAGATAATTTGTAGGGTTAAAAATAAAGTGCACACCAGTGGTAATAAAGGGATTTCATGTGCAACCATGCATCATCACGGACGCTATAAAATCCTTTTGTGCTCCAGGAAAAATAAGAGATAACAGAATATAGTCTTCATGGGAAAGTGGTTTGGGTCAGAGCTGCAATCCTTCATTCTTTCATTAACTCAGTAAACATTTTTTGAGTCCTGCTATATGCCAGGCATTGCTGGCTGAGGAAGTGGAACTGAAAAAATAAAATCTCTAAGCCCAAGATATGTACGTCCAGAAAGAAAGACAGAAATAAAATCCCCCATGATACTCCAAATGATAAAGTTAAGGAGATAGAAAGGAGAAGTGGCTGCCTCACCCGGGAAGTGGGAGGCCTGTGGGAGCTCGCTGTGAAGGGCATGTAGGGATCTATTGGACAACAGGAAAGAGAGCAGTGGGGAGCAGTATAGGCCAGCGGGAAAGCATAGGCAAAGGTGTGGGCAAGCAAAGTGCAGTCAGGGAACTGCTAGCAATGATCTGACGGGGGTGAAGAGGCACAGAGCAGCAGTGTGGTAATAAACTAGCCTTTGGGGCTAGGCTGAGCTGGGGTTTCAATTTTAGACATAAGCATACTAGCTAAGTGACCTGGAGCATATGACTTAACCTTCCTGAGACTCAGTTTCTTCATCTGTAAAATGGGCGTGGGCACACCTTTCTCACAGTATAAACTGTGCAGACTAGAGTTCATGTGTATATTAAAGCACTGTACCTACATGCACCTGATGGAAGTCTATATTACATATGCAGAGACAGAAGAGATGAGGACTTTAACAACAGTGTGTTACCCAGAGGTAGGAGGTCATCCAACTCCTCACAGAGACCACTAGGCTCAGAGTCCCATAGAACAACTAGTTCAATAAAGATTTGATGTAATCTTCTATTCATATCGACTACGTGTTTGACTTTCTAAGAAAGGCCAGGATTTGGGAGGTTAGGTTACAATTGTCTCCAAAGATTAGTTCTGCTTTTATTTCTAACTAAATAGACATTTCTATGTGCATTTATTTGTAGTATCAAAAATGATTGGAAATATGACTCTCCTGGATGCAGAGGTGCATATTTGAAACTTTAGACTGTCTATGTAAATTGTCTGTTTCATCCATTCTATTTTGTATGTAATTGTGTTATTTAACTTCTGGTTTCTCAGTAAGGAAAGGCAGTCTGTGTGACCCAAAATTCTGATGTGCATCAAAATTGCTCTCTTGGCAAATGTACAAAAATCCAATTAGTCTCCAAAGGACAAATTGTCTTTGGGGACTCAGCTGATCTGAAATTCGCGACCGAGTCTGGAAGAAAATAGTACTCTAGGATTTTTTGAACACAGACAACATACATTTAGGGCTATGTGAAACAAGTTCTCATGTAAATTGATTCAGATGACTTTTCTAGCTTATATTTGTGAGAATTCATTTGCTTATTTGGAGATACCAAGCATTCCTAAGAGAAAAGTGTAAGACAGTCGTGGTGGGGGGGGTCTTAAAGTCAGTGAGAACTGTGATGATGAAGAGTAACATTTGCTTGACTTCTTGAATTCTTACAGGGGTTTGCCAACTTGCTAATAAGATGGAGGAGACCACTGGCAAAATTAAGCCTTTCAACCGAAATGATGAACAGTTTCTGGAAGCTTTTGTCATCTTTTGTGGCTTGGGGATCCAGAACACACAGATGTACGAAGCGGTGGAGAGAGCTATGGCCAAGCAGATGGTCACGTTAGAGGTGGGCTGACACGTACAGGACTTCTCCGTCTCTATGGCCAAACTCTCAACTTACACCTCTCCCTGTAACAGCTCTTGGTGTCTGTTACATCACTGTATCCTTACGACAGTCATGTGCTTTAGATGATCAGATCCTTCTCTCATTTAAACAGCTGAGGAAACTGAGACACAGAATATTTTAGAAACTTGTCAGGGGCCTTATGACCAAACCAAAGCTCCAGCCGTTGGTCCCTTCAGTCCTCTGCTTTTTCGGCCAGAAGCAGTCCTTGACCTTAATAATCCATTCACACAGATGTCTACTGCCACTGCACCGCGTCTGTCCCTTCCCCATTGCCTGAGCCTCCCCATCTCTCCTTGTGAGCAGTTGTATTCACACGTTTTAAAAAACAGAAACAGAAATCCTAAGCACTCAGAATCAGAAATGAGGAAAAGTGAAAGTCTTTCAAATTACAGATTTGTGGATCCCACTTCTGAAAATTCTGATTCAATAAGTCTTGGGTAGAGGCTGGGAATCTGCATTATTACAGAGCTCCCCCAGGTGACTGTGAATGTGAACCACTGGCTTGGGGCACTGACCTCAGGCAGACTCCCTCCCAAGCAGGACAAGCCTACCCAAGTGGGCCAGCCCTTTCCAGATGTACTTCACTAACTGCCTGAAGATGTTCACTTCGTGTAACATGGAAATTTCTTACATCATAGACCAACTTAGGGAAATAGACTTCATAAAGGGCATTACTTCATCCTTCATACACTGGTGTGAAATATACTTTAATGTTTGCCTGCTCTTAGCTAGTAGAGATCAGTGGAAATCAATGTTTGGGATATAGATCATTAACGTTTCCTCCAACCCCTAATAAACAGATACCTAACCTAAAGAGCTAGAAGGATATATAAGTCAAGATTTACCAATAACCAAGATGGTATGCTTTACTTTCTAATGTGAATATATAACACTAATAGTTTTGCTGTAGTGTTACATAAGAGACCTTGGCTTAGAAACCGGTAGAAATCTGTTTCAAATACACACACACATATGTATGTGTGTATATATACAAACAAATATACATATATTTCAAATTACATATATGCACACATGTACATATATGTACGTGCGTGTGCATATACAATTTTTAAGCAAAATTTTTTTTGACTGTTTCCATGGCTTTGCACTGAAGCATTGAATCTAAGCCAGCTATCAATTAGAAGTTATCTCTTTTTAAAAAAACTTCCTATTTGGGAAATTTCAAACATAATGCTGAAGTAGAGAGAATAGCTTAAGGAGCCCCCACGTGTTCATTAGCTGTCTTCGGTAATTACTGACCTGTGGCTACTATTATTCCGTCCATACCCTTGCTCACTTCTCTGTACTCTTCTTCCCTATTAATCCATTGATTATTTTGAAGCAGATCCCACATATCATATCATTTTATTCAAAATCTCTGAATATTTTCCTGTTTGAGATTTATTTCTATTTTTACACTATAGTTTTACTTCAGTTAAATATGAGTCATTAGGCTTTCACTTAATATATACATTTCAATTTCAATTCATTATAGGAAGGCATATGTACAATCACAGGTTTAACCTTGAAAAATTTTTTTCTTCTGATGTATTGGATAAATGCTAAGGACATGAACCCCTCATGTTTTCTTATGACAGGGAATTATTTTGACCTGGAACACATCATTATAATGACAGTAAAACAACAACAATAATAGCTAACCTTTATCAAATGCTTACTCTGTGTTCTCACTTGTGTTAACAAAATTAATCCATACAACCCTACGAGTAAGGTGCTATTTTTATCTTCAGTGTGTGATGAAATTAATTTTTTTAACTTAGAATGTCATGTTATTCCTTTATTCACTTATCCATGTTGCATTGCACTGATTTATATTAGACTAATTCATGGTCATAGCCTTAGCCTTTCTCAACAAACCACCTCTGTGGTGTCAGCAGCAGCTTAGCCATGACCTGTCCATTTCACAGGAGCAGGAGACAGCAACTCCAGGGTTCCTGAGGTTTCCTAGTGATTAATGGTTCAAACACTAAGACAAATCAAGTGTATCATAGCATTATAACATTCTGAATCACAAGATAGTAGATGTATGTACCATTTGGCTTTAGATTTTGAATTGCTTAAAATTTAGAAACTAGTTCAAGGGAAACTAGTTTGGGCTGCTGAATTACTTGGCTCACCATTTAAAGTCTGAACATGGGATACCTTTTTATCATTGATTTTAAAACTTTGAGGGATTTTAGTAAATCTGTGTTGACTCTGTCAAAAATGAAGTTTTAAAAATGTGTTTTTAAAATATGATAGTTTAAAATGCAATCACTACCTTGGTTTAAAAGAATGTCTAAAATATTATTCCATTACTTAAAAGTTATCACTTTTGAAAATGGGAATGAATGATTCTCATGTTAAGTTATAAGAAGACAGTAAACCTGCCTTACCATCTTCTTACAACTTAACTCACTACGGCGATGGGAAGTGTACTAAATTGGGAGTTGAAAGCTGGGTTCTAGGCGCTCTTGTCTTCTCACTGGGTGTGAGCTCACAGCCAGGTCATGAGGATCCCTGAGCCTAGGTGTCCTCAGCTGTTAATGGATAGATTTATAGACCAGCCCTACTCTTCTCAGTTCTTGAATCATATGAGTGTAAAAGGATCCTTGAGTCTGTGTGACATTCTATCTCCGCTGTGCAGTTTTTCCTTATGAATTCTGCAGTGGTTACATACTTCATCTGAGAGCCACTTCTAGGCTACTTTCTTTCCAAATATCAACGTTAAAATGTCAGTTTATGCAGAGGTCTTTTATCTTGATTCTGTACACAAGTAAAAATAACTAAAGTCAGTTTTTTTTAAAAGGAAGTGACCCAAAATTTTCTGCCAAGTTTGACCTAAGAGTGTGGCTTATAAATAATGTGTTTGTTATATCAACAATGTCAGAGGAAAAGTGACAGTTTTCTTTGAACATAGGGAGTATAACTTTCTGTTTCCGTAATAAGCATTTGAATCAAAGTCTGGGATTTTCTCTCTGTTGAAGAAAGCAGCAAACAAGATATGATGTTCTGAGGAGTCTAGCTGTCTCTGCAGGAAGTTTTAGCAGAATCTCAGGCTTGAAACTGTGGTCTGTGTTTGGTAGTCCTCTCTTGTATAACCTGCATTCCTTCTTTTCTCGCCCTGTAGGTTCTGTCATATCATGCTTCAGCTGCAGAGGAAGAAACACGAGAGCTCCAATCCTTAGCGGTAATCCTCCTCCTCTTTCTTTGTAGAAATGAATAACTAGAGGCATCTAATTAATACATAAATATGCTTCTCTCAGGACAACTGCTTCTAGTGGTAATGGTCCCCTAGACATTTAATTAAATGTGGTACATATTTATATGGACATTTATAAAAATATCTAATCAAATCTACTTTCTTGCAGGGCTAGAAATTCACTGATAACACAGCAAAGGATAGCATCATATTGATTTTGTAATACATTATATGATTCTGATATTTTTCCAATAATTGTTATAATCTTTACATCTTTCTTAAGCCAAAATTAAATTTAGTTTTCAGTTCATGGGGAAGTGTGGACAGGCGACTGCAAGGTGGTTGGTTGGTTAGAGTAATAACAGCAAAGATTTTATAGCTTGTAACTGATAATGTACTCTGTGTTATTAAGAATTGAGAGTGATTTTAATTTCTGATCATATAGCTTACAGAATGTTACTTGAAATTGGGTTCAAATAAGGTCAGTTGCTGAATTCTCACTACATTCTTATTTAGGATACTATGAGAGAAAACCACATTGATATGTAAGTGGAATATCACATGTTCTAGGTCTTGATTGAGATTGCCTTGGATGAGATTAATGAAAATTCGAGCCACTTACACACTGACAACCAAGACTGACCCTCTGAGTTTAAATTTACTTGAGACAACATAAAGTCTATATGAGATTTGGTGAGAGTCAAGTAAGGAATGAGAAGGGTCACTAAGATCATTGAGATTCTTTTTCTTTGTCGTCATCATCATGGCTTGCCAAATGTTCACCCTCCGTGCCCTTACATACATTTTCTCATGTAAACAGGACAGCTGTGCTATGAAGCAAGGGACGTGCTCACGGTCGCAGTGGCAGGAAGTGGAGAGTCAGGATACAAACTCACACTGTCTCTCTCCAGAATGCATGCATATAATCACTGTCTTATCTGTGATGGGCTATTAGGGAGAGAGAATGCTAAAGATGATTCAGATATCCTGACCTTGGTAATTCAGAGAGTGATCATCCCATTCATTAACAAAAGTGGAAATATTAAGAAAGAAAACGGATAGATTTGATTTAGAACATGGTAAGTTTGAGGTAAGTGAACAACCAAATAGACATCTTCAACAACCAGGAAGGGCAGGTCTAGAGTGGGGAGGGGCTGGTGGGCAGAACTAGAGGCGGTGATTTGGAAGTTAAATCACGGGATCTGGGGGAGTCCCGTGGTAGTGAAAGACTGGGAATGGAGCAAGTTGGGGAGAGTGCAGAAAGATGTGCAAGGCTGCAGGCAGAACTCTTGTGGGTATAGGTTTAGATGGAAGGTGTAGGAAAAGAAACCAGCTAAAGCAGCGAAGTGGGAGTTAAACTGGGAGGAAGGTTTAGGCTAGGCAGTGGCACAGAAGGCTAGTAGAACAGTTTTTACAAGAAAGGAGATCCCATCATTTGTTATAGGAAGGTTGAGAAATAGGACTGAGAAGGCTGCTGGATTCAGTGATCAGGTGGTTGTTTAGAAGGCAACTTCAGGAGTGAAACTGCAAAGGGTATGAGTAAATGGTGAGAAAATGGAGGAAATGAATACAGACTATTTTTAAAAATATGGTTTGTATGAAAGAGAGTGAAATAGCTAAGACAGGTGTTGGCTGCATCATGTGAAGTTTTTTACTTGTTTTGTGTTTGTGAGCAGGGTTTGCTCACAAGCAGGAAAGCCAGCATGTTCTTGGACAAAGGCGTAAGGTCCAGGGTGAGTGTGAGACTAAGAAATTTAGTCAATTTCCTTCAAGAAATTGAAAGAGATCTGGACCTTGAAGTGGCCTAGATATTAAAGAGACATTTCTTTGGCCAAGACGAGAGTAAAGGGATAATAATAATAATAATAGTAAATAATAATAGCTACACTTAATTGAGCACTTACTATATACCTGGCATGTTTGAAGTTCTTTGTGTGTGTTAACTTAAGTGTGTTAAATCCACAGCCATACTATAAGGTCAGTTTCAGCATTTTGAAAATGGAATTTGCGGTTGAGAGGGTTTAGATTGTCCTCCTCAGGATCTCCCAGATGGTGAGTGATGGTGCCAGGACTAAATCCAGGCAGTCCAGACCCAAAGCCCACACGTCATTGCACAGCACTGGGGAGAATGCGCTAGGAAAGAAGGAAAGAGAATCAGGACTTGTAGATGTTCTTGATTAAATCACCGAGTAGGAAGCTGAGTCATCTGCCAAGAACAGTTGAAGGAACTTGAGATGATTTCATCTGAAAGATTAAGCTTCTCTAGGGGTTAGCCTCATTCGAATTGGCTGTATTTCTTTTGTTCACGGTGACGTTTAAAGGAATGAGACGTTTTTCAATTATTTACAAAGGTTTAGAGGTTTAAAGTATTTCTCACATCAGACTTAATTGCCCGTTTGTGTAATCCTCGCAGAGTGATAAAGTTTTGAACTAACTGCATACTGTGAGCTGGAAATGATCGCATGGAGAGATACCTTTTGAAGTGCTTGCAGGCTTTGTGGGATTATTAAGTTAGCTCTAAAATGAGGGCAAGGGTACACTTTGTTATTTTAGATAAATAAAAACTAACAAATAGAGTCATTTCTAAAGATAATGCTTAAAAAAATCCATTAGGATATTAAACTTTGCTTTTTACTTTGAAAATAGCATAGTCTTTCAGAAAAATTTGAAAATTATTTTCTCAATTATGTTAATAATTTTAGCCAGAGAAAAACACTTTGGAAAAACTGAGAATTGCTATATTGCAGTATTGTTCAAAACCATCTGTTGTTCCGTTTGGAAAATAGATTTCTGGCAGCTGCATTGAGAAATTTAGGATAACATAGCTTGTAGGTCAAATAATTCATTTGAATTGGTTGGAATTCAGCAACTGATTTCAATTCTGTTTTCTATCATCCTAATAAAAATTCCTTTGCAGCCCCAAATACACAGGTGTCTGCATCATCCAGAAATTACCAAAATTGCTGTCTTAGTCATGTGTCTGATGGTTTATCTCAATTTAAAACCTAAAATAAATTGAAAAGCTGTCAAATGCTTCTCAATTTTTATTTTTAGAAATCAGTTCTTGAAAGAATTAAATAATGTGCTTAAGTATACTAAATATTTATGCCTATGTTCAGAAAAGTTTTCTAGTCGTAAAAGTATAACAAAGTTGATAGGAAATTCAGAATCCTTTTTTTCCCTTGCTTAACTTGAGTTTTTATCCCATTTTTAATCTTATTTTCTCTTGGCTTAAAATTGGGTGTAGCAGAAATAGGGCCTCAAACAAGCATTTTGCCATATACCTTTTTTTTTTTTTCTTTCTTTCTTTGCAGTACGCGGGCCTGTCACTGTTGTGGCCTCTCCCGTTGCGGAGCACAGGCTCCGGACGCGCAGGCCCAGCGGCCATGGCCAATGGGCCCAGCCGCTCCGGGGCACGAACCCATGTCCCCTGCATCGGCAGGCGGACTCTCAACCACTGCGCCACCGGGGAAGCCCTGCCATATACCTTTTAATGATCCTTACAAGTTACTGAGCTAAAAATAAAAGGACCCCAGCTGACCTGGTTATGGTTATTAGAAAGTTGTTAGTTAAGATATCAGAATGAAATAAATGTTTATGTATTATAAATAACTGAATATTTGATTGATTAATTGCCTTTTCTGCCTTCTCTTGCTAGAAGAACAGTAAATAAATACGTTTTAGAGTTTAGTTTTTTAAAATAAACTTCTCAGTTTTGTCATAGAGTCAGTGCTGATTCGGTTCCAATCCCTACAGCTTCTGCTTTATAGCAGTTTCTTTAATCACACGTAATGTATCTCAAAGCAAACTGAGACCCTGTTGTGATCCTGAAAGGTCTTCTGTATCAAAATAGAGAGAGAGGGAAAAGCTGGCCACTTAGGCAGGATTTCCTAGGACAGAATTTATACCTTATCTTGACCTTAACCTTTCAGAGCCAGAAACTTCAAGTGAACCCTCTTGATCAGGCGTGTGTGTGAATGCTGCAGGTAACAGCAGTAAGGGGCAGAGCCAGATACCTGACCCAAATCTCTATTGCCTAAGGCAGCGTTAGAGTATAGAGCCACTTCCTTATGTCAAGATGATCATCACATTCCTTCACTTTGGGGGAAAATCTCTATGGATAGTCAAATTATAAATGGAAAATTTTGAGCAGATAATAATAAAGAAGAGTTGACCCTATGATCTAGATAACTAGTGTCACCGAACTGTAGCCAACAAGGCATCCAGTAAGGCATCTTCTTCCTTAAAAAGTGCTAGAAATACTCTGGAACAATTTGGGTCCTTTGGACTTCCTGTACACTGTCAGTTGAGTGCATTCATTTTTATAGACGTCTATAACATGAATATATCTTTTCCACGTTGCAAGATTTAATAGATTCTGTTTGGTTCTTCCTACTTTCATTTGACAAGCAAATCTTACCTATTTTGCTTTGATTTTACTAGTGGATTACTTCCAGTGGTAGTCTTAGCTCCAAAGTATGGTGGCGCTGTTCTTGAGCTTCTTATATACTAATTAGATGCTAACCAAATCTGAGTGTATTAGTCCCAATTGTAGTCATACATTTTCTCTGAAGTTTTACTTATAAGCACATATGTATTTTATTGGAATCTTGACATTATTATGTGCCTTCATTACATGATTTTGAAAAACCTTATGCTCATTATTCAAGTTGTTTTTATAGTCTGTGCCTCTTCCCTATTGAGATTTAAAGGAATCCATTTATATAATGTGAGAAAGAAGAAAAAATAGTAAAATATGTTAATATAGTTATTGAAGAAAATATGCTAATCTAGTCCTGCTAGGCCTTATTCACGTCTTTATTCTCTTTAAGATTTGGTTCCACATGCTGAGTTGGAATATTCACCTCTCTTTGTATTAGTAGGTTTCTTTCTCATTCATATTTGGATCCAATTCCTTCTTAGAGAAAGATATATTCTAACAGCCTTGTAAACTAATTGTGTGGGGTTTTTTCTTTGAAAACACATTTTCTGTGCATGTTAAACGTGGGGAAGAGAGACATTAGCCTTCTGTAAAGTGTAATGTGATGGCTGTCAGCGTGGCTTTGTTCAAAGACCCAGACCCAAACTACTCTGCATAAGAGTGCCCCAAGAGGCAGGCTAGTGATGGGGACTGATAAGGAGAACTTAAAATACCTGACTGAGCATCTCTCCTTGTGGCTACCAATAAACTCATCAAATACCTACATTAATTTTATTCCTGAAAATAATTTCCTTAAAGAATGGATCTTTGAGGAAAATCTCCTTCCCTCTTAACATCTGTATCGAATAAACATCAAGGAGTAATGTAACAAAATGCCTTCATAAAACACTGAAGCTAATTGGAAGAATTTGACATTTTATGGAAGACCAAGTTCAGTGGCTGCCTTTCTTTCAGGCTGAATTTAATAAATAACTTTCTGAATAAGGGCCTTTCTTAGGAGTTGACAATTAGGAGTTGTTTCTGTAATTTCTGTTTTAGCTCTTGAGATTTGATACTTCAGACCTCAGGCAGGCAGAATGCCTTTGATTGCAGTGTGACCTTTTTTGTGTAAAGATTATACAGTTGAGCAAATTGTGCAGCCACATGTCTTTATTTTCCTCCAAGGTTACCAGAGACTTTGCCACAGGCTAAATATATAAACCTTTTTCATGAGACATCCGCCAAAAATATGAAACTCAATAATTTTTAAATGACCCTTATATTTACCATACCCAAGTGTATTATTTTCCATGAACATGTGATTTATGGGCTTCAAGGAGACTATACATTTTATAAACGTATTATTTCCTATAAAGTTTCATTTCCACGCTTGTGTAAAAGGGACCCCAGTGTGTCCCTTTTTGTTGTGTAAATGGACTTATTTCATAATAAGAAATAGTTGAATAAAAGAAGGGCTGTCATTTGTCTTAAGTAAGGTACTGATAAAGCTCAGGAACAATTCTCTTTGACTTTAGAAAAATAGGTGACCTTACTAGTCAGGATTCTCCAGAGAAAAAGAAGCAGAAGGAGATTTTATATATGCATAAATGAGAGAGAGAGAGATTCTGAGGAGCTGGCTCACATGCTTGTGCGGGCTGAGAAGTCCACAGTCTGCTGTCTGCAGACTGGAGACCCAGGAAGACCAGCAGTGTCATTGAGTTGAGTCTAAAGGCCTGAGAGCAGGGGAGCTGATTGTTGAAATCCCAGGCCCAGTGCCTGAGAAGATAGGAGATACCCCATTCCAGTGGGCTTGGAGGAAGCAAGAAGGGGCACGTTCCTCCTTCTTCCACCTTTTGTTCTGTCGGGCCCTCAGTGGATTGGATGATGCCTTCGCACGTTGGGGAGTACAGTCTCCTTTACTGAGTCCACAGATTCCAATGCTCGTCTTATCCAGGAACACCCTCACAGACACACCCAGAAATCATGTTTCATTTGGGCACCCTGTGGCCAGTCAAGTTGCGACATAAAATTAACTATTACAAGTGACTAAAAAAGGTAGTTAAATGTGTACTTACATTCTCTGTCATTGTGTTGTTAGGGATCACTTACGCAAACTTATTAGCATCCTTGTGTTGTTGCACTTAAACGACATATTTCAATTTTTTGTGTGTCTATCTTCTCCATCAGACTGTTAGTTCTTGAGTCATAATAATAATAGCTACTATTTAGTGATTGCTTAACAGGAACCTGGTTTACATGTTTTGTTGAGTAACTGAGTGAATGATTCTGGAAAATTCAGACTTTTAGGAAGCCTATAATCTAGTATGAAATAACACAATTCACGATCCTTCAATGCATTCAACAAGATTATGCTTTCTTTTTTCTTAAAGTGATTATGAAGCTAGAAATAATTTAATCGTTGATGAAATGAATAAAACAGCGGCTAACTGGTCATAGAGCTTTCATTTCCATGAGTATAGCATGATGGTTAAGAACATGAGTCTAGAGAGAGATGTCTAGGTTCAGATTCCAGCTCCGTGATCTCGGGTAAATCTGTGACTTCTCTGAGCCTCAGTTTCTTCATTTGTAAAAAGAGAATAATGAAAGAACTTAGAGAGTTGTAGTGACCAGAGTTCCTGGTACATATGCCTCCCCCCCTATTATGTGTCAGTTATTATTAGTAATGGTGATAGTGGGAGGAAAAGCAGTTCTCCTAATGCAGTAGGAGCAACGTTGAGGCCTTCATCTTCTCCGTCATGTTCCAAGCCTTTTTGCCCAAGCCATTCTAATTATGCACCATCAAGAAAGTTGTTGGGGGATGGAGGGAATGAAAAGTGCCCACCAAACTGAGAAGGTATCTTGAGACTGAAAAACAAGGCAGGCAGCTCCACACAATCAATGGATCAGTTCATCGTAGTGTAACTTACAGGGCAGGATCGGATGGACAATTTGGAAGCATTCACAGCTGCACTCCACACCACTGAGGGGCCACTGGGACAATTTTATGGTTAATCTAGGGTATACGGGTATGTGCTTGGAAACAGGGAGTGCATTCCTAAGTCAAGATTTATGAATGGGTAGCTAGTCTCAGGGGGCTGGGAATTCGTCAGTAAAGGTCTTCATCATTGTTTGGAGCTAACAGAGCATAGAGGCCACCTGGACCTAATGATTGTTAAAAGTATCTATTAACTACAAAGCCCTTGATGACGGAGAAATGATTTACCATATAGTACAGTCCTGGGGAGGGTCAGTGGAAGGACAGGAGGAACTGTATGGGCCCAAGATGGTGTCAGTTATGCTAACAACCATACAAAAGTATGCACTCATTTTTGAATTAGCCAAAAAAGAACAACAGGTGGGTGGAAAACAGGTAGGAAGAAAAAAGCACCATGTGTTCTAAAATAAATGTAAGCCTTTTGTTTGTGAAGTGTAACCAATTCTCTACTTGAGGGGAGTTATCTAGAGTTGACCATTTTAAGTAACATCCTACCCAGAGCTGCTAAAAAGTAGAAAACTTTTGGTCATTGCTTTCCCATCCTGAGTTTCCAGTGTTCTTGCAAGTGAATCAATCAAAATTTAATGACACTTAAAACAAGCTGAAGCTGAGTTTTTTAAATTACAGTAGCGAAGTATTCATTGTGCAGATGAAAGAGGGAATTCAGCTATAAAAATTTTTTCAAAAGTAAATAAAGTGAATAATTGAACTGTAAGAGAAGAAGTCATAGTCTATAATTTATCCGTTGTGTCTCACTCAGCATGGTTCATTACTAATGTTTGTGTTATAGCTCTTTGCCAAATTAAAGTAAATATTATGAAGAACTGACTAGGTGCTTGATGATCACAAAAAGTTTTTCATTTATACATTCACATTTATCTATTTTATGTGGGTATTATATTAGGTGTTACAAATATAACAATAAGTAATCAATCTCTGTCCTCTTGGAACTTAAAGAATAGTGAAGGACTATATGTATAACTTAATTATATATTATATAATTATCAGAAAAAAAGCTATGACTGTAAAGTATAGGCATCATGAAATTATATACTATAGACATATTCTAGAGTGAATGGTTTGGGATATGTGTAGTTATCCACATCTTCTTAAATGTCTCAGTTCCATTCTTGGTGCCCCACTTGCTCCTGATCAATGCTCTAATGTTCACATAAGAGATACGGCAAGTCTGTGATTTCAGCAGCCTACAGGATGAGATTGTGTGTGGGTTTCGAGATCTGGGTCACTGTGGAAACTTTGTAAGCCAGAATCAGAAAGCCACTAGGCCATCTCCTTCCAGAATCAACCATCGCAGCATATGTTGGGAGTGAGAAAGCTGCTGCCAGAACTGAAGTCTCCACAGCTGCATAACACGCTCTGGAACCACATTTTAGAAAAACGGGTTCCTCGTGTGGTAGGCACTGTGTTAGTTTGAAATTCAGGTATACCTCATTGAAGAAACCAGATTTCATCTGGAACCCTAGCTGAAAGGGAGTCAGGGAAATATATTTTTGAGCTTTCTTAACTCTTCAGAAAATGAAGGCTCACTAGGAAAAGGTTGAAATAGGTGTTTTGTTAATGGAGTCTTGCTACAGTATCTACCACAGAGACCCGGAAGTGAAAGAGACAGCATTAATTAACCTTGAAAACAAATGGCAAAAACATAGACACCTCTCCCCACCTTGCATAAAAAAGTCAAATGATGGCAATTTCCAAAAACTCAATTTTTCATTTAGAGCATTATTGCAGTAAGTATAGAGGCTACCACGTACCCATGAAAAGCATAGTATCACCGTCACAGCTAAGGAGCACCATCCATTTACCTTAAATGGTGAGAGAGTCAGAGACGGAGCTTGGGCCTGTACAGGAAGGTCACTGGCAAGACTTAGATGCCACTCACAGGGTGGCCTTGGATTCCAAAGTGAGAAGGCAGTTATAGATCCTGGAGTCCTGTGGACACAGAGATAAATGAAACCTTAGAGACAACCCCCTCATTTTACAGGTGAGAAAATGGGCAGAGGTTGAACATCTTGTTCAGGGTGACAGAGTCAGTGGGGCATCGGGACTAGAACCCCTAATAGCAAACATTCCTTTACCATGTGCTTCACCTTGCTTTCAGGTTTCTCTTTTTATGATCATTATCTAATGCCAAATGCAGATGTGGTAGCTGATCTAGGATAATGCCGGCTGGTGATCAGTTTATTATATAGATTCTCATCAGTCAGACGGTACTCAGAACAGCTGGTTTTAATTAAAGATCACTGAGCAGTTAAAGTATTTTTATAGCTCTGAATACTGCTTCCTTTAACCCAATCCAGTCCTACTCCCAAGGATATGTCCAGTTCCACCCTTAGTGAATTTCACTTCCAGAGTTTTGTTTTGTTTTGTTTAATTTTTGCAAGAATGGTGAAAAGGGATCAAGACTTTAGAAAAAAGAGTCATAAAAAAGGAACTTGAATGAAGAATTTCCTCTAAAGAGTCACGAGAGGTAACTAGTTTCTTTATGAGTTTGAGTGGCAGATATAATTAAAGAACTCAGAAGAAAAATGACTTTGTACTACCAAACGGTTTGCCAGGTTGAATCTTTAACCCAGGGAGCTTTGTATCTTCTTTATATCCCGTATTTGGTTAATTTGACACAAATTAGAACTCCTAACCCTAGAAAGGCTTAACTATATTCAGATGAAGCACTAAAATATCTAATTGCTATTGCCTGAGAATTCACAGGCACTGTGCTTTCATGTGGGGAAATAAGCAGTATTGTGCAGTATTAGGTGGTATCATAGTTCCAGAAGTTCGAATTGGATTAGTCAACCATAATACATATACACATTTATAGCTTTACAGAATCTATAAAATATGTTACTTGTTTGTCTTCAACATCATGATGCAATAAGTTATATTATCCCCCAAAGAAAAACAAAGTCAGAAGTCTCACTTTGCAAATTCTAACAAATCAAACGGTCAGTGAAGGAAGCTATAAAAATCCAGAATTGTATATACATAACCTCTCCCAGAAATATCACATATTTTTTCCCTGCTATTAGTAAGATGCAGACTATTTCGTTTTATAAAATGGTAAGTTAGAATGACAGGCAATATGTTTTACTTAAAATCCCCTTTATCCCAGGCCCTTTCAGGGCAGACAGAAAGTTGAATTCTCTTGTGATGGTCAGAGAAGCAGTTTACGAGAGCTTTAAATGATGTGTGACTTTCTCATGGCTTATTAGCAATCGATCCCAAGAATTCCGAACCTCTGTATCACTGACCACAAGGTTCTGAAGGAAAATGTCTGCACATCCCCCCAGGTCAGCTTAGAAAGGTTGAGTCGTGGTGTGACGTGGCTGAACAAGCAGAAGAGAAGCGTCTTTGCTCTCAGGAGAGAGCGGTCGGGAGTTAGAGTGTATAACGGGGCGAGGCACAAGCCATGTTGGCCGTCTTCCTCCCGTTGTGTTTAGAATATCCGTTGTGGAAGGAAAGAGGGAAAACTTCCTGCTCTAAGAATAATGATGCCCTAAGGAACAAACATCTGTTCTCTTGTGCAATGTTTAAGGGAAGCAGCTGTCATCTGCTCTGAGTTAAAAGGTGGGCCTACTCCCACCTCCACACTTCCCCGGTCCCCTCAAGCTGTCTGCTCCGTCTCGATGTTGGAGGCTGGTGTAAACAGCGCTACCCTTTCTCGGTGCATTTTCAGCCCTCCTTTCTTCCCCTAGTTCAGCCCACGCATTAGCCTGTCGAATTGACTGAACAGAAGGCGTATTTCCTCGTGAATTTTGGGCTTGGGCAAAAGAGTCTTGGTTTGGGGTATGAAGAGGGTGACATTCTTTTAAAGTTTAATCAGGTCTGGTATATGTAAGTAAAACACGAGGGTCCCGATGAGCAGAGAATGTGCGTGCGCCCTCAGGCTGGTAGGGAAAGTTCTAGATTGCTCCATAAAGTTTTAGTAGTTTTGACCTTTTTACTTCATAAAAGATGGAGGGAAGGCAGAGAAGTGATATACCAGATTCTCAGAAGAAATTTAAGGGGTTTGGAGGGAATCAAGGAAAAAACATTGGAAAGAACCTGGTTTTCTTCCCTCTGCCCCACACCAAGTTAAAGCCTCTTTTCATCACGTCAATCTCAGCCACATCTGGCTAAGGCAGTTACAGTGCTGGCAGAGTGAATAGTCAAGGGGATGGAGAAGTGGGGTTCTTACAAGTTCTCATGCCGGCAGGGGCGCGGCAGGAAATCTAGGAGAGAAGCCTGACAGCTTTGCTCAGTATGAGGGAGCCGGGGGGCCTCGGCTGTGGCCAGCATTGCTTCATGGGAATTGGGGCTCAACGTGGCCGGATTTTCCAGGAGACGCCAGAAATCCTGTTTTGTTGTTAAAACTCTCCCAATTTTTAAATAGTATAACAAATTCGGTGGTTTTTAAAAAATATTCAGTACCAAACCAAACGAATTGGAATGCATTTGCCAGGTCTGCTAGTTTTCTAACTCAAGTTAATGGGCTCCACTCTCCTAAGAAGTTTTGGGACCTTAAAACCAGAACTTATAACTCAAATTAAGTGAAGGGAATAAGATTTTCCCCCTTCCATTCATTTAATAAATATTCATATTAACAAATATCAAAACTGTATCCATCAGTAGACACAATGGATACAAAGATGTGTAAGGTACAGCCCCACCTGTCAGTCGCAGTGTATTTAGGAGACAGATAAACAAGAAATTACATTATAGTGAACTTCGTGTAATTAAACAGGTATTCCCAAGGTGGGATTAGCTCTGAAGGGCATTTAACTCTTCTTTGGATGGGAACTGTGTCTTAAGTTCTTTAGTTAAAGAAAGTAGGAGAAGCAGGAGGTAAAAGGAACATTGATTTAAAAAAAAAAAAAGAGCAAGGTGTATTTGAAGAAATTGCAAGTGTTTTACTACAATTAAATGACTAACAAATCAAAACTGAGGATGTTAATTAAAACACAGATCCCCCTCCAAAACACCAGTTTCTTAACCCATCCCAGACCTACTGAATCAGAATCACTAATTCTATTTTTTTTTTTTTTTTTTTTTTTTTTTGCGGTATGCGGGGCTCTCACTGTCGTGGCCTCTCCCGTTGCGGAGCACAGGCTCCGGATGTGCAGGCTCAGCGGCCATGGCTCATGGGCGCAGCCGCTCCGTGGCATGTGGGATCCTCCCGGACCGGGGCATGAACCCGTGTCCCCTGCATCGGCAGGCGGACTCTCAACCACTGTGCCACCAGGGAAGCCCACTAATTCTATTTTTAATAGGCACCCTAGGTGATTCTTGTGGTCAGGCTTGAGTAAAGTAGGTTCTGTTAGTCTCTAGATTAGAGATTGTGTCAAATCTGAGAGCAGCATAATCTGTCTGCACTGGAAGCCAGGCTCCAGTCCTTACCTGGCTGTGCTACCATGGGTAAGGAAGTGTTCATCCATGCTCACGTTTCTGTACTTGAACAATGGAGCTAGAGTATCGATTTCATAAGGTTGTCTTGAGGATTAAATGTAAAATGCTTAGAACATTATCATTATCCTGCTCACCACTTATCCTCTGGGACGGGGCCAATAATTACTCAATAAGTATCTGTTGAACGAATAACACTGAGGAGGTATAAAGGGGCAGGATCACTGGAGTCCTTAGTTCTGCCTGCTGTTCTAGGTACAGTTACCCTCTCTCCTCCACCTGGCCTACCTGGAACCATATTAGTTACCCACATGTGGCTCAGTTTAAAAAAAAAAAAATGGAGTAACTTCTACATTAAAAGATTTCTAGTATATGACATTAAAAGGAAAAAAAATAAACACAGTGTGCTATTTCCCCATAGCAAAGCAAGAAAACTTTGTGAATCACTGCTGCTTTAACAGCTTTATCTCACTTTCTTCTTCTCCCCTTACCTAAGGCTGCCATGGTACCATCTGCCCAGACACTTAAAATCACCGACTTCAGCTTCAGTGACTTTGAGCTGTCTGACCTGGAAACGGCACTGTGCACAATCCGAATGTTCACTGACCTCAACCTTGTGCAGAACTTCCAGATGAAACATGAGGTAGGAATGCAGTGGTGTCCTCTGGAAAGCGTGTGTGTGTGTGTGTAAGGGAGAGAATTAGTTTTGGACACTAGTATGGAATAAGGATTTTTAAGTTTCAGAGATTCATATACTGTCACCTAATGCATACCCAGCGTGTTTAAAGAAAAGTTATCAACCATTAAAAACACATGTATTGGGTTCCCACATGTATCAAGCACCAGGTTGAAGAATAGGGGAGAATATTCCCAACAGTGAGAGCAGCGTGTGCAAAGGCAGGATGACAGAAAGCGAGGTTGGAGGCATGGAGCACTGGAGAGGGGCTGAGAAAAGCAACCAAGAAGCAGATTCTGTAGAACCTTGTACACTATTCAGAGGAATTTGGATTTTATCCTGAAAACAATGGTGAGTCACTGAGGAATTTTAAGTAGGGAAGTAACGTGATCTGATTGTGGAGGTTACGATAACACAGTAGAAAGAAGGACCAAAACAGAGTGAACTCCTTTGGAAGTGAGGGAGTGAAGAGGTTGATGTGAAGCCAAGCTCTTGGTTCAAACAGGGTCACCCATATGGAGTGAAGATGAAAACTGATTTTAACCCCCGTCGATTACCTTATTCGCCTCTCAGAAAATAGCAAGACTGAAATCAATACCTTCTAATACCAGTTGGGAGATATCAGGGAATTCTATTCTGTTTCATAATGGATACGTGTATCTCATCAAAGAATAAGGGAGAATAGAAAGGCCGATATGAAAAAAAAAAATCAGTAATTTGCCTTTAAAACTACTTTTTTTCCAGTCAGTTGAATGTCTAGTCTCCTCGTACAGATTTCCTATCTGGAAATGTAAATACCTTGAAGGCCTCCACTATCCAGCAATCCATTCATTCATAAAATGAATATTTATTAACAGTAAGCAGTGTATCCTGTACTGTGCTAGGTACACATTTCAGTGATGATTCGTCCCTGCTCTCAAAGCCTCACTGAGGCATGAAAACTGAGGGCTAATATAGCTAAGGTTAATACAGTGTCATTTCTGGTATTACTGGGGGCCTGAATCTAGTTCTTTCTTTAATTTAACCGGTTTATATTACTCTTGGGTGAAAACAAAGACCAACTGTCTGTAGACTCTTCTCTAGTAATACTTCACTCCTGTAAGAGCGTGTTGATTAAGAGATCATATCATTTAATTATTTTAAGAAGCTCTCAAGAAAGGTTCTTTGGTTGTTATTGAACCTGTTTTACAAATGAAGAAATTGACATAGCATGGTGGAGTAGAAAGTTCATGGATTTTGAGTCATAGCTCGACTAGTGATTACCTCTGACTTCTTTGGGCAGTTAATCTCTCACATTCTCAGTTTTGTAATCTGTTCATTGGGAATAGTGGTACGACCTCCCCAGCGGGAGTCCTGTGAGAATTACACATGCATCTGTGAGATTGTCTATTTGCATGCATGTGTATGTGTGCACCCTTGTATATTTCGATTAACACACAGGTGTAGAGTACATGTCAGTTATCCCTTCCTTAGACCAAATTTGACCATGGTTATATTTCCCTATCAGATTTCTCTGTGGTAGGTTATAGGGCTCATTTTAAAAAGCCTCTTCTATTAATGGAATGAAGATCTCATTTAGAGCCAGAAGTTCTAAACGCAAATCTCAGTTCTGCTTCTTGCTAGTCACGGAACTTCTAAACCTAGATAGCGGCTCAAATCCCTTTCCATTCCTGAGATCGCCCATACTTTACACTAGTGCTGATTCTGTTGAAAGGGCCTGGACAGAACAGGAATATGATCCTTGTACCTATTTATGAAAGTCTTATATAAGTTGATTTATTTCTTATTTCTTAAAAACATAAGCTTTTAGATAGCATTTGAGTGTTGGGTATGAAGATAGTCACTGAGAATTTCTTTTACAGTCTTTTATTTTTACCTTTCCTTGAATGTTTATCCATTAGGCAGATATTTCTCCTCGATGTCTCATTCATCTACTCTCATTTTCTGTTTGAATAACTCCTATTCTAATTCCGGCCAACATCAACACGAACATTGCTATTATTCTGGTTGGCCTTCCTGCCTTAGTGACTCTTCTGGTTTTGTTTATTTGAGATATTATTGTCACTGTACATTTCAGATATAATTTTAGGATGATAAAATTAAAATGTGACTGCTAGAGAGGATGTTAAGCACCATGAAGTGCCCCGACAAAGAATATTTCCTACTGAAAGTTATGTCAGATCTTCCTGTCTCTGCTTGGCTTCCAAATCTTGAGTTACTCTCCTATAATTCTTGCTGATCTCTGAAGCAGATTCTTCAACTCTACTCCAACAAATCTGCGTGTGCTGTACTTGTTTTCCTTGACCTTCTGTCTTTTACGTGTCGTTCCTCCCCTGAATGGACAGGACGGCTCCACTTCCAAGTCTGCTCCAAGTATGTTGTGCCATAACATACTCTTCCTCAGAGCCTGACTTAAAAATCTCTGTTTCTGGGAGAACCCTAGGATTGACTTCATGCCACTTGGAATGCTATTGACAGTTTATAAATTTGTGCTCTCATTTTTATGTGAATTTATTTCCTTTATATGTGTGCTTTTGTTACTTTCACTCACTACTGATTGAAATTCTTGAAGGCAGGAGCTAAGCTGTGTTTTTTCTTTCTTCGCTTTCTCCCATAACATCTTAAGGATGCCGTGCAGGACTTAGGGAGCCTAATGTTGGAGACTGATTCAGTGTATTGAGCATGCTCCCTAGGGTCTTCCAAACTGCACATAATTACTCAGTAGTCCTGTACAAAAGATTGTACTACAGATTTGAACACGCCAGGCATATCCACCAAGCATTAAGCAGATCTGACCATAATTTTCCTAAACGCTGTTAAGAACATTTGATAACAGAATCCAAAACTGTACTTGAATCTAGTTACTAATGAGATACAGTTGGGTATCCATTGGGTTACCTAGTTCAATAGGCCCATTTCCATAGAAGCAGTATAGGGAGTTCCCTGGCGGTCCAGTGGTTAGGACTCAGCGCTTTCACTGCCATGGCCCGGGTTTAATCCTTGTTCGGGGAACTAAGATCCCACAAGCCACGCAGTGTGGCCAGATAATAAAAAGAAGCAGAATAGAGTAGTCCATCAGGAATTAGGTTTCATAAAGTCATTTTGGTCATTATTTCACATTATATGCATAAGTGCCTATTTAATTATATCTACAGATTTATGATTAGTAAAGAGATATGTCCATAGGTTAAATTTCTGGGTTTTCCTGCTTATTTTCCTTGACTCTTTAATTAATCACCAGTAATTTTCCATCACACTTCACTTTCTAAGCATATCAAAGAAAATTAATTGCTCTGACTTAAAATTCTCCTAATAAGATAAATCTATCATCTTCGGGGTCGACTTTGTTGAGAAATGGTCATGCTGCAGTGTACTTCAGGTTAGCATGTCAACCTTAGGCATACGGAAATCCTCTGGGAAATATGGTTACTCGGGGGTGAAAGAGCTAGGGGACATTTGGGTTCTTTTTATCAGAATTCCCTGTGAACTGCGTCATAGAACAGGAACAAAGAGACCTGAAAAGAAAAGGGAGGATATGAAAGCATTGATTTTTCTGCCAAATCCTCTATAAACAATTTCTACCAACAAAGAAGAAACCTTGTTTTTGGCCTACTTTTGCAGCCAATCAAACTGTGTTGAATATTGTTAAAGCAACATTCGTTTCCCTGGTACTTTTTCTATTCCCCAGGGCAATGCCCTTTGTGTTTGAAATATCTCCAGTGATACACGTAGGGAGAAGCACATATTTATTTTTAGTGATCCCCAAAAGTATAGTAAATCATTCAGTATTGAAGAGAGGCAGACTCTGATGCTAACACAAACACAAAATTATCAAGCTTACAGCCCATGAGTCCCTGGGGATTTTACTGAATACACCACTAAGGAGTTGAATTAAACCCAGCTTGTGAGATTTTTCTGAAATCTATCCTTTTTTTCCCCATCTTTTAAAATATGTGTATCACACACACACACACACACACACACACACACACACACACACACACAC
>NW_020837950.1:54272054-54351766 GCF_003676395.1 Aethalodelphis obliquidens | reverse complement strand
CACACACACACACACACACACACACACACACACACACACACACACACCAGGGCTTTATGTTGCATATATTATTTTTTGTTAATTACTTCTTGGTAACAAAGCAGTAACTCTGCCTGAATATTTAAGCATAATTTAAAAGGGACAAAGATTGGGACTTGGAGCTCCAGTTTGTCCTTGGACATGTGCTGTGTGCCTTGCCCCCAAGCCATCCCCAGAGCCTCACACAATTACTTTTGCAGACATACAGAATGGGAGCATGAGAAGAACTGGAGACTGGCTGCTTGCATGGCTCCCTGAGAGTGAATTCATGCACATGTGACTGCCTACTTGGACTCTCCTAATTGATGACACATGGACATAATATCTTTTAAAAAGCTAGTCTGTGCCCTACCCATGACAAAAGTACCTTTCTTCGAGCTGCCTTGCATTTCACATCTAATTTAGTTAGCACGGTGGTTTGCATGGTAGGCTCTGAAGTCAAACTGCTGAGGTTACAAGCACTGTGACCTTGGGCAAGTCTCTGAATGTCACTTTCCTCATCTGTACAATAATCAAAATGGTAGTGCCTCCCTCAGAGTCCCGGGAGTTCGATGTAAATGCTTTGTACATTGCGTGAAGATTAATAAATGTGTGATAAATGTCAGCAGTTATTTTTACTACTTAACGCTTTATTTCCTAAAGGTTCTTTGCAGGTGGATTTTAAGTGTTAAGAAGAACTATCGGAAGAATGTTGCCTATCATAATTGGAGACATGCCTTTAATACAGCTCAGTGCATGTTTGCCGCACTAAAAGCAGGCAAAATTCAGGTACTTCTTAGAGCCATTTATATATTTAAGACATTTTGTTGCTTTGCTGCAAGAATACAGCATATTCTTTCAAGTGTTTTTTTAATGTGCACTAATGACGATTGAGAATAATATTTAATGCCACTTACAAAATAAATTACATTTTGTTAATTAAGGAAGACTGGTATGGCAAAATAATTTCTAATTTTCTTTCATATATAATATATATGGCCTATTTTTAAAAATCTTTAAAATAGCTTCATGTTAAACTTAATAGCCTTTGGGCAAATAAATGCTTCCTTCAGAAGAAAACTCTACAATATAAGAAAAGTATCAAATTTCTCATGTTCACATTCAACCTGCTCCATAGTGGAATTCCTCAAAAACCACTCAGGTCCTGAACTTGGCTCCATAGATGAGTCCAGGGTTCTCTGTCACATTTTCTCTGGAGCACTCTGTTAATTTTATAAGTACTATTTCATGGAAACGGTTTTGGTTTCATATACATTGACCAGAGACTGTTTACAGGAAGATCAATGCAGAAAACGTTCAAGTAATTCATTCTTTTCTGGGCCAAATTTTTCATATTTCTGTCCTTAGATTCTAACTTCAGTGGGAATCGACAAGTTATTCTATGTCAGTGATTCCAGGCATACATCATAAAACTGTTTTTAATTCAGAGCTTCCATGCTCTTTTTTATTTAATAAATTCTAAAAATGTTATTCTCTGTCTCTACTTTCATAGAGTGCACATTTTAGCTGGCTAGAGCTAAAAAAAGTGATTGTTGTCCAAGAAGCCATATCAGATACCATAGTAGTACTTTCCTGCCATAGCAAACATTTATAAGAAATAGGGTGGAGCTTCCCTGGTGGCGCAGTGGCTGAGAATCTGCCTGCCAATGCAGGGGACACAGGTTCGAGCCCTGGTCTGAGAAGATCCCACATGCCACAGAGCAACTAGGCCCGTGAGCCACTACTACTGAGCCTGCGCGTCTGGAGCCTGTGCTCCGCAACGAGAGGCCGTGATAGTGAGAGGCCCGCGCACCGCGATGAAGAGAGTGGACCCCGCATGCCACAACTAGAGAAAGCCCTCGCACAGAAAACGAAGACCCAACACAGCAAAAATAAGTTAATTAATTAATAAACTCCTACCCCCAACATCTTCTTTAAAAAGAAATATGTATATATATACATATATATATATATATATATATATATATAGACTATAGGTGGACAGGTTATTGATTATTTGAGGCATTTGAACTTTTTCAGTTGATAATGATAATCCCATTCTGAAAACAAAGTACGACTGATTGCCTGCAGAATAGGATTCTAGCGTGAGTCCTATGTGACTAGAAAGCACATATGTAAAGCACTAAGGAGAAAACCACGTGATTGGTGGAAAGAGGTGGTATAATGCGCTTTACCAAATTGTTCTTTCTCTTTCTTTCTTCTGCTCTTCGGTCGTGCAGAACAGGCTGACTGACCTGGAGATACTCGCACTGCTGATTGCTGCCTTAAGCCACGATTTGGATCACCGCGGTGTGAATAACTCTTACATACAGCGGTAAGGCATTCACCCCAGCAACAGAAGAGATTGTTTCTTTTAAATTGTAGTTTTAAAAGTAAAAGCCACCGCATAATTTGATGGTACAAAATTTCAGTTGGTCAAGGTCCCATAACATACTCTGGTTTTATTTAAGGGAAATGGAAAAAATAATGCAAGTCCAATATTGTGTTGGTAACATCTCTGGCCTGAAGTACAAAAACTATTTATGTTGAGAATCTTATTTCATTAGATAATTACCAAGCGTTTTGCTTTTGTTTATACACACCCAGCTTAAGAGCTTCATTGGAAAACTGTTAAGAGTAGATCAGAAAAGGTAGAATTTCACTCTGGAATAAAAGATAATATTTGAAAAGTGCTTAGCTCTATCCTAAGTACTTAGTAAATGCTGCCTAGAAAGAGGCTTTTGGTCTTAGCGAAGGCAGTGGAACACAGTGTTGGAGACTTTGGGCTCTGGGGTCAGACTTGGATTCAAATCCTACCTCTGCCACAGAGTTCCTCTGTGACCATGGGCAGGACACTCCTCTCTCTACACCTCCATTTCCTGGCTTGTGAAATCGAGATAACAGCATTCCTACCTCATAGGGTTCATATAAGTTTTAAGACATAACACACATCACTACCAGGTAGAATGCCTGGTACATATCTAAGTGTTAAATAAATCTTAGGAGCAGAAGCCTGCATTTTGGCTGATGTTGCAAGTAAGATACTAACTCTTCAGACAAGCTTTTCAGGCTCCCTTCTGAACCACGCTTAAGTAACATTTGCAATGACAAATGAGATAATAAAGGTGATATCACTTTTCATCAGATTTTTGAGCCACTGTGACATTTTTATTTTCTTGAAGCAAGTTAGTTGAAAGGCATACGTTTTAGTGGTGAAATCTCTTACTACAGAGCATTTTTAAGGTATGCAAGTGATTCAACTAAAGCATAGATCTCTCTAGGAAATTCCACATGTCTGATATCTTGAGGGAATTTCAGAAAGCTCTCTAATCACATTCCCTTTATCTAAATACAGTAAACGGAAAACTTCATGTAAAAAGAATTGTAGCGATGTAGCAACCGTGTCCTCTGCTGACCTTTGATGGGAAAAGATAGCAAGCTCTTGCCTGACTATCAGAGGCTTGCTGTCTCCTCTTTAAAGTCTAATGTTTTGGAGAACTGACTGGGTGACATGTCCTTTGTACCCTGTGCTTTGTCATGTGATTGTGGTCCTGAGCCTCCCATCAACACAGGAGTAATTATGGAAGGAAACAACGACGTGAAAAGATTTACAGCGCAGAGTCAAGCACAGCCTAAGGATGAGAGCCAGCGGTGCTGCCTTCTCTTCCTGCCTCAGCACTGAACATCATATCATTGGGATATGGATTATTAGTGTGTGGATTGCCATACTGCCCTGCTTTGGAGTGAAAAAAACCACTAAGCTATTTTTTCCTTTGTTTATTTAAAAATAATTACCCGGAAAAACATCTGGAGAAACGTCATCCTCTCTTTGAAAAAAAAAAAAGTCCTGGGAAAAAGTCAGACCACACAATCTTGCTTTCACATACACCACAGAGCAGACTTACACTAAGTAATAATAACTTTTAAAAAAATTAAAGGAGTTTCAGAGATATTTATTTCTTCCTACATCCTTGTGGTTTGAGTAAAGGAAACCAAGAATTTCCCAGGGATGCTTCTTTTTTTCCTTTCCCCAGTGGTAAACGAGTGATACCTCCAGTAGGATTTTCTTAACCAGGGGACTCTTTGGAGACTAAGAGTATCAGAAACATTTCCATATAAAGAACTAACTTCTAAAAAGGTGTACTGTGTCCAGACCTCATCAGATATTCAAACACTCTATAAAGAAAACCAAAACAGTAAGACACAAAAATAAAAGTAATATATCAAAAAGACAAAAAAGCCCTCATATGGTAGCAAAGTTAGAAACTGAACTCTGTCATTTGTGCTTGTTGAACATCTTTTCAGAAAATTAAATTGAAGTAAGATATTCCTTGTTTAGGAAACTGTGTTTTGATTCAGTATCTGATTCTTTGATTCCCTCTTGGCCTAGGAAGATTGCCATTGTGAAGAGCGCTTCAAGTACGCCAGTGAAATCTTTGAGAGAAGAGTTCACTGCTTGTGCTTTCTTCTCCCACATGGGTGGATGGAGGCAAGAGTGATTCCAGATAGTTATTGAATTATTCTTTTAAAAACAGGCAGTCATAGGAACAAAATGGCTGAAGCGCAGACATCTGCTTATGTAGAGAAATTTCCCCACGTTAGGCCTGCCGTCAATATAAGAGGACTCTTGTAGATGCATTTATTTGGTTAGATTCAGGATTGGTGTTTTATAAATATAGTGAAATTATCCTACATTTTAGGCAAAGAGATAATGTGCAGTTCCTGGGGCCTGGTACTTTGCTAGGCAGAAAGAGAGCTATAAAAGTATAAAATTCGGCTTCTGTTATCAAGGAATTTGCACAGTTTCACGAAACAATGGTGATTAATGCCAGAAAGTATCTAGTAAGTCCTGTGTTGTTTGATAACGTGGGCTATAAGTGGTCAGTAGAGGAGACTGACGATGATCGGTGTAGCCCATCCTTACTGTTAATGGAGGAGGTGAGACTGCAGCCGGATCTCTGAAGTGTGTAGGATTTGGAGAGGGGAGAGCATGAAGGTACTCCAGGAACACCATGAAGTGGGCATATTCATGGAACAGACATGATGGCTAGTCTGACTGGTCAGAAGGCTCACTGACTAGGGATGCAAAGGAAGAGGATGAACAAGTGGAAGTTAGAAGACCCTTCCGAGGGAGAGCTGGAAAACCAAGCCGTGCATTTTATATTCGGTGTAGTGAAAAGACAAGGAGCCATTGCTGCAGTGGGTAATGAAGACATTGTTTAGGAAGAAAAGTCTGTAAGTAAGGTACAAGGTAAATGGGTAATAATTAGAACCACAGAGTTCCAGCCAGAAAGCTGTTAGGTAGGGAAAGCCAGGTGTATGTGAACATCACATATTAGCTAGAGAAAGGAAGAGACTGAAGGAGAAAATTGTTTAAATATTGAACAGCTAGTTATATGCAGGAACGAAGGGATAAAATCATGACTCTGGGTCCAAGAAATTAACAATGATGGTGCCACTGACAACAATGAAGAACTGAGAAGTGTGTATGCATGTGTGTGTCCTTTGGGAGGGAGGATGGAGGGGAAAGGAGTTTTGGCAATGAGGAGAAAGTAATACATAGTATGGAGGTTAGAAGAGGTAAAATGACCAAATGAATGTTTTTTTCAAGATTAGAGATTCAGCAAAATCAATAAAAAATTTCCTGGTACCGACAATCAGATCATGTATAGTTGTCCTGGAAGAACTTGCCCTGTACCATGGTCCTCTCTGCTCTGTGACAGAGGAACAGGAGTGAGCTAAGGTCGTGAATAGGCACGGTGGTAACAGGGTCAGCAGGCTCCTAGAGGCTTAAAAGAGCAGTAAAGACAGCACAGGAATCACAATTTGTGAAGTTCACACTGAGGAGAGTCTATTTTAGCCAGTGAGATCATCCTTGGTAAGGTCGCAGGGCTTGAGAGACTAGAGATCTGAATATGAATAAAGTGCAAGTTCAGTTAGTCGCTAATAATAATAGTAATAATAATAATAGAAGCTAACACTTAATATAGGTCTTATCCCATGGCATTTGGAACTCCTTCTAGCACTTATGTACATGAGCTCATTTGGTCCTTAGACGACCACGCAGGAGCTGTGATGGTTATGGTGCAAATTTGAATCCTGACTCCTCTCACCTTGTGACCTTGGGCAAGTCATTTAAACTCCCTCTCTATGTTTCCTTCTCTGTATAGTAGAATAATGACAGTGCCTGTCTCACAGGGTTTCTTATAAGGATTAAGGAGTATAAGTAGATGTAAAGTGCTTGGAACAGTACCTGGCACAGACTACATGCTCAACACGTTTTAGCTATTTTCACAGGGGGATACTGTTAAGGACAGATGGGAGTTGAAGATCTTGCTTTTTTTTCCCCAGGGAGGGACAGGGAGTAGCAAAGAGACTATGCCTGGTAGCAGCTAGGAGCTGTGGAATAAAGAAGGGACTGTCTATTGTTAATGTGAAAAAAGGGCAATCAGCAGAGTCAAGAAGGTCCAAGAACTGGGGTCACAAGGTCAAATGAATCATCAACTTGAATATCTGTGATCACAGAGAATAGGAACATAAAATAACCCCTGACTCATAGAAGGCAATAGTGATGATTTGCATAGAAATTGTGAAGTTAAGAATTAAATGGGTTGGGACTTCCCTGGTGGCGCAGTGGTTGGGAATCCGCCTGCCAATGCAGGGGACATGGGTTCGATCCCTGGTCCAGGAAGATCCCACATGCCGCGGAGCAACTAAGCCACAACTACTGAGCCCGCATGCTGCAACTGCTGAAGTCCGTTCACCTAAAGCCCGTGCTCTGCAACGAGAAGCCACTGCAATGAGAAGCAACAAAGAGTAGCCCCCCGCTCACTGCAACTAGAGAAAAGCCCGTGTGCAGCAACAAAGACCCAATGCAGCCAAAAAAAAAAAAAAATTTTTTTAAATGCCAAATTTAAAAATAAATACATTACCAAAAAAAAAGAATTAAATGGGTTGACATGGGTCACAAAGAGTAGCTAAGAGATTTGAGCCCAGAGCAATATATATGGATGAGAAGCCAGATTAAGGACCGTTGTCAGAATCAGTGAAAAGGAGTACTGTGCTGGGGTGGCTGTGTTTTTCTCACAGAACTTTCATTTTCTGTTGATTTCTAAGGTTCTGTACTCCTGAGACATTGGTTTGATTTCTGCATTGGCATCCTTATGCCACTCTCAGAGATGGACCAACAACTGCAGGACAAGAGGAAATGCAGGGAGGGCGTGCTAGCCCATGACTGCTCACTGACATGTGGGAATAACCCAGCAGCAGGAGTGGTTTAATGGGTCCTTGTGACACACCCTCAAATAAAGAGGCAACGAAGCCTTGTGTTTGAGAGAGTAAAAAGTAGCAGGATATAGAATGCATTGGTTTCCATGAATATCTTTGTAAATGGGAAATTTGGGGAATTTGTCACCCTTTCATTGATTCAAATCCATATTTTTAGAAGTAAAGGCAAACACATAATTTGCATTCATCTATCTCACAAGCCAGGAATTTTCTCTAATGTGAAACCGTCCTTTCTGCACTGTCTAAAAATGTAATGTGCATTAGAAGTTTTAAACATGTCTGTGTTATATCCACCTAATCGCATTTCTAGTCCAGCTTCTGACTGGGTTGGTGAGTGGATACTGTGTGCAGAGTGCTGTGGGTCACAAGCCAGTGTGATGCAGTGAAAAGGATGCGTGTGAATCCCGGCTCTGCCTTTTCTGTTGACCTTGAACAAGTTAGATAATCTCTCTGTACCTTTGGTCATCTAAAAAACAAATGCTAAAATGCCAGTTTTAGAGGTCTCAGCCTGGGTCACCCAGGAGGCACAGCCTGAGACAAAAGCTGGCGTGCATATAGCTTATTAGCGCGTGCGATCCCAGGGAGCAGGAATGCAGGCCTGGGAGTGGGAAACAGAAGGGAAAGCCAGGAGAAGGACGAGGTATCCAGCTGTCCACCCATGCAGGCAGCTGGTGCTCAGTCCCACCAGGCGCTTTTGAGAAGTCTTACGACATGAGACCCAGAACTGTTCGCAAAAGGACAGAGACTGCAGGGGGAGGGGCAGCTCCACAGGCTGCCATACCCCACTGGTCACAGGGGACCTCCAGAGGCCTTAACTCCACACGCTCCAGGCTGAGTGAGTGTGAGTGCAGAGAGCCCTCCTGTGGGCAGAAGTGAGAGGTGTTCTCGGCGGGCCAGGGCAGGCGCCTTCTGACAGGCTCCTCGTGCAGTTTGTTAGAGCAGGCGTGAAGCTGGACACTACATCAATGGCTGCAGTATGAGGTGGGACTGAAGATTCTGATGTGGTGAGCTGAAGTGTCCTACAGAGGACTATTGTAAAAATTAAATGCAAACTACTTAGCACAGTGCTGGACATGGCATAGGCTCTCAGTAAATAGTAATTGGTAGATTCGTTTTCCCTAATGATAACAAACTCAAAAGGAATACAGGCTAACAGGGTAACAGACTTATAAACACCTAGCAGAATAAAACTGATACTAAGCTAATACTGGATGTGCTTGGATTCCTCGTATAAACGACAATAACAGATACTCTAGAAGCTTTTCCTTTTCTAAGTGAAGGGAATGAGGAAGGCGGTAGCTGTACTGAAGTTGACTTGAGCTTATTCGGTCTGAGTGATGAGAAAATGCTATTGCCAAAATAGAGACTATAGAATACAGGCAGGATTTGGAGGGAGATCATCGATTCTGTTTATGCTGGGCCCTCTCTTATCCCGGGCCATCTCCCTGGAGCACCTCATCCACTCCTGTGGCTTGGATTTCCAAGCATGTTGATGTGATCCACATCTCTCTCTCCAGCCCAGACCCGAGTTCAGACCGTTATACCCATTTGGTTGTACCTCAGGCACCTTAAAATTAATAGATCCAACACTCAACTAGTCCATCTTCCCCTTCTTCATCCCCCATCTCTAATCATCTTCTCCCTTTTTTCCTGTGTCAGAAATGACAAAGCAGAAGCTTAGCCTCCATACTTTCCCCCTTCATCTCCCGCATCCCCACTAGCTCCCAACATCAGGATTCATTGCCAGCTCCTAACTAACCTACCTCCTAAGCAGCTCTTTTTATTTGGGATTCCACCACTCTAACCCAGGCTGTCTCTTACCTGGGTTACTAGAATGGTTTCCCACTAGTCTCCTAACTAAATCCCAGTAGTCTCCATGCATCTCCAGTCTTGGTTCCAGCAAATTTATCTTTTCTTACAAATCTGCTCATTTTAGTCCATCCATTGCCTTCCCACTGTCCAGTGATAAGCACAGTATCTGACCCATGGTACAACTCACTAAATATGGAAGGAACAAGGAAGACAAGGCAGGAGTTCACTTGGGAAAGGTTACAACAACAAAACATGGCAGTTTGGAAGTCAGCAATATCCGTGGTGGGTTAAACACTAGTAGATGAGATCACCCACTCTCTTACCTTTATTTTCGTTTTACTGTTTTTGTTTTCCCTTAAGCTTCTCTCACTCCAACTCATTTTTTCCTGTGTTACATTTCTTGTCTTGGGTAGGTTCTCTATCTTCAGCAAATTAAGTGCAAAGTAAAATGATTCATGTACTAGTACAGAGGAATAACAAATCAATTGTATTATCTAACACTTGTATCGTGCTTTACAATTCATAAACCCCTGTCCTATTAATTCAAGAAACAGAGACTTTCAGGAGCTATAACTTTCTGTCTTCCTTTTAAAGAACAAAGAGTGCAAATGGTGCTTTATGTTCACATGTGAAGGGTCATGAGAAATAGGTGGAGGACTCTGCTTGTCATGCTTTAGAACTTGATTTGTGACTCTGTTACATATAATGAATTGACTATAATATTCCTCCCCTCACTTCACTCAGCCAAACGGTCTTTACCATTTTCCCCAAGTTCATTTTAGAGCACCGCCAGGATGTCCTGCATTGAAATAACCTGGATCCCACGCTGGGAACTTTTTCTGACTCAGCTGTCTCCTTCCTTCCTCCAGAAGGGGATGTGCACCCACTGTCCCCCATTTCCTTGCCTCTTATCACTCACACCTCAGCTAATTCCATCTCAGTTGACTCTTTTCTTATATACAGGCACACATAGGGACGCTGACCTTCAGCCTTATTTCAGAAGAAAGGCTTGCATGGAAATTTATTTCAGATTTTAAATTAATTGCACTTTTGAAATTGAAAACTATTATTGGCACAGCTATTTCAGAGATTTTTTTCGTGTGTAGAGAAAGTAATCCTTTATCCTTATTCCTTCTACTATTTTAATAAATATTAAAACCAATCAAATGGTTCATACTTTGAACTGGCATCAGTTAACATTGGTATTTGAAAACAGTTTCACTCTTTATATGTATTTCCCAGAGATTCCCTCACTCTTCTTAGCAAAAGGAGAGAAAATTGTTAGCTGGATTAATTTTTGTGAAGTAGCCTCTTTTTCAGTTAACCAATAATAAGGAGAAATTGATAACTGATATACTGGGGAAACTGATAATTTTTTTAAACTTTCTTCCTTTCCTCAACAAACCCAGAAGTGAACACCCACTTGCTCAGCTCTACTGCCATTCAATCATGGAGCATCATCATTTTGACCAGTGCCTGATGATCCTTAATAGCCCTGTAAGTACCTAATTTATGGTTGTAGAATTTTAACAGAGCACTTTATAAATTCAGTTTTATTTTTAAGTTTTGGATTTATTCCCAGCAACATAAATTCTTGAGCATGCTTTATTCCTTTTTGGGTAAGAAAGGCAAAGCCAAAACATTTGAGATCTTCGCAGCCTCACTTCTCTAGAAACCAAAACTGTCTAAATGTTGCCTGAAAAGGGAAAACTGGTTACTCACCTCCATTTGGTTATTCCAAGTGAGAAACAAACAAAACTGGTATTTTATGGCTCTCAGTTCTGTTTTTGTGTTTGTTTTTGTCAAATGAAGTGGTTTATACTACTCTCAAAGGTTTTCTTTCATAAGGCAGTACCTTTTCCTCTTTTTATGGAAACTTTTGACCACTAATAAACATTTTCATTAAGGAATAAAGCTATTCAACAATTTGGCTAAATGAATATTTATCAATGTAAGAAAGCATATAGTATGTTACTCTAGTCATATTTATGTTAAGGAAAATAAGGTTAAAATGATATATGCCAAAATGTTCGCAACAGCTTTGTCTAGTTAAACTATTAATACTTTTTTTATTTTCTGGTTTTGATTTGTTGTTCATTATTCACATTACCCATTGTATGCGTGTATTACCTTTATAAGAAGAAAACAGTGAAAGTTGTAGACGATTACGTTGAACAAGCACAAACGCATGGTATATAATTTTAAAGCAATTTTACCTCCATCTCTTTACATTTGCCCAGTGGCACTAGTTCTTCCCTGAGCCCCAGAAAACACAGGCGGCCCGTGACTTTTGTGGTCACTCTTTGATAAGTTTTACCCTCTAGTTACTACTTTAGGTCCTAAAATATAGCATACAGTTCTCAATTTAGAAACCAAAATGTGCAGCCCTATGTAGTAGTCCAGATGTGGGACTTGATTTAGTTTCAGGTTCTCTCTTCCCACCCTGGTTGGCTCCTTTCGTCCCTCCCTTATGTTTCTTCTGACTCCTTCCTCACCCCCAAACCCCCATGTCCCTTCCTACTCCCCCAGACTTGGAGAATAGGAAACAAGAGACTGGTAGTGTGATGAGTGTCCCCCTGTTTGTGCCTGGTAGGTGTTCAAACCTAGTTCTTTTCTTACGAGTAATTCCATGATCCTGGCCGAGCGCCTTAACTGTGTGGCTTTTCCACTGACGTCGCCTTAATATGAGTGATCGTCTCTGTCCAGTTTATCACCTTACGGCTCCTTCCTCAGCTCCCGGAACTCTGATTGTTGGCTTTCAGCTCCTTTCTGCTAAGGTTCTTTTGCCTTCTTTGTGGTCCTCTTGAACAGGACAGGACTTAAACCAACCCCATGCCTCCAACACTCAGAGAAGGCAGCCCGTCCTGTTCAGTAGCAACCTCTCCTTCACTGCTGCATCAGAGCATCTAGCCAGCCTGTGTCTTGCCTTGTAGATTTTCCAGACAGGAATCAGACACAGGGGTACTGGAGCCCACCCCACCCAGCAGACTCCAGCAGGCATACGCCGCGACTTCAAGCCACTCTCTCTTACTTGAGTGAAGGGGAACGCAATCGCACCTGTTGGTGCGGGTGAAGGGATAAGAGTTATGTGGCCAGTTTGGGAACCTCCTTATAAATTCTGCACATGCTCTAGTACAGACTGCTGCAGATGTGACTGTTTAACGTGAATTAGTTGATGTATGATTGGGAGGTAGGGGAATGATGTCAGTAAAATGTATAAGTTGTACTGTTTCATGAACAAGTTCTCTTGGGTGAGGTGCCAGAATTATGGGAGGTGAATTTTGACCTTCAGCAAGGAAGGAAGAAGCCCTCTGCTTGGCTCCTGCATGAGCAACCCTTTCGGTTCTGTTTTAGGAATATTGAAAATGGGCACTTAGCCCTGAGGCGCTCCCCCTCGCCTTGGGCTGGCTCTGGGCCCACGGGAAGGAGGTTGCTCTTCCTTCAGCACCTCCCTCAGTACAGCCCCATTGTCTCCGCCATCCAGTTCCCCCTGTGCTGCCTCTGGGCTTCCACAAACCACCATTTCCACTCAGCTGTTTCTGTGCTGCTTTAATGTCCTCAGAGGCAGCCCCTAGACTCGCTAGCCTGGCCTGTCCAAGTTACCTCCAGAGGTGCCAGTTCTTGATTTGGTTTGTGCTCTGGTTATAAAGTCACATAGGCTTTGAGTGGTCTGCCCTAACACTGTTTCTCCCAAAAACCATGTTATTTTTAGTGTGGGGTTTTTCCGAACTGAGACTTCTCAGGAATGTGTGTGTCGAGTTATAGCAGCAACATCTGTACCTTCATTGGAATTTGCTGTCTTTGCCCTTCAGCTTAAACTTCATTTTAATATCCTATTTAGTTTTAAACAAAATATGCTAACCTTTTAAAAAAAAAAACATATTTTACAGTATGCCTATCATAGCTCTCTCTGTTATTAGATAACATAAAACTTATGTAATATATTATTACTTAACATAAAAGGAATCTGGTTGTATATATGGCTGGCCTCACATTATAAGGCCCATCTATATTCTGTCTTTGTAAGCACCAATACACAAGAATTTACAGCCTTTGTTTTTGGAAGGGAAAATAAAAATACAATACCAAAAGACATTTCTACTTTTCACTTGAAATAGTTTTGTCTTAAAATAAATAAAAGTATCAGAATATAGTTTTGTTTTGCCCAGAATCTAAAGTGGCTTAATATTTAAAAATAATGTTTCTTGTGTAATCACAGATTCATTAATTAGACGTATACCACAATTTCAGCATCAGTTATCCTCTAACCAATGTTTGAATCTGGCTCAGCAGTTTCCTTTCTTCAGAACAAATCCTTTACCTCCAGACCCTATTTCTAAGCTTCTGGGTTTTTTCCTCAGCCCTGAGGTTTAGGAAGCACATCTGACTCAATTTACAGATGTTGTTTTGAGTATATTCTGGGTACCCAAGGTATGTTTTACTTAGTTCAAGATTAGAGAGTCACTGTGCTTTAAATTACAGGCAAGAAATAAAAAATGATTACATAGCAAAAACTTTAGATAACTTGCACACGGATTAGCCACCTTTGAAATATTCCTTATAGATGTTTCAACTCTTGCATTCTTTATACCACCAGTAAGCACATCATTGCTCACACCCTCTACCCATCTGTATTGGCATGTTCCTGAGGAACACACACTGTTCTCAATATGAAGTTAAAATTATATGAATCTGCACCAGAAATGTTATTGGATTTATTACAGAAGCCATAGAGAAATGATTTTTAAAATAATTGTTTACAATTTCCTCACCCTGTTCTTCACATCTATTAATACAGTTTTTGATTTTTCAAAGTTTTACTTGTTCTCAGATCATAGCAGTTAGCCTGCCCAAAGGAAAAAGGTATATAATTATTAGATTTGGGGCCTGGACTAAAGCCTAAGGAGTAGAAGAGTTGGGGAAGCATGCATACTTCAGCCCATGAACCATCATGAAGCTGTTTTTTCTTGTATGACAAGGCGATGAGGGTGGGTGCATAGAGAGGAAACATTATTTCACGGTATTTACTTTATGTAAGCAGGTGTCCTCTATCTTCCTGAGTTCAGAATACTAGGCATGTGTTTAAGAGATGTGACTATTTTTTCAGATTTTGTTCTTATCAGCAGCTTCTCCAGGTGGAATGCTAATGATGGTTTTCTTTTTTTTATAAAGGGCAATCAGATTCTCAGTGGCCTCTCCATTGAAGAATATAAGACCACGCTGAAAATAATCAAGCAAGCTATTTTAGCTACAGACCTAGCACTGTACATTAAGTAAGTTTTAAGAAATATGTTGATAAATAGGCCTTGGATGTGTTTGCATTGTTTCAAACTTTAAAAATCCACACTGGGGTATTTTTAGATTATAAGGACAAATGTCCTGGCAAAGCTGTCTATCAAACTATGGAGCAGTTTCTCAAAGGAAGCCAGAAAAGTCTACTTCTTCTGCTTACTTAATGTTATAGAAATTACAGAATACAGAGTTATTTCTGATGTTTGTCTCTGAAATAATGCGCAAAGCAAATAACCATCTCAAGGTCATTCCAAGCTGGGTTGGCCAACCTAAAGATTATGTAGGCCATTTGCTTTTCCTCCTTTCCTTCTCTCCCCCAACTTCTGACCATTTCACAATTCCTTTATACTGTCATCCAAGCTTACGTGGGCTGGAAAAGGAGCTGAGTGCCAGACAAGTAAATTTTGTTTCTTTTTATTGGATTTTGGCAAAAGAAGGATATTAATGCAGAACTTTAATGAAGTTAGTGATTCAAAAATTAAAGTATGCATTAGAGTGTATTAGGGATGTAGGTATGTTTGCATCATTAAACTGCCTTTCTAAAAGCAAGGAAAGATGTTGCTGCCTTTGGGCAAGCATTCGTTTCCCACACAGAGACTGAGGTCTTTGCTGCAAGTTTGGGAGTGAGGGGAGTCCGGCAGTCACATTCAAGGGATTTCCCAGGAACACAGGCCTCTCTCCCTCTGTACAAGGATGTGCATTATGGTTTTAGCCACTCTTTTGAGAAGTAAAAACAAACAGAAGAAACACACAAAACCATATACCAGATATCCACTGCTGTGCATCTGAAAGTAACTACATCTAAAAGAGTCTGTTTCCTTGGATTTTGGAGCACTTTAAAGTTAATTAGGGTAAAAGGAAATATAGTAAATTTCAGTGTATTCAAAATGATTGCAGAATAAAGATGATCAAATTACCAAGAATTTGAAAAATACCTGTAACCACAAAGGCTTCCCGACCCTTGTGGAGACCCACATGGCTCTCCCCTCTGAACCCTTTTGAAACCTCTTTTCATTTTTGGTACTTATTCACAGACGGGCAGTTTTGTTATGTAAGTTTCTCTTATGTTTGTGTCTTTGACTAGATTTTAAACACTGAAAGGAACTCATGTCTAATAATTTCCCAAGACGCCTAACAATGTTGAGCACATAGAGGTATTCACTATACAGTGAATGAATATTAGTTTATACTTTACTTGGTCATTCTTTGCTTCAGAAGGACTTCACAACTTTATAGTGAAAGAGTAATTATTATGAACATTTTTTACCCTATACCATAATATATGTGAATGAGGTATATGAAATTAAACTGAAAGCATACAGATCTTATTATGCCATACGCAAAATTTCTTAAATCATTCTTGGCATCAGACTTTTAACTCATATTGGTTCATTTTCTTAAAATCATGTTCAAGAATTGAAATTTCCATTATTTGTGATTCGTAGTTAAAAACGAGGTGAGATTTAATGTTTCAACCAAAGAATATGGTAGAAGAGAAGAAGGTAAGGTATTTAAGATTTTTAAATGATAATTTTTATTCTAAGATGAGAAAAAACCATTAGAGATTTTTTCCCCAAAAATTTTACTCCATGAGTCTTTCTAGACCAAAGGGATAAGAGCTTGGGGAACTCATCATAACTATGAAATATTTTTCTTTATTTTAAAGGAGGAGAGGAGAATTTTTTGAACTTATAAGAAAAAATCAATTCAACTTGGAAGATCCTCATCAAAAGGAATTGTTTTTGTAAGTAGGATTACTATCCTTAAAGCTGAAGTTTTGCTACCTAATTAATTTTATTGCAGTTATTTGTTACAATGTGATGATCTTAGAGGCTGTCAGAATTCTTGAGTGTTGTACAGAAATGAATATTTACTTGAAAAGAAATGCATTTGCAAATTCAAGTGAATGAATGACTTTTGTCCTAGAAGGACCTTTAAAATGTGGTAGAGTATCAGTACCAGGCTATAGAGTTCCCTTGTTCATACTCACAGTTCTTTGGAATTGAAGACCTGAAAATAGCATCCTAAAGAATGCAGGAGCAGGAACATGGCTGTGAAGTGTTTACTTCTCTTACGTGATAGCAGAGTAGCACTGTCAGAACTTAAGGGTTTCTGTTTTTCCTCACCTGTTCCTCTGTCCCTCCCTCCCATCCTTTGCTATTACTATCACTGCCTTTGTCATGACAAGAACTGGATCAATAAAAAAGAGCTAAGTGTCAATAATAAAGAAAAGACAGAGGTAGTAATACTAAGGATAGTGGTGTATTACAATTTTATACATTTAAACATTCCTTTAAATAGATTGGTATTACTTCACATGCAAACAAAGATGCAAATTATAAGGAAACATACAAATGCCCAGCTGTCTGTTCTCTCTAGTTATGCTTCACCTAAGAGTCTCAACGTGTTTTTAGAACAGTGCCTTAGAAAAGTACAGACACGCTACTGTGATTCGTGAACAGTTTTTCTCAATGACAAAACTGGAATCTGACGACAATTCCAAGACTGTGCCACAGTTTTCACTGCTCCACTCTCCTAACTTCTGACCTCTCGGCAGACAAGCACTCAGGACATCTAGTGCTTGCGTTGCCTCTTCCACTCTTCACAGTCCAGATTGTAGTTAAGCTCACACAGGTGCATAGTCTTCTTTGGGGGAGGCAGTTTGTATTGGCAAGTATTATTGAAATCCTTCATGATTAAAGATTTCTCTGGTGCACTCATTACTTGCGAGGGAGTTGGTATAAGAGATAGAATTAGAGGCAGAAAACTATTTTCTTTGTGGCCTAATATGGTTAGGGAGAATGTACTTTTAGGTTGGGTTTCCCGAGAGGGACAAGTGATACAGTCCTTTACCTTGAGTGCTTCTATATGACAGTGACGGCCTTTTTGCCTATGTCTTCAAACAAATTAAAAGGATTAGATGGCAGGTATTTGGACCTGACATGGGAAAACACTGCACTAAAGAGGGAACTATTTTCATACAGTAGTTTTATACAGTATTGAGTTGTAGAGCGCCTTGTCACAGACTCCAGACTCCAGTATGGTTTTCAGCTTCTCTAACAAGCGAAGGAATAACCAGCATCATCCTCTCATTTCCCTCTTTTCTCCAGCAGATACTGTTCAATAATTCAAAGGCTTTTCACATAGGAGTCACTACATGTGTTGAGTGAATTAGGATGACCCACCATAGTTCTTGCTGTCATGGAACTTTTATCAGTAGGACAGCTGAAGTTATCCTTTAATGGTTAATTATTAGTAATCAGTGTGTTTTCATCATACTGTCACTGAGATTGGAAGACCAAAGTAAAAAAAAATAATAATAGCAGGCAAGTTTGTGCTCAAAGGTTAATAACTTCTCTCCTGCTGCTAATGTGGAGATAAATGAGGCAGTGTGAAGGCAAATTCCAGTAGTTCACTGGGTAACCAAAACAATGACACTGTGATATCACTGTATCAGCCCTGCTTCTATGTAAATTCTATTTCTGTTTCTTTAGTCTATAAACTGCCATCCTCGTAGTTTAGAGGGTTTTAATTTAACTTTTTTATTAGTAACTATTTACTAGGGTTTATATTCACATAAAAGTAAACAGGAGTATTGGGCTTCTTTTTCCCTTAACAGAGCGATGCTGATGACAGCTTGTGATCTTTCTGCAATTACAAAACCCTGGCCTATCCAACAACGGGTATGTTGCTTAGTGATGATAAAAGTAATAATTAAAAAGTCAAAATAAGATAAATCTTTGCTCTTAAATATAGTTTTTGAAGTATTTGGGGAACTTTTTATCTAAATTTTAAGTAGTATTAAAAGCAGATAATTGGACATAAACAGGTTTTCTTTTTTAGAGGACTCATTAGCACTTAATAATATTTGTAAGATATATTAAGAAAGAAAGCATCTATATTAACACAGCAAACCTAGCTGTTGATAAAGCTTAATTCCAATACTACTGCTGGCTTAGTTGGGGATTTTTTTTTTAACACAGCCCTTTAATAATATTAAAGTTTAGAAGAAGCAAACTTAAATTTTCTTACGGTTAGCGTATTAGGCTATACCTCAACTCCAAATAGGCATTAACAAGTAGAACTTAAACACTTCTGGTGCTTAGAATTATAGGACATGTTGATATAAGATGTCAGGAAGGATCTGATCAGGGCCTGTGGCTAGGAGGCTAGAAATACATCCTCTCTCACTGCTGTAACATTTTGCAGTGGCGATAAAGGCCCTAAGCTAAAAGAAGGGGTGGGTATATATGCAATGATGTGTATGTTGTGGTTTTGTTTTTTGAGATTACATCTTGAATCCTAAATGTACTACCT
Source organism: Aethalodelphis obliquidens (assembly GCF_003676395.1). Lineage (NCBI taxonomy): Eukaryota > Metazoa > Chordata > Mammalia > Artiodactyla > Delphinidae > Aethalodelphis > Aethalodelphis obliquidens. The sequence continues at coordinate 54,333,040 of NW_020837950.1, read as the reverse complement.
GAGATTATTGACCACTGCTGTTGGTCACAGCTCTGGGCTGCATAGTCATGGAGCCCAGTAATGACAGGCTCATCTCATGAAACAAATGCTGAGAAAACGGTATCAGGAATGCACTCTCCAAAGTGCCTTAAATCTGACATGCCACAAGCACTCAAGAAATGTCTTTATAGACCTTCCTGCTCCATAATAAAAGACTATATGCCCATTTCCAAATAGGAAAGAGAATGGAAGAGGGAACAATTTGTCTTTTCACTTACTCTTTCTTTTTTCTGAATGAAACCCTGAAAAAGTACAGCAGTGAAGTTGGGGTCCAGACATAAAAAGCAACACTATAAAACCTCTATAATTAAAAGTTTGGTATTGGTGTCAGACCAGTGGAACATAATAGAACATTTAGAATTGCATAGAACGTTTAATATATAATAAAGATAGCATTTCAAATAACTGGGGGAAAAATAGACTTTACTAAATAAGGTTAGGATGATTTTCCCATCTCCATAGCCGGATGGCAAAAGACGAAATTGGATCTATTCTGCATACTTCCAAATGGGGCATAGAGTTCAGTGCAGAGAATTAAACCATACAAGTACTAAATAAAAACGTTTGTGGATTCTTTTATAAACAAGGAGTGAGAAAAGTTTCCTAACCATGGCTCAACATGCAGAATCAATAAAGGAAAAGACTGACAAATTTGATTACAAGAAAATTAAAAAATTAAGAAAATTTTTTGCATGGCAAAGACACTATAAGCAGAGAAAGACAATGAAAAACAGGTAAAAATATTTGCAACTTTTATCTGATAGATAGTTAATATCCCTAATATTAAAGAACTTCTTAAAAATAGAGAAGAAAAAGGCCAACAACCCTACTGGAAAATGGGCCAAAGATTTGAACAAAAAGTTGATAGAAAAAGAAATGTGAATGGCTCTTACTCATTTGAAAAGGTTCTCAGAACCTCAATCATAAGGAAAGATGCAAGTTAAAACTACACTGACACATGGAACTTCCCTGGCAGTCCAGTGGTTAAGATTCCGTGCTTCCACTGCCGGGGGCAGGGGTTCGATCCCTGGTCAGGGAACTAAGATCCTGCATGCCACGTGGTGTGGCCTTAAAAAAATGAAACAAAACAAAAAACCAATCAAAAACTACACTGACACAAAAGAACTTGTACAGAATCTCATTACAATAACAGCGTTACTCCTAATAGTCAGAAACTAGAAACAATCCAAAAGTCTCTCAACAGGAGCATGGATAAATGCATTGTAATACACTACTCCTTCACACAGTGGAGTACTGCTCAACAGTGAAAAGAAACTGAAACTGATACAGGCAACTACATGGATTAGTCTCATCAACACTAAACTGAGCAAAAGAAGCCAGATACAAAAGAATACTGTTATGTCATTTATGTGGTGTTCTGGAAGAGGCAAAAGTAATTGATAGGGTAGCAGTTGGCTGGGGAGGGAGGGAAGAAGGTGCAGGGATTCACTGTGCAAGGGCCTGAGGGCACCTTCTGGGTGACAGAAATATTCTGTTTCTTGGATGGGGTGTGTGTTACCTAGTTGCATGCATTTATTAATATACTGAACTGTATACCCATGGTCTATGCAATTCACAGTATGTAAATTCTACTTCATTTAAAAAAAGCACTGAGACACCATTTCTCAATTGTCCAATTGGCAAACACCCAAAGGTTTCACAACATACTCTGTTGGGGAAGCTGTGGGAAAAAAAGGAATACAAAATACTATAACCCTTTGGAAGTATATGAATACACAAATTCATGTACCATTACTCCTAAGAATGTTATCCCAAAAATGTACTGGCAAGAATATAAAAAGACATTTACACAGGCCTATTCATTTTAGTGCTATTTGTAATAACAAACACTGGAAATAACCCAAATGTTCATTAATAGGTTACTGATTGAATAAACTGTAGTACATTTACATGATGAATCCTCTGCAACAGCAAAAAGAAATAAGAATTCTCTATACTACCAGGGTGTGATTACAAAGATATATTATAAGTAAAAAAAAAAAAAAAAAAAAAAAAGCAAGGCAGAGAAAAATGGGTATGGTATCCTACCATTTATCTGAGGAGATGAAATAATATATGTACATATTTGCTTATATTTTAAAAAAACAGAAGGATTAATCACAAAAAAGTTAATTTTTTCCCTCAGGGGAAGGAGGGAATAAGATAGAGGGAACAGAGATATAAGCTAGAGTTGCTTGCATGTACTTGTTTTGTAGATTTAATTTAGAACCATGTAAATTGCTCTTATAGTTATAAAATAAATTGAATTTTTAAAAAATCACTTAACCTTGAAAGTAAAATGAAACAAAATGATTTTGGTTGCAGAAACACACTGAGAGGGACTGTTTTATTCCAAGTGACATTAAAACAGTAATTTGACCATATAACTCTGGTGAGATGTACACTGAGAACAAAAAGAACTCTAAAAAAAAGAAACCTTTAAAACTGTTTTTAATCATATTAGTGGTAATTTTGTATAGATATTCAGTCATCATTGTGGGTGATGTGGGATAAAAGCAAATGAAAAATTATATGGGTATTGTTGAGAAGTAGGATTTTCAGCATGAGTAGAAAGATAAAGATCTAAGGTGGATAAGGTTTTGCAGAAATCCCGTAGTTCTGAATTTGAATAGGAAATACTGTATGAACTTACGTTGTATCTTAGCTCCATCCATTAAAAGGGCTTAAAAAACAATGATCACCCTGGTAGTAATGAATGAACCTAGTGCCCAGATTGAGGTCTCCAAATACCTCAGTTTAAAGGAATTAGGCCTCCACAATGAAATGGCTGATTGTGGTTCCAAAGCAGGCAATGTACAAGATGAGCCTAGAACATCTTGTTATAGCAGAAAGCAAGGAAGCTATCAAAGACTCATGAAGCCATGTCAAAAGAACAAAGAAGCCAACTTAATGTGCTCTCAACTGGCCAAAATGGAACAACGTCTGAGTGTCAGTGAGGATTGAAATACATTATAATGTTTAAATCCAAGAGTTCAAAATAATAATAAAAACAATAAAACAAAACCTTCCACAGCCATCTTTGGTGGATTTTTAATAGTAACTAAAGTAGAGAAAATCAAGTATTTCTCGTGCTTTACTTATACAAATTGTACTTTAGGGCAGGGGTCCCCAACCCTCGGGCCAAGGACTGGTACTGGTCCATGGCTTGTTAGGAACCGGGCCTCACAGCAGGAGGTGAGCAGCGGGTGAGTGAGTGAAGCTTCATCTGTATTTACAGCCGCTCCCCATCACTCCCATTACCGCCTGAGCTCTGCCTCCTGTCAGATCAGTGGTGACATTAGATTCTCATAGGAGTGCGAACCCTACTATGCTCTGCGCACGTGAGGGATCTAAGTTGCATGCTCCTTATGAGAATCCAATGCCTGATAATCTGAGGTGGAGCTGAGATGATGCTAGCGCTGGGGAGCAGCTGCAAATACAGATTATCATTAGCAGAGAGGTTTGACTGCACAGAGACCAAAATAAATCAGTTGCTTGCAGACTCATATCAGAACCCTATCAGTGAGTGACAAGTAGAAAACAAGCTCAGGGCTCCCACTGATTCTGCATTATGGTGAGTTGTATAATTACTTCATTATATATTACAATGTAATAACAGAAATAAAGTACACAATAAATATAATGCACTTGAATCATCCCAAAACTATACCCCCGACCCTGGTCCGTGGGAAAATTGTCTTCCACGAAACTGGTCCCTGGTGCCAAAAAGGTTGGGGACTGCTGCTTTAGGGTAACTAAATAATTGATATGGGGAACTTTATTTTATTTCAGCTATAAAGGAAAAAGGAATGATTGCTTTGCATATTACCTTTTTGCAGCCTTTTAATTAGTGAATCTAGACAAAGATCATGAAGGGTTGTTAATCCCACAAAGAGAAGCAACCAGGCATTATACAGCCCTTGAGAAAAGTACAGGGCACTGCCTGTGAAACAGTCATGGCAGAAAAAAAAAAATTCAAGTCTCAATCTAATCAAGTGTCTAGATCTCACTACTGGTGTATGGAAATACAGGGTACAGAGAAACATTAAATTTCATCATGCAAACACAATCAACAAAATCCAGACAGTGGAATACTGCAGGATTAACAACCCAGTTTATTCCACAACAACCAAAATTATAAGGAATATTTTTAAAAAGAGAAGAGGAGGAACTGGTAGATTAAAAGAAACCTAAAAGGCATATCAATCAGCCTCAGTATATGGACCTATCTGATACTGTGTTTTACACAGCACCTCATACAACAGATGCTTAATAAATATATCGTTGATTATGATACAGATGGGCACACGGTACTTTTTTTCCACTGATTGATGAAGTTGAAATAATGTTGCTTTTTTCTGTGTAATTATAGAAGATTACAAACTCTAGCCTTTGTGATTAGGTACACATTAAAACAAATAAAATTTCTATTAGTTGTTACTGCTTTATTCTAATTTTACTGATGTGGTTGAAAGCTACAGCTTTGATAGATTTTATCTCCATTTAAAGTCTCTGTTTTACGGAGTAATATGCTTTTATTTACCCAAACTTAGCCTGTTATTGATTTCAGATAGCAGAACTTGTTGCCACTGAATTTTTTGACCAAGGAGACAGAGAGAGAAAAGAACTCAACATAGAGCCTGCTGTAAGTATGAGACCTTGCTGGTAGGAATTATTCATATACATTTTTTATTGTAGATTCTTTTTATGCTTCTATGAGATCTTAGGAACAGAATTTCTCGTTATTTTTAAAAACTTTTCTTACTAGAAGATTATACATGTTTGCTACAGAAAACAAGTAAATAACAAGTCATCATATTGTACCTATATTTTGTAATTTACTTTTTGCATTTAAATATCATAAGCCATTTTTCATTCTAACAGATGCTGTCTTATATATCATATATAATGGTTACATGAAATAGATGTAACCATAATTTACTTTTTGGTACAATGTTTGCAGAGTTCACTATTACAAACAGCACTTTGATAAACATCTTTGTTGCTAAACATCTGTGGGCCAATTTTCATTACCTTGTTAGGATAAATTCCAGAATTGCTGTGTTGTAGGGCACACAGATTTTAAAGATTTTTGGATACATACTGCCTTTCTGTATAGTGTAGGGAATCTCGAATACAAGAAGATTCTTCTTAAACCACTGGAGAAGTTTTTCCTGGAAATGAAGCATAGAGTCTTTTTTTCAGTTCAAATGAACATTTACTGAGCCCACATTAAATGGGACATGGTTACGAGATGCCCCTCCTCCGTCTGTGTACCATTCCTTCCACTCTGCTTTTTTTTTTTTTTTGCGGTACACGGGCCTCTCACTGCCGTGGCCTCCCCCGCCGTGGAGCACAGGCTCCGGACGCACAGGCCCAGGGGCCACAGCCCACAGGCCCAGCCGCTCCGTGGCACGTGGGATCCTCCCGGACCGGGGCACGAACCCACGTCCCCTGCATCAGCAGGCGGACCCTCAACCACTGCGCCACCAGGGAAGCCCTCCATTCTGCTTTTTATCCTCCACTGGGTACATCCTATGTCTCATTAGTCTTTTGCAGTTATTCAGTCTCCTATTATGTAGTAGTGGGCTTGTTCAGAAGCTCAGAATCTTCTCAGGAAATGGTGGGTAGCAGAGTGATGGTCGCAGCTAATGGAGAATTTGCTTCATTTTAAACAAGCACTGACACATACTCTTTGCTCCCCATGGAGGTGCTGGGCTTGTCCGCTGCACCAGTCATGAGCTCCTGGGAATAAGCAGCAGTGACATCTGCATAATCTTCACTCAAAAAGCTCTCTGTGTGAATTGAATTGTAATCAACTGTGGCCTCAGTGCCTTTTTCCACAAAGCTGAGAGTGTTTGATTCCACATCAGCAGACAGTTTGAAAGCATGTGTGTTCTCCAAATACATGTCAGCAGTGGACTCTAGGTCAGTGCTTGACTGTAGGTCAGCAGTTGATTCTAGGTCAGTGATCAATTCTGGGGGTCATGTGGGGAAAGTCACAGCCGGGGCGAACACGGGAGAGAGGACCAGGGCCTTCCTGAGTGTGGTAAGAAGGCAGGTAGGCAGGTATATAGCCTTCCTCAGCTAACCCAGTGATTCATCTTTTTAGAGCCAACTTGCATTGTGTTCTTTAAGTAAATGCAGATCTGTGTGTGTCTGTTTCTGTTTTCAGGACCTAATGAACAGGGAGAAGAAAAACAAAATCCCAAGTATGCAAGTTGGATTCATAGATGCCATCTGCTTGCAACTGTATGAGGTATTTATTATGAAAACTAGTAGACTTGCTAAAATTTGACCATGTTATGAATTAAAACCTAAAGTAAATTGAAGCAACTAACACCAGGCGTATATTTTTTGCATCTTAATCAACAAACTAGAAATAAAATTATCAGGATAATTTCTTTTGCTAATGAACATGCTGTTTGTACTGAATAAGGAACACATTTTATATTTACTGTTTCTCAAAAATGTTAATTCATTAATGTATAACTACCTAGCGAGTGCCTACCACATGCTGGGATCCAGCAAATTCGTGTAGGGAACGCTAAGAAAAACCATGTGCGAGCACTACTGCCCTCCAGGAGGTACACTGTGCATACTCTATGTTCTTTTTAAGAGCATATTATTTTTAAGTCTGACTTTTGGCCTAAATAAGGAAAAATAGTTATCTAACTTTTTCTCATTGTCATAGTGTGGCTTAAGAAAATTTTTATGACGATTAAAAGGCAGCGGCTAGAAGAATATTGCAGGTTCCCATTTCCATATACCTGCTGGCTTGGGGTTTTGTTTTGGGTTTTTTTTTTTGCTTATTTATTTATTTTTTGAGTAAAGATATTCTCCCTAAAACATCCAATTTACTAGTTTTGATGTTCATGCCCCAAATATAGAAAGTAGATGCTGTCCTTGTCTTTAGAAGTTTAAACAGGAAACTGTCTTAAGTTTTAAGTATTTGGGAAAAGAACATTTATCATGGTGTAATCATAGACTGTCAAGACCAGAAGAAACCCTAGAAATCTTCTAATCCAGACATTTCACAGATTCCGTCATTGAATCTGTAAAAAGTCCAACTTCCAGGGAGATGAAATGTTTGTCCCAAACAGGTAGTTAATGGGAGAACTGTATTTAGAATCCAGTTTTCAGCCTGAGTCCAGGGTTCTAGCCAGTGGATGAATTTAAGAAAGAAGCTGTGGCTGAGGAGGGAAGGACAGGAGAGACAGCAAAAGAAAACAGGACAGAAGAACACTGGGTGTCAGGCCTCTGCACCACTGTCTCCCCACCTTTCTCGGCAATCTGTGCAGAAGTGTGTTCAGAGCAGTGTCTCCAACATCCCTGAATATCTCATTCTTTCTATAACAGATGCTTTTCTTGTGGATTGATTAATAGTTCCTCAGTTGTAGACACTCATGTCTCTCTTGATTTTTTTTCCCCATGCCTGTAAATATAGTCAAACTAACAGTCAAATCACCCATTATAGATTTCATCTTTCTACATTTCCTATTTGTGCAAGGATTCATTTTATTTGACTCCCCTGTTGAATTCTATTTGATATAGACATGCATTTTTACCATTATTACAGAAGTAATATGTTGTTATAGAAAAATCAGAATACGAAGAAGCAAAAAGATAAAATCACTTAAAATTCTACTACTCTGAGACAACCACTGTTATCTCCTTTCAGTGCATATGCTTTATGACATTTTCACAAATTTTTCATTTAACAAAAATTGCTCTTTGCAATCCGTAATATAAGATACATCTTTCTGTTTCAAATGTGTTTCTATGACATTTTTAATGGCTGCCAAATAGTAACACGATATTCCTAACCCCGTTGTTGGGTATTTAAGTCATTTTCAATGTTTGTCTATTACAAAGAAATCTGCAGTGAACATTCTTGTAGCTAAATATTTATGGCACTGTAGTTGGTAAATAATAATGTTGTTACATTAAACATAATAATGTTGTTACATTAAACATATACACATAGTTACAAATTAACCTTTATTATAATCTTGGATAAAAATCTACTTAAGTACATTGAATAAAGTCATTTTATAGAAAAACAGAAAAACTAAGCAGCTCTCAAGGCAGTCAACACTTAGGGAGAACCATTTGCACTACATAAAAGCAAATGGATTATTTCTCTGCAGAGCCGATTCCACACAGATCTGCCTCCATAGCTCAATAATGTTATTTTGGAATGTGTGTTTGCTCTCTCTCTCTCAGCATGTACTCCCTGTCTATATAGCTTAAGAGGAATCATTCATAAATGATCTGTACTCACACAGTTTGTGAGAATCCCAGCAGTGGGCCTGCTTATGAAGTGAGTGTACAATGTGGCCCTTTGCGTCAGGCCTGGGGAGAGGGCTTATTTCCTAGCTGCCATCTAGTTGTTGGCTTTCTTTTCTTTCTTTAGGCCCTGACCCACGTATCGGAGGACTGTTTCCCTTTGCTGGATGGCTGCAGAAAGAACAGGCAAAAATGGCAGGCTCTTGCAGAACAGCAGGAGAAGACATTGATTAATGGGGAAAGCAGCCAGGCCAAGCGGAACTGAGTGGCCTATTCATGCAGAGTTGAAGTTTACAGATGGCGTATTCTGCAGTATGCCTAGTTTTGCTATACACTGTACAGATTTGGTGTATACTTTGCCACTGCTGTATTTTTATTTTTGCACAACTTTTGACAACACAGCATGAAATGTTTTTAGAGGACTATTGCATATTTTCTGTATATTTGTTTTATGCCACTGAACTGAGATTATCAATGACACCTACTCTTAGCACATGGATAAGAGCTCTGTTTGTGATATTTTGTGTACTGCGAGGTACAAGTTGCATTCTTGCACTGAGGCTGGTTTTTTTGGTTTTTTTTGTTTTTTCTTGCTGGTGATTTTAAATAATTGGTTTTGTGTTTTCTGAATTACCAATCTTTCAAGAATGTTTGGAATCGTTTTTCTTAAAAACAGGCTAGGAGCAAAGTGAATATATTCTGTGACATTTAAAACCTTCATAGAATAGAGAAAAATATTGGCTGAGTGGATTTTAAGAGGAATGGGGTATATTTGTCAACACTGTATTACCTTAACAAAAAACGTTAAAACTCTAAACAAATGGAAAGTACTATAAGGTAGTACTGTAAAGAAAAGGCATTATTTAATTATTTTGCTTTTTTTGTTGTTAGAGAACAGGCAGGAGAGAAATTTCTCATTTCAATGCAATAAATCTATCCAAAGGCTACCCATAAACTCGCTTTGATCTAACCTACCTGATGGAAAGCAGGGGAAACCTTGGGAGAAGATCCAGTCACTGACTTTGAGGGATGAGTGTGATGCAGAAACGGAACAGCCGAGGATGGCTGTCAGTGAAGAGAACGTTCTGCTGGAAGACACTTCTGACAGTCAGTGAGTGTTTTGAATACCGAACTTCCTTTTTTAAATAACTTCCTTATCATTCACCTTATAAGCCATAGCTTGTAAGTCAACACTTTAAAACTCAACAGGAGAGCGAGAAAAAGTGATCATGGGAGCATTAGCCTGAATTGAGAGATGACTGTATAAGATAAGAGGGTACAAACTGAATCATATTTTTTTCTGTTTGTTAAATGGAGTACAGAGAAAAGTACAAAGAGCAAAGGGCTATGCTTGATATTAGGGTCAAAAATTAAATCGAGGGAACAATATGGTAAGAAACCTTAAGCTTGAGTAAACTTAGCAGTATTGAGTTCGTGACTGAGAAACTGCCATATCTTGGTTTACAGGACTAGTCAACCCAGAATCACAGAAGTTTGGGTATGCACCCTAAACACTGGCCCTGAGCTTGTAGTTAGTGGTATCTACTTCTCACAGCTTTTAGTACATTTATAAAATGTTAACATTTTCTTAGAATTTGAGCCCATTTAATTGTATTCCCACCGTACATGTGTGCCCCTAAAGACACTTTTATTACATATTGGAGAAGTAGATAATGAACTGAGAACCTAGTTCAGGAAAAGAAAATCTGCCCTAAATATGCAATAATGTTTGTGGGCAAGAGTAGGAAGAGAGGTATTTGTTTGATCTGTTCACCCCCCTCCCCACCCCTGAACAAAGTTTCTGAGTTTCTATAACTAGTTTGTATAGAAAAGCTCTTGGGGATATGATAATGCAGCATTCTCAAAGACTTTTCATTAAAACATGTTTTCCATTCATAACCATTTGTTCCCTAAACTACCTAAAATTCAACATATTCGTTAAGTTTTTAAAATTCTGAGTGTGTATACGTATCTTGACATAAAGTGGCTTTATTCTTACCCTTCAGGTTTTAAAAAGAAAGCAAAACAAATTGTATTGCCATTACTTTGTAGCGGTAAGGGCTATGTATTACTGTTGTGACACCTGTTATTTTCAAGATGTTATTCTGTTTTATGTAATATATATGAGGTGTGTGAGGTTGCCTCTTGGTGGCACTGGTGTGTAACTTACAAAGACTGTCACTAAAATAATGTATCTACATACTGGTATACACCTATGCATGCTGACACAATTCCTTAGTACAGAAAAACTGTCTGAAGAATAGCAGTCTTTAATAACCTATCTTTTTGCCGTACACATTGTGATTTAGCAGTTATGCTAAAATCAGTAGTCAAATACTTTAGTAGTTTGTTTAGAGCCCTCTAATATATGTCACTGAGATTTTTAAAGACACAGTAGACTATGTGCGGAGGATTTGTATGTGTGTCATTTTAAAAAGCAAGAAAGTGTATTTAGATTATAAATTTTTGGTTTACTTTTAGATAATGGCTTATTTTACCTTACTAGTTTAGAAACTGAAAGAAGTGGGGCAGTGACATACCTATTTCATTTTTGGGTATTTTAGTTCATACGGAAGAAGAATACTTCTTTAGGACTGGTTACTTGGTTCAAATAATTCTTAATTTTTTAGGAAAATCACTCCATACATGGATTATTACCTGGTACATGGGCACAAATTTTCTTATGTGGATATTTCCTTTCCAGTATCTTCTCAAGTTGGAAAAAATATATATATGTAGTCTTCTCTCACCCTACCCTATATTTATATTACCTGTAACCTAGCAAGAAGTTGTTTTTGCTCTAGATTAGTTTGTTTTCATTATAGCTGAGTACCATGATACCATTTCATTTCAATTTTCAGCCCCAAAAGTTCCCACTATTTTACTAAGTTGTGAGAAGATGTCTGTAAAATTGCCTGGTCTTGTACTTTTCACAGGATTGGCCTTTGCCAGCCACAATCCTGTGTGAACTTGTGTAAGTCTCTTTAACCTCTGTGAGTGTGAACAAGTTGTGCTGTTGAAGGAGTTATGTTTGGGCTAAGCCTTGTCTCAGAGGAGGATGTCACAGAAGGCAGCTACTGTGTAAGCCCTAATGGGCCCTGGAGACCACTGTCAGAAATGGGATAGCAGGCCAAAGAGCAAGGTATCTAATCCCTTAAGTCATTTCCTGTGTTAAGTTTCCAAGACTGAGAAAAAGATAGTACATTTCTTTGGCTTCTCATGCAGATCACTAGATGTGTGAGATTTAGAGCTGTTTGAGCACCTCATCTCACGGTACAAACCCTGGACGATGATGTTTCACCACTGATCTCTTTACTATGAAGAATGGTTTCCTTCCATAGGAGTGTTGGAGAAAAGAAAGTGTATGAAAGTGTACTGGAAATAATGGATTGCGGGAGGAAACCGGTTACAGATATATTCTTGCCTAGCAGTGAAGTGCCTTTATTTTCAGCACAGAGCACAAATGTTAGACCTACTCCAATCTGATGTTCAATTTTCCTGTGTTTCCACCTGATTGTACTCCTAAAGCTTTACAGGCCATCAAAAGAAATGCTGCTTGTTTTGTTTTACAAGATTGATTTAAGAAGGCGGGGTGGGGGGAGGGATGTAACTGCTCTCCTCTCCTGGGAACAACTACAGTTAAAACAAGGTGGTATAATGTAACTGCTCAGTGTTAGACATGCCTCGATCCACCTTTTATTGAGTTCCTGCTGCATGTCAGGCACTGTGCTCCACTGGGGAGAGAGAGCAGTGACCTCAAGGAGCTCACAGTCTCTGCAGGGAGTGCTGGATAAGAGACCTACCAGCTTCTGATCCTGCCGATTTAACATGAAAATATAGGGTACAGTTATCACTTTCATTTCCATCTATAACATATGTATTACGTAGTTTTCCAAGGACCTTCTTTACCTGGAACTTATTAAGAATCTGTCAGTCAGTGAACATCTTGTCTTCTTGCAAGCATGAATCACTTAGCCTGCTGATAGCTTACAGAACACCTTATGTAAGTAAGGAGTCATATATTCCACTATGTAGATTATTTTTCCATATGCTAGCCAGGTAGAGATTACTCAAGAGTTCTCTTAGACTGTTAAATTGCACACAGTTTTGGACCCCTTCTGCTCCAGCGTAGGGAGTGAGGAAGAAAGTATTAAAGCTCACTTTGCCCTTCTCAAAAGTCTGTGTAAACATATCTTAATAGATGTTGAACACCATGTAAATAGTTGAAAATATAAATTTCTATTTCAGTTTAAGAAAAAGCTTATGAATCATCACTAGCCACTGTTAATATCTATTTGTATTCTTACACCTTTTCAATACATTTGAACAAATATATAGTTTCTGGCACTATTTTTGTACTAGGATAAAGGAGTTACTATGTATATTATGTTTAGCTTTTAAGTCATTTTAAATAATTGTGAATGTTGATTTCTTGTCTTTCCTCTCCCCCCACCATGAGAACCATTTCATGTCACTCTCCTATGACAAAGTCACTTTAAAGGAACACTTACCCACCTACGATCCCTGTAAAGTCAAGAGACGGTCAGGGTGGTTCTCCACTGCGCAAACTCTTCGCTTGTCAGTTGCCTCCTCATTTTGCCATGCTTTGTAAGAATAAAAAGAAGAGTGAACAAGCAGATATAAGTGTTGTGTGATTATTAGGGACTCTGAATTTTAGGCAGGGAGAATGGGCCCATAGTTTGAGAGACTTTAATCAAGCTAACCTGTGGTCCTGTTAGCTGAAAAAGATGTGGTTTAATAAACTCCTTTCTTTCCTCAGCCTAGACACCTCAGTAATAGTCTTCTTGTTAATATTCTTTGCTACCAGTTTGAGGGCAACATTTTCCATACACCTCACCACTTCTCAAGTCCCTAACAATTCTATAGAGGGTGATGATTGTTACCATCCTCAGGTTGCATGCGGAGCTAAGGCTTAGGAATTAAATACTTGCCAAATGGCATGAGCTGGATTCGATCCCAGATCTGTCTAGTTTGAAAGCAGGTATTTATTCCACTTAATTCTCTTTTTGAATTTTAATAGTAAAAGGTCCCAAATCCACTCTTAGTGGATCAAATGGGCTACCTAGAAGCATTAGATACAAGATTTCCCACACCCAGCAGATCTGGTTTTGTTTGGGATTTTAGAGTTAACGTTCCTTTAGTTCATCTAGTAATAGCTAATGCCGTGCCATCACAGGATCCCAGGTACCACCGTGCTTCAGTGCTGCTAGTCTAGAGGCATGGAGGTATAATTAAATGCAAGATTTCTGACTCGTTATTTACTTTTGCCACTAGACAAGCCCTCTTCACGTGGAGCAGAATATCTAGGCTATGCCTAATTCACAAAGCTAAAGGCAAAAGTAAAATGAAAGCTCATGTAAAACAATATTTTAGACCTTCTGATCACTAGAGTGCGCCAGTTTCAGCTGTATTTAAAGAAGTAATCTTACTGGGTACAAACAATGAATAAAACTGCTTTTTTAAAGATTTTTACCAGCTAAAGAAAAACAAATGGAAAAAATCAATGGGGAATTAAGATTTGCTTACTTTCCTTTGTTCAGGATCATTTCTTTAAGATTTTCCCCAAACAATAACTGATCACCTGAAGTCTCTCTGATTGATACTCAATATTCCATCCACAGAGACATCATCCCTTCTTGTAGAAAAGGGAGGCATTTGACAACTCTCTTGAACCCACATTCTTGCTATCCGCTGTGCTGCCTTCTCAGCAAACAGGGATATATTTGATATATGCAAATGTCAGTATATAATTTTCTGTTTTTTTAAGGCATATAATAAATTAACAGAAACACTTTGAACGTGCAGAGAATATTCCTTGATTTTAAGCTATATTCAGCCTTTGCAGGAGAAAGACTCTATGTTTCTAATTTACAACCCATTTTTTTCAAAATAAACATCCACAAGAATTATGAATGGAATCAAAATAATTATTTGAATCAAAAGAAATCTAATTAAATGGCGTGTTTGCCTCATTTTAAGTGTACGTATGAGCGTGCATGTGTGTGTATGTGTGTGGTGTGTAAATATTCAGGAACTGAGTTGACTCAGTCATCTGACAGAATCCCAATGGCACATTCTAGGATTCATCTTTCTAAGTGAATTTAAGGGACAAGACTGCATGGCTAAGGGGGAGAAAAAAGGAATGAACATGAACTATCACAATAGCTTTAAACGTTAATATCCCCTATATTACTTTTAGAGCCATATTTCACTTCATATCACTGTTTCCCCTACCCAACAGGAGTGTTTTTTAGGCTTTATATGACGCCAATCCAGCATATATTCCTCTAAGACACTAGCTTCCCCCTTTACCAACCAGCTCTCTGAAAATCACGAATTCCCTGATCTCGCTGATGTACCCTGACCAAGGAGAAAAAGTATAAAACATGCTCAACAACTACCTCGGCTACAGCTGCTCTCTCTCCAGAAAAGCCAACAGAAGTAGTTACTAAGGGTGCTCTACCAAGTCTGTTAGAATGAGTAATGCACTTGGAGGAGTGTATGAAGGCAGGACCATGTCCTATCATTATTTCCTCTGTTTCTTAAACCTCTGCTTCTCTTTTTCTGTTCTGGCTCCATTCATAAGGGCTTCAAACATACTTGATTCTCCCCTGCTCTAAGAACACCTACCTGAATCACACAGCCCTCCCACCAGCATCTCTGTACTCTGTCTTGTACTTTGAAGGTACTCAACAAACACTGAGTGAAAGACTAGACTTCTCTCCTTTCCCATTTGACATAAAATTGAATTTTTTATAAAGAAAGGAGAAGGTAATTCCAATGAAGGACAACAGAAAACTCAATACAGCACTTTTAGAAATTCTCAGTTGGAAAAGAGCTGAATTTTAAGATGAAAAAAAAAACTGAATAAAACAATTTGGGGTAAGAATATTTGTTTTCTATTGTGAAAAATTAGTTACCAGGCTTTAATTCATAAATTGATAACCACTGGTGGAGTTACTCCCAAGGAGTTTTACCATATTGCTAGGAGCCAAGGAAAATTCACAAAGGCTAGAGGCCAATGATCTTGTGGAGAAGACAAGATTTACATTTAAAAATAAAAATAAGCAAACAGAAGACATTCATTCATTCATAAATACTTGATTCTCTCCTGAGTGTCAGGCTGGGGTAAACTAATAGGCATGGTCTCACAAAGCATCTAGTCCAGAGGAGGCTACACACCAGGGCAAAGAGACAGCCATGTCTATGCACTGAGGATGGGAGTGGAGGGTTTACAGATGGTTCTTTAAGTGTGTGACAACTGGTTTATAGCTAAGTGAAAAGGAAGAAGAGTATTCCTAGGCAGAAGAAAACATGTGAAGACCTAGAAGTAGCAAACTTGAGAACTTGAAAGCCTTCTCACAATTTATTTAAATAATTATAAATTTTATATTTTTAAATGATAAGGGTTAAAAATATATTTACAAATATTATGAATACTTATGAATGTTATATAAAATAAAGCAAATGTCATTTTTTTTTAAATTGAAGGTAGTTGATTTACAATATTATGTTAGTTTCAGGTGTACAACATGATGATTCAGTATTTTTATATATTATACTCCAGCTAATGTCCTTTAAATGTATATTTGAGCTTTTAAGAAAATAAGAGAAATCCCCACAGGCCAAAATAAAGCAAATTAAAAATCCAATCAGCAAGCATGTGAGCTGATACTATGTCAGGCCTGGGAATATTTGCAGATCTATATAATGAAGGGGTTTTAAATCAGACCAGGAAACATGGTCTTGAGATCCAGTGAAGCACTTGGGGAATGGCCCTCCAAGAAAGACTGAAAACTCTGAAAGCTGTGCTCTCAACATGTAGAAAGGGGAGGGGGTAAAATTCACTCAGAGACACAGGACAACTGAAGGACACATGCCTGTCTTAATCTGAGCTCTGGTTTAAAAAAAAAAATTGTAACATTGAGTCCATCCTCACATTAACACAGATTTGGGGTTTGAATGTGATGCAGGACTACCCAAGTTATTGATAAATAGCAGAAAAAGAAGTCTCAGGCAGGTAATATCCCTGAACAACTGGCAAAAGCAAAGGCAAAATGTCTTTGGAAGAACACAGCCTCAAATAGGCCCATGAAATTTCCACAGAAATAATGCCACTAAAGAAAAATTCGTAATTGCAAAATACATGAGGAAACAATTCACAGTGTACAAAGTCAGAAGCCACAAGACTGTACGATCATATACCCAAGAAATTCAGGCAACAGAACTCTTTGATAGAGGTGGTGGGGAGGAATCATTGACTCCTCACTCTTGTGTTTCCAAAGGAAGGGAGACCCCTAAAATGGCACTCTTGGTCTCCTGTTCCACCCTTAATCCAGTCAGATATGTGACTGGAGGGTGACAGCCATCAGTCCACAGTCCTAAAACGGGTGTGATTAATCTAATAAAAACAGTAAACACTGGGCATTTGTTTCTTTCTACCCTGATCCAGTGCAAGTTGAAAATCCTAGGTAAGTGTGTTCAGTATGTGCGCTGTCCTAAGGTATAGCCTACAGAGGGGTGGGGGTCAAGGCAGGGAGTGTCAGTAAACCCATCTGACCACAGCATGCTCTCCAAAGGAACTTATTTACAGGACCACCTCCACAAAGCTCCATACGAGCCACTGTCGCCATGATGTTCTTGGAGAGCTATGCCTACCTCCTGTTAGGGTTTAGAGACTTGCTCATACCAATGGGTCTTTTCAATCAATGTCCTCTCCTGTGTCTGATGAATGTGGTAAATCAGCGCTTTCCTGGGTCTGCTTGTAAGCTGTGCCCTTTGAGAGCACAGAGAATGTGCAAATAAGAACATCTTCCTCCTCTCTCCTTCCTGCTGGTGGCTGTATAGAAGGCAGGAGTGAAGTCAACACTGAAAGAGATCCCATTTTAGGAATGCAGTGAATTCACTAAAGAATTCGAGAGAAGCATAGTTGGAAGATATGTTGTTCTATTTTATATTAGAAAATTCTGAAAAGTAAATTTCACACGACCAGAACTTATCATTCACATTTTTTTCCCGCCTATCCTGTTTAAGACTTGCATCTGTGATAATCAGCACTGAAGCACACGAACAAACTTTGAGTCATTGGAAGCGAGTATTCACAGGCAGCACAATGAATGAGGCAGCGTCATGAGTAATCATATAACCAATAAAAATAAATGGTATTAGGGAACTGCAGAGGCAAGAAGATCTACACTATTTTTGTACAAACTGGTTTTAAAGACCACAGCATTGTGAGTATAACAGTCACTATTTTCTTCTGTCAGTGAGAGTTTTGAAGCTAGAGACAAAGAACACATTTGACAGTAAAGAATACAAGCAGGTGGTTCCTGAAATTGAACACTATCAACATGAATTGATTTTTACATGGTAATGAAATATGTACATATCTCTTCTGTATTCAGTTTCTTAAATTTTCATTGAAAAAAACATGATATTAGTTTCCTACTGCTGGTGTAGCAAATTACCACAAATGTACTGACTTAACACAAATTTATTATCTTATAATTCAGGCGATCAAAAGTCTAAAATGTGCTAGCAAGGCTACATTCCATCTAGAGGCCATTTCCTTGCCTTTTTGAGCTTTCAGAGGCTGCCTGCACTGCTTAGTTGATGACCTCTTCCTCCATCTTCAAAGCCAACAGCATAACATCTTCAAAGCACTCTCCTCTCTCACAGTCACACATACACACACTCCCCCTGACCCCCGCTTCCATCCTCACATTGTCTTCTCTAACACTCCTGTCTCCCTCTTATAAGGATCCTTATGATTACATGTGGCCCACACAGATAATCCAGGATGAGCTTCCTATTTGAAAATGCTTAACAATCATATCTGCAAAGCTCCATTAGCCATGCAAAGTGGCATAGTCACAGGTTCCAGGGGTTAGGATGTGAACATCTTTGGGGGCCATTATTCTGTCTAACACAGTCACTCTCACATGGACTCACGAATTATGTAATACATTTTTGGTGTGTTCTTTTAATAGACCATTTTTCAGAGCAGTTTTGGGTTGGAAGAGGATTGGCCAAGATAGCAGAGTAGAAAGACCCTGAGATCACCTCTCATGAGCACACAAAAACCACAACTAATTGCAGAACAATCACTGATGGAAAAGACTGCACCTACCAAAAAAGATCTTCTACAGCTAAAGACATAAAGCAGGAACCACAGTGAGACAGGTAGGAGGGGTGGACTCATGATATAACCAAGTCCCATAGCCCTAGGTGGGCAACCCACAAACTGGAGAATAATTATACAGCAGAGGTTGTCCCACAGGAGTGAGAGTTCTGTTGGGCTCACCAGCCCAGGGATCCTGCACTGGAAAAATGAGCCCCCAGAGGATTTGGTGTTGAAGGTCAGTGGGGCTTAATTTCAGGAGCCCCACAGGACTGGGGGAAATAGAGACTTCATTCTTAAAAGGTACACATAAACTCTCACACCAGGACCCAGGGTAAAAGCAGTAATTTGATAGGATCCAGGGCCAGACCTACCTGCTGGTCTTGGAGAGTCTCCCGGATAGGCAGGGGTGGCTGAGGCTCACCCTGGGGACACAGACATTGGCGGCAGCCACACTGGGGAGCTCCTTCTACCACACGGACCTGCCTGCTGGTGGCCGCCATTTTGGGATCCTCCCTCTAGCTCATTAGTGCCAAAACCTGGCCTTACCCAACAGCCTTTAGGGCACCAGTGCTTGGACACCTCAGGGCAAACAACTAACAGGGCAGGAACACAGCCCCACCCATCAGCAGACAGGCTTCCTAAAGACTTCCTGAGCCCATAGCCATCTCTTGACACTCCCCTACACATGGCCCTGCCCATCAGAGGGCCAAGACCCAGCTCTATCCACCAGTGGGCAGGTACTGACCGTGCCCTCCAGGAAGCCTGTATTAGCCTCTAGACCAGCCTCAACCATGAGGGGGAAGACATGAGACACAAGAAAACCACACTCACACAACCTGTGGACACAGCCTACCCACAGCAGGCCAGACCCCACCCTGGGACAAGCCAGGCCCTGGCTGTGCCCACTAGCAGGCCAGCACAAGCTTCCCCAGACCCCATACCCAACTGTGTCAGGAACTGGTGCCCCCCACCCCCCACCCCCGCCTCTGCCCCAGTGACCTGACACCAGCTCCAGGATTTCTGGGCCCTGCAGCAACTTCAGGACCTGGCTCTGCCTGCCAGTAATCTGGCACTAACCCCAGGACCTGGCTTTATCCACCAATGAGTTGGCACCAGCCCTGGAGTCTTCTGGACCCAGACTCCACCCACCAGTGAGCCAGGACTAGCCCCAGGGCCTCCTAGGGTTCTGCAGCCAGCCGCCTCATGACCAGGCCACACTAACTAGCAGCCAGCAACATCCACATGAGGCAGGGCCTGGCAACCAACCAGGCTGGGGGTCACCCAAACCTGTAAGACCACCCACATAGTCAGCCCATCAAAACAGAAGGACCCACACAGCCCTCTTAGGGGGAACCCCTAGAGCATATAGCTTGAGTGACAAGAGGGGAGTGTGCTGTTGTGAGGCATAGGGCATCTCCTACAGAAGGCCACTTCTCCAAGGTTGAGAAACATAACTAACCTACCACATACATAAAAATATAAATAGCAACTTAAAGAAAATGAGGCAGCAGAGGACTATGTTCCAGATGAACGAACAAGATAAAACCCCAGAAGAAGAACTAAGTGAAGTGGAGACAGACAACCTACCCAAGAAAGAGTTCAGATGTAAAGATGATCAAAGAACTCGGGAGAAGAATGGATGCACAGAGCAAGAAGTTAGAAATTTTTAACAAAGAGTTAGAAAATATAAAGAACAACCAAACAGAGGTGAAGAATACAATAATAGAAATGAAAAATACACTAGAAGGAATCAACAGTAGACTAAATGATACAGAGGAACACATCAGCAAGTTGGAAGACAGAGTAGAGGAAATCACTGCCACTGAACAGAAAAAAGAAAAAAGAATGAAGAGAAATGAGGACAGTTTAAGAGACCTCTGGGACAACATCAAGCCCACTGATGTCTGTATTATAGGACTCCAAGGAGAAGAGAAAGAGAAAGGTGCTGAGAATATAGAAGACATAATAGCTGAAAACTTCCCTAATCTGGGAATGGAAACAGTTGCCCAAAACCAGAAAGCGCAGAGAGTCCCATATAGGATTAACATGAAGAGGAATAGAGCAACACACAACATAATTAAAATGACAAAATTTAAAGATAAGGAGAGAATATTAAAAGCAGCAAGGGACAAAAAAAACCAACAAATAACATAAAGGGAACTCCCATAAGGCTATCAGCTGATTTTTCAGCAGAAACTCTGCAGACCAGAAGGGAGTGGCATGATATATTTAAAGTGATGACAGGGGAAAACCTACAACCAAGAATACTCTACCCAGCAAGGTTCTCCTTCAAATTTGAGGAAGAAATCAAAAGCTTTACAGACAAGCAAAAGCTAAAAGAGTTCAGAACTACCAAACCAGCTCTACAACCAATTAAAGGAAATTTTATAGGTGAAAAAGAAAAGGCCACAACTAGAAACAAGAAAATTACAAAATGAGAAAGCTCACTGGTAAAGGCAAACACACAGTAAAGCTAGGAAATCATCTACACACAAAGCTAGTAGGGAGGTTAAGACAAAAGTAGTAAAATCATCTATATCCACAATAAGCAATTAAGGGATATACAGAACAATGAGATGTAAAATATGATATCAAAAACAGTAATCATGAAGGGAGGAGAATACAAATGCAGGGTTTTAAAATGCATTTGATGTTAAAAAAAAAAAACTGAAACCTGGGGATATATGTATACATATAGCTGATTCACTTTGTTATACAGCAGAAACTAACACAACACAGTAAAGCAATTATACTCCAATAAAGATGTAAAAATGAAGAAAAAAGAACACATGCTATATATATACATATATATATATATATATATATATAGAGAGAGAGAGAGAGAGAGAGAGAGAGAGAGAGAGAGAAGGAGAGAGAGAGGGAGATTACTATACAAAAACCTCACAGTAAACACAAACCAAACATCTATAATTATATATGCACACAAAAAAGAAAAAGGAATCCAAAATAACACTGAAGATAGTTATCAAATCCCAAGAGAAGAGGAAAATAAGGGGAAAAAAAGACCTACAAAAACAAATCTAAAACAATTGATAAAAAGGCAATAATGACTACATATAGATAATTACCTTAAATGTAAATGAACTGAATACTCCAACCAAAAGACACAGAGTGGCTGAATGGATACAAAAGCAAGACCCATATACATGTTGCCTACAAGAGACTCACTTCAGATCTAGAGACATACACAGACTGAAAGTGAGGGAATGGAAAAAGGTATTCCATGCAAATGGAAATCAACTGAAAGCCAGAGTAGCAATACTTATATCAGACAAAAGAGACTTTAAGATAAAGACTGCTACAAGAGACAAAGGACACTACATCATGATCAAGGGATCAATCCAAGAAGAAGATACAACAATTGTAAATACATATGCATCCAAGAGAGGAGCACCCAAATATATAAGGCAAATATTAATGGACATAAAGGAGAAACTGACAGTAACACAAGAATAGTAGGGGACATTAATACTCCACTTACATCAAGGAAAGATCATGCAGACAGAAAATCAGTAAGGAAGCACAGTCCTTAAATGACACATTAGACCAAATGAACTTAACTGATATATAGACAGCATTCCATCCAAAAGCAACAGAATACACACTCTTTCCAAGTGCACATGGAACATTCTCCAGGATAGATCACATGCTGGGCAACAAAACAAGCCTTGTTAAAATTGAAGAAAATTGAAATCTTACCAAGCATCTTTTCCAATCACAACACTATGAGACTAGAAATCAACTACAAGAAAAAAAACTGCAAAAAAAACACAGACACATGGAGGCTAAACAATATGCCACTAAACAAGCAATGCATCAAAGAAATCAAAAAGGAAATTAAAAAATACCAAGAGAGGGGGCTTCCATGGTGACACACTGGTTAAGAATCCGCCTGCCAATGCAGGGGACATGGGTTTGAGCCCTGGTCCGGGAAGATCCCACATGCTGTGGAGCAACTAAACCCCTGCGCCACAACTACTGAGGCTGTGCTCTAGAGCCCATGAGCCACAACAAGAGAAGCCACCGCGATGAGAAGCCCATGCACTGCAACAAAGAGTAGCCCCCACTCACCACAACTAGAGAAAGCCCGCGCACAGCAATGAAGACCCAACACAGTCAAAAATAAAATATATAAAATAAATAAATTTTTAAAAAATACCAACAAATGAAAATGAAAACGCAACAATTCAAAACCTATGGGACGCAGCAAAAGCAGTCTAAGAGGGAAGTTTATAGCGATACAATAAAAGAAATAAAAGAAATGCAAATTGGAAAGGAAGAAGTAAAACTGTCACTCTTTGCAGATGACATGATACGACACATAGAAAATCCTAAAGATGCCACCAGAAATCTACTAGAGCTCACCAATGAATTCAGTAAAGCTGCAGGATAAAAAATTAATACATAGAAATATTTTGCATTTCTATATACTAACAACAAACTAAAAGAAATAGAAATTAAGGAAACAATCCCATTTACCACTGCATCCAAAGGAATAAAATACCTAGGAATAAACCTACCTAAGGAGGCAAAAGACCTGTATACAGAAAACTATAAGGTGCTAATGAAAGAAATCAAAGCTGACACAAACAGATGGAAAGATATACCATGTTCTTGGATTGGAAGAATCAATATTGTCAAAATGATTATTCTACCCAAGGCAATCTATAGATTCAAGGCATCCCCTATCAAATTACCATTGGCATTTCTCACAGAACTAGAACAAAAAATCTTAAAATTTGTATGGTGACACAAAAGACACCAAATAGCCAAAGCAATCTTGAGAAAGAAAAACAGAGCTGGAGGAAATCAGGCTCCCTGACTTCAGACTATACTACAAAGCTGCAGTCATCAAAACAGTATGGTACTGGCACTAAAACAAACATACAGGTCAATGGAACAGGATAGAAAGCCCAGAAATAAACCCATGCACCTATGGTCAATTAATCAACAACAAAGGAGGCAAGACTATCCAATGGGAGAAAGACAGTCTCTTCAATAAATGGTGTTGGGAAAACTGGACAGCTACATGTTAAAAAAAGTGAAATTAGAATATTCTTTAACACCATACATAAAAATAAACTCAAAATGGATTAAAGACCTAAATGTAAGACTGGATACTATAAAACACCTAGAGGAAAACATAAGCAGAACACTCTTTGACATAAATCGCAGCAATATTTTTTTGGATCTATCTCCTAGAATAATGGAAATCAAAGCAAAAAAAAAAACAAATGGGACCTACTTAAAAGCTTTGGCACAGCAAAGGAAACTATCAACAAAATGAAAAGACA
Organism: Aethalodelphis obliquidens; assembly: GCF_003676395.1. Classification (NCBI taxonomy): domain Eukaryota; kingdom Metazoa; phylum Chordata; class Mammalia; order Artiodactyla; family Delphinidae; genus Aethalodelphis; species Aethalodelphis obliquidens. The sequence goes on along the minus strand of NW_020837950.1, from coordinate 54,309,253 downwards.
ACCTACTAAATGGGAGAAAGTATTTGCAAATTATATGATCAATAAGGGATTAATATCCAGCATATATAAATGGCTCATACAACTCAACATCAAAAAAAACAAACAACCTGATTAAGAAATGGGCAGAAGACCTAAACAGACATTTTTTGAAAGAGGAAATGCAGATGGCCAACAGACACATGAAAAGATGCTCAACACTGCTAATCACCAGGGAAATGCAAATCAAAACCACAATGAGATATCACTTCACACCTGTCAGAATGGCTATCATCAAAAAGAAAACAAATAACAAATGTTGGCAAGGATGTGGAGAAAAGAGAACGCTCATATGCTGTTGGTGGGTATGTAAACTAGTGCAGCCACTGTGAAAACAGCATGAAGGTTTCTCAAAAAACTAAAAATAGAACCATCATATGACCCAGCAATTCCACTCCTGGGTATATATCCAAAAAAACACAAAAACAGTAATTCAAAAAAAGATACACACACCCCAATGTTCACAGCAGCATTATTTATAATTGCTAAGATATGGAAGCAACCTAAGCATCCATCAATGGATGAATGGATAAAGAAGATGTGGTGTGCGTATATATACACACACATATACAATGGAATATTACTCAGCTATAAAAAAGAATGAAATTTTGCCATCTGCAGCAACATGGATGGACTTGGAAGGCATTATGCTGACTGAAATGTCAGACAAAGACAAATACCGTATGCTATCACTTATATGTGGAATCTAAAAAATACAACAAACTAGTGAATATAACAAAAAAACAAGCAGACTCAAAGAGAAGCAACTATTGGATACCAGTGGGGAGTAGGGGAGAGGCACTATAGGGGTGGGGGAGTAAGAGGTGCAAACTATTAGGTATAAAATAGGCTACAAGGATATACAACACGGGTAATATAGCCAGTATTTTATAATAACTATAAATGAAGTATAACCTTTGAATATTGTGAATCACTATATTGTACACCTGTAACTTATATAATACCATACAGCAACTATACGTCAATAAAACACGCACACACATGCAAAGGAAATAGAGCAGTTTGGGGTTCACAGCAAAATTGAACAGAAAGTACAGACTTCCCAGATACCCCCATACCCACCCACGCACAGTCTCCCCCACCATCAACTTCCCTTACCAGAGTGGTTCATTTGTTACAGGTGATGAACCAACATTGACACATCATTGCCACATAAAGTCCAAAGTTTACATTAGGGTTCACTCTTGGTGTTGTACATTCTATGGTTTGGACAAATGTATAATGACAAGCATCTATCATTGCAGTATCAAACAGTAATTTCACTGCCCTAAAAATCCTCTGTCCTCTGCCTATTCATCTCCCCCAACACCTGACAACCACTTATCTTTTTTTTTCAATTTAAAGACTATTTTTTTAGAGCATTTTAGTTTCACAGCAAAATTGAGAGGAACATACAGAGATTTCACATATACTCCCTGCTTGTATCCATCACTATGGTAACATACAAAGTAGTTCCACTGCCCTAAAAACCCTGTGTGTCCTACCTATTCATCCCTCTCCCCTCCCTCAGCCCCTGGCAACCACTGATTTTTTTTTTTTTTTACTGTCTTCACAGTTTTGCCTTTTCCAGAATGTCACATGGTTGGAATCATATACTATGTAACCTTTTCAAATTGGTTTCTTCCACTTAGTAATATACAGCTAAGTTTCTTCCATGTCTATTCTTGGCTTGCTAGCCCATTTCTTTTTAGTTCTGAATAATATTCCATGGTATGGGTGTACCACATGTAATACATTTTTAGTCATATTGCTTATATAGACAGGGGCCTCACACACCCAAGGAGGCTGCCCTGCCCTGAGGCCTCAAGAAAAATTTAAATTCTGTCCAGTATACTCCTTTTAGATAGGCAAAGAATTTACATGATAAAGTAGATTTTATGAGGTTTTTGAAAGACATAAAGAAAATGTGTTAAGTGCCCAGTACAGAAAGTGCAATGAGTAGACTAGTAGACTTCTATCAATATTATTGTCACTGTTATTATGATGGTAACAATGAAAGACTTCTATCCCAGAAGTTAAAATAAAAGCTTTCATTTTTAAGATAAAAGTTGACTATTAAAAGTATATCTAGGATGAATTAAACTTAGATTGTGTTTTGCCATTTACCAAGCTCTTTCACATACATGAACTTATCTCACCTTTATAGCAATTCTGTGATGCAGGCATTATTTTCATTCCTGATTATCAGATGATGAAACTGAGTCTGAGAGACTCAGTTGTTTCACCTTTTATAATTTGCAAAGTTGCCAACTGAACCCATATCAAATCTGGTATACTTTGCATTACAAAATAATTCCACTCTCTAAGGTTCCAAATGGTCAGGTTTTTATTATATAAATCAGTAATTTTCAAAGTGTGGTTCCTGGACCACCAGCATCAGCATCACCTGTTGATGCAAATTCTTGAGCCCTATGCCTGACCTACAGAGGGTCAGGCTGAGCAATCTGAGTTTTTTATTAGCCCTCCATTTTATTCTGATGTACGCTGAAGTCTGAGAACCACCGATCTAAGACACTGCTCTTTTCTTCTAACTGCTAACAATCCCAAGGTTAAAGAGAAATAAGATATCGCCACACAAAGCCATTTAAGCAATGATTTAATGATTAAAGTAACAGTTTTATTCAAGAGAAATCTGAAACAGCAAACTCACTGAAACTTTGTTCACTCTCTAATTATTTGGATTTTTCATCTTAACAAAAGCACAACATATTCCATCTATGTAGGGAAGAGAGAAGTCAAAACATGGGGGGTTTGGATTGAGTTTCAGCAGGGCAGAAGTAGGATAATCATGATGGTTTCCAAGGTTTCCTCTCCTCCTGTATTATCTACAATTGCTTAAGCAGGACTTTGAAAGATTAGCATAGATCATATCTTTGGAGAACACTTAACTGCCAAAGGCCAGGATGATGAAATTAAGTCCTCTCACAGTTGGAACAAAGACAAATTGGATGTGGCATGTCATAGGCTGAGATGGGCAAAGGGAGAGCTGACATTTCATATTTTACGGATACTGCTTACCGATAATTCTCCCCATTGTTTCTAGATCTGGGAGAAGAAGGCAAAGGTGCTCTTTCTGATTTATCATCTAAATATGTCCAGATGGCTTGGATCAACATCCAGGAGCAATTTGGGAGGGCAAAGATTTCTGCCAGCTTCCGCCCCACAAGTCTTGACAGTCACTGTGCATTACCAGAACCAAGGGATCAGTCCAGCTTTGAAGAAGGCCCTGGCAGAAGACCTGGGAAAAAAGCATCCCTGAGCATGCAGTCTGTTCCAAGTCTATCAGAGACACAAGCATTTCAAAGGAGATTTAGGAGAGGAGGTGAAGCCAGTGGTGCTTTCATCAGAAGCCAAAATCTGAGGCGGGGTGCTGATCTCCTGCTCAGCCCTAGGCCTTCCTAGCTGCTCTAGTTTACAGGCTCTTCAAAACCCAGGGTAAACTCCAGATGAGGATGGGGCCGTCCCAACTACGCAGAGAAAGAGAGCTCTACCTTGGCAAGGGCGGAGGTCCTCAGGACCATCCTGCTGCAGGTAAAGTGAAGTATCTTTCTGGCCTGAGCCCTGCCCCTTAGAGGGCTCTGAAGAGCTGTGAAGTCTGTGTCCTGGGCACAACTGGCAGATGATTTCACACTAAAGAGGCCTTTCCTATAGAATTACCAGAGGACAATTCTTGGTGTTACAGAAAGGCCTGCTAGCAGAGTGGAGGGAAGGAGGTGAACGTTTATTGAGCAGCAACGATGTGCCAGGCCCTTTCCATACATTAACTCATTTTATCCTTACAACAATCTTATTAAGTAGATAATTTTGTCCCCAGTTTTCAGAAATGAAAACAAGGCAGAGAAAGGTTACCTACTCAAAGGCACACAGCTTGCAAGTGACATAGCTAGAATATGAACTCAGGTCGGGCTTCAAAGTCCCTGCTCTTGTCACTACTGTGCTGTGACAGGAGAAGTGACCCAATGGGCTAATCACCTGTCTCTGAGAGGCCACCTCAGGCCTTCCTGTGTGAGCTGTGGCCCACAGATCAATGGCGAGTACAGTGTATATCTCACCTGTGCCATCTTTCTTGGCCTGCAAACACACATCCTAATTATCCTGTCCAGAGAGAAGAGTCACTATGCACTTCTACTATCTCAGAGGGCACTGGAGATCAAAGGCAGCTGAGCTGGGAGTCCTTCTCATGGATGATCCGAATGTGTGCTGTCTACTCCTCTTTCTCCATCCAAACCTCCTTCCTCCAAATCACTCCCACACATCCCAGTTAAACAGAAATCCATCATCTTTTTTTTTTTTTAATCTCTTACGCAAGGGAAAAAAAAAAGGCTGAGGTGAGTGAGCTTTTTATTGCAACGGTAACCAAAGAGCATTTGCTGCAATCTGCTTATTTCAGCACAATCCCCTAAGTGCTCTCTTACTTCCCCTGATCAAGCTTGATATACAATACAGTCATAATCATCAATGAGATTTCGGCCAGTTAATCATTCATTTGTGATTGCCTAAGTCATAAGAACCGTTTCCCATGAAGTTTGTTTTCCCATTTTCAAGCTGGCCAAACTAACTTCTTGTAGAAACAGACTCTTTTCCTGGGGTATATATCTGTCATTCCCCATTGGAGATTTGTTTAACTATTACAGAAGAGTGAAGTTATTACCGAATACTTCAGTTTGTATTTGTCACCTACAATAATATCCTTCCCTTAATAATCTATATGCCAGGACAATTCCATAATAGAATCCAGTCCCCTACGGCAGGGTTCCTGCACAGCACTAACCCAGGGTACTGCTTACCAGGCAGAGCAAACAATTTGGAATGGAAAGGGGGTGGTGGGCATTTGTAGGCAGCCCAGTGTGTTCTGTCATGGCCTAGACGTAGGAACACTTACCCTCATCTGTATGAGAGCTGATTTTACTGCGACCATTTGGCCAAATAAATACACTTTATGAATTTCTCCTAAGGAAATAAAGGTATGCATACACTGCAAGGGTGGGGATCAGTCTCCAGGGTATAGTATACTTATTAATAAACATTATATGAGACTCTACCATCGATAGGTAGAATATCCGGTGCTGGGAAATAAAGAGTAAAAGTAGACGTTGCCATTTTGCCATCACTTCCCACTCCTTCAACTCTGGCTTCAGCAAGTTAGGAATTCTATTTCCCAAGAGACCAAGACAAGGCAAGAAGTCACCATCCTAGCAGGAGTAATCAACCCCGAGTATCAGAAGGAAGGGTTGCTCTTACACAATAGGAGGAGGAAGGAATACGCTTGGTATCCCCATGACCCACTGGAGAATCTTTTAGTATTTCTTTGCCAAATTTTAAAAGAAAATGGATAAGTGCAGCAGCCACAGTGAAAGAAGGGCATGACTGAAAGCTTTTAAAGAAGCAGATAAATTCCCAAATCGCCTTCTCTATACTACACCCATGAGTAATTGCCTCTCACAGCCAGTAGAATTATTCTACCGAGAGGGTAAACAGAAGAACTCTTGACTGAGGGATACTAGACACAATTGAGATACAAAAAACATGAAGAAACAGGAAGATTGACTGAATGTGTGCCTATTAAATATTGAGAGACCCACCCAATTCCCATTTTAGAACACTAGGAGCCAAGCCCTGACTTTCTTTTTCTTTTTTTTTTAAATTAATTAATTACTTTATTTTTGGCTGTGTTGGGTCTTTGTTGCTGTGCACGGGCTTCCTCTAGTTGCGGAGAGCAGGGGCTACTCTTCATTGTGGTGTGCAGGCTTCTCATTGCAGTGGCTTCTCTTGTTGCGGAGCACGGGCTCTAGGCACGTGGGCTTCAGTAGTTGCGGCACGCGGGCTCAGTAATTGTGGCTCATGGGCTCTAGAATGCAGGCTCAGTAGTTGTGGTGCACGGGCTTAGTTGCTCCGAGGCATGTGGGATCTTCCCAGACCAGGGCTCAAACCTATGTCCCCTGCATTGGCAAGCAGATTCTTAACCACTGTGCCACCAGGGAAGTCCCAAGCCCTGACTTTCTACACAAGATTTTGGAAGAGTCTTCTCTGTGGGAGCTGACCAGCCCATGTGGAAAGACCTAAAGAAAACTACATGGCACTTTTCCCAACAAATGGCCCACCCAGGTCACTCTACAGGGAGTTCACGGTTGGCAAGCTCACCAGGCCTCTAAAAATGAACATTTAATCAAGGAGACATTTGAGAAAAAAACTCTAATATGAAAGATAGAGAGCAAAACAAATAGATGAAATGATTTTAGATATATGTGGGAAGTATAAAACCTCGAAAATCAAAACAGGAATATATCTATAATTAATATACTCAGATATAAGAGAATATATGTATCTCTGGGAAAAAAAACAGGATGCCATGAAAAATTAAACAGAGAACCAAAAAAACAGCTCTTGGAAATTAAAAATGTGATGGAAGAAATGAAATACTTAGTAGAAGAGTTAAGTGATAAAGAAACATTTCAGAAAATGTATGAGGGGCTTCCCTGGTGGCGCAGTGGTTAAGAATCCGCCTGCCAATGCAGGGGACACGGATTCGAGCCCCGGTCCGGGAAGATCCCACATGCCGTGGAGCAACTAAGCCCATGCGCCACAACTACTGAGCCTGCGCTCTAGAGCCTGCGAGCCACAACCACTGAGCCCGTGTTCCACAATAAGAGAAGCCATTGCAATGAGAAGCATGTGCGCCACAATGAAGAGTAGCCCCCGCTCACCACAACTAGAGAAAGCTGCATGCAGCAACGAAGGCCCAATGCAGACAAAAATAAAAACAAACAAACAAATAAATAAGAAAATATATGAAAGAGACAAAGAAAAAATATGCTGCTGAAGGATAAAATATGCATATAAAAGCTGGATTAAAAAAACTTTAAAGTATATTTTAAAACGGGGAAATATAATACTGAATACTTTTTCAAAGTGAAATATCAATCTACCTTCCCTAAAACAAGTGTACGTAAAAGTTCCCTTAGGCCACATCCTCATCAATAACTATTTTTCCTTTAGAAGTTTGTTATAATTCATTGTAAATCTGTCTGAAGCTGATATCTTCTTCATGAGAAAAGTTTTAAGACAACAATTTAATTATAATAATATACAGTATATATGTAATAAAACAATATATAGGACATATGATATAACATATGTAATATGTATATTCTATCTATATGTATATTCTAATCTCTTCAATCAATTCACTATATTTCAGCTAACCCCCTTTATCCCATCTTCCAGAGGTATCAATCATGGAGTCTTTTGAAGATTCTGCAGTATAAATTAAGTTGGTTCCCTGATTCCCATCCACTGCCCCTCACCCCATCCTAGATTTGGCTTTCTCAGTTCTACCAAGTAATTCGCCACTTACCATCTACTTTCCAGGTTTAAAACTTGCATTGATATTGTCTCATCTTCTCTTTTCCCCATCTCTATGGATTTTTGAAAAGCTTTAGTTGGGTTTTGAAAGAAAATAAAATTGGAATTATGTATTAAATCTACTGTCTTTACTAGGAAATGTGACTTTAAAAAAAATGAAAATGCAGATTCTATGACTAAACAGTTTTGCTCCTAGGTAAACTCTTGACATGTGTACCAGGAGAGATGTGCAGAAATATTTACAGTAGCATTGGCATAATGGCAAAAATCCAGAAGTAACTCATGAATGAATCTTAGAAACATAATGGTTAGTTTTAAAAAACTGCAAAAGAATGTGAATAGTATGAAATAAATTTAGTCAGTTCAAACAACATTAAAGAAAATCGAAGTAGTAGTTAGCCTTGGTTGGGGAGAGACAGAGTTGAAATTGGGGATGAAGATGAGGAGCTTCAACAGTACTGGTGATTGTTAGAATACCTCAGGAGCAAACTCTGATGCAAGAATTTGGGTGTAATTACAGTTGACCCTTGAACAACATGAGTTTGAACTGTGTGGGTCCACTTACACATGGATCTTTCTCCACAGTACATATTATAGTGCTATATGATCCAAGGTTGGTTGAATCTGTGGATGTGGAACCAGGGATATGGAGGAACCGCGAATATGGAGGAACTGCAAATACAGAGTGCCAATATAAGCTATATGTGTGAATTTTTAACCGTGCAGAGAGTCTGCACCCCTAACCCTGTGTTGTTCAAGGGTCAACTGTAGCTTATTTGGGAGACTATCCCAGGAAACACTGGTAAAGGAGTAGGGAAGTGAGATGGGAAAGGAAAGGTAGGAAGTTATAAAGGGTGAGTTAATAAGCAGATTATTACCATGAACAACCAAGGCTCAGTTTCACTGGGACCTCTTGGAGACTGTATAGAATATATCTCAAGGTCATCCTACCTGAGGGGCAAGGAAGCTTAGATATTTATTTACCACCTCCGTCCATTATTAGTTGAGGGCTGCTCCTGGTGGCCTTGATCCTCTGGCACTTCCAGCATACCATATTTGCAGGGGCTAAGCATATTTCTGTGACCAGAGGAAAGCCTGAAGGCAAAGCACCTCAGGTGCTTACAGCAGATGCCATTAGTGCTTTTCAGGAATACTGAGCACTAATGGGATAGGCCTGCTGCAGTACCACTCTACTTTTTAAACTAGAAGGGGCTAAAATGGGATTTATTTGGTTACTGTTTGTACTATATACGTGAAATATATTTTCATATCAGTGCTAATGTTAATAAAAATATTAAGTAAACGTACATGTTTCTTGAATTCCCATTTTATTCTTTGCAAAATGTTCTGTTAGAAATGTGGACTTTATAGTATGTGTTCATTCTTCATTTTCACTGACCTCTGCTCACATGCAGCAACAGGACCACAGACTCCCTGGTGTCATTGGGCCCTAAATCATTTTTTGAACAAATGAGCCTTTCACTGCAGGAGGGATATTGTGATTAGATTTAAATATGGCCATTTATATAGCAGCAGGAACTGATTTGCAAGAACCCTTTAGACAGTATATTTTAGGAAAACATCCTGGTGTGAAATTCAATTCAACTTATGTGTTTGTTTTTTTATTATATGGATCATTTTTACATAGTAAGATTTTGGCATTTGGGGTCTCAGAGGCCATACGCCTTGGGCTAAGACAACTTTTTGGATTATAATTAATTCAAACCCCAATTATGCTCTTCCAAGCAGGAATGGTTCTATAAAGTCCTAGCTTCTATGGCCAGCATGTTACAGTTTAGTTTATTTAATATATTAAGCCAAATGCACTATAGGCTGTGCTTACGGAGCAGGGTCATTCAATTGACCAAGGCAACTAGAGCAGACAACTGGACACTTTACAGAACAATACACTGCAGCTGGACTCAAGAAGGAAACTCACTAATTTGTACCTGGTTACACAAATAGGCTGAAGGTGACTGAATTGATTTTAGAGAATTGTCTTTGACCACTCAAAATCAGTGGAGCCAATTGCTCTGTATGAAGTAAGCTAAATAAACAGATAACAAATGTTTACTGGTTAAATTACCCCTTTAATCCATCAGCTTTAAAAAAAAAAAAGCTTTGAAAATAAATTTCAAAAAAAAAAATCTCAATGCCTACAATGACATACATATCTGTACTCCTTGATACAAAGTTTGAGTTAATCCTCTGTTAACAACTACCTCTAAGGCAGCTGAAGGGTAATAAAAACACTCCTTACAAAGGAACTGACAATCCACTAGCTTGAAGGGCCCTTAATTTTTCTCTGAACAAGATCAGGCTCATCACTCTACTTCTGAAGATCTCTATTTACATTGACAAACCAATCAGAAACCATGAAATGAGCTGTTTCAAAACAGCTCACAAGGGCTAACTCTACACAGATAAGCAGAATAGAGGAGTTGGTAACATGAAAATGTTTTATGGGACATTTCTAACAGGAAAGTAGAACGCATTGCAGATCCCTTTAATTTTACAAATCTATCTCACGGCCTACTTGGTGAGGCAGATCAATTTGGTATTCCCTTTGTAACTGTAAACATTTCCATTTAACAGTCATTAGTTTTAATCATCTCTTAAAATGAATTAATCATTAGCATTTGAAGATTGTTTTTATTCTCCTTCATACAAAAGCCCATTAAATGAATGGATAGATGGATAACTATAATTTAAACTGGAAATTTTGACTGATGCAACAATATACAAAAACACATTTCAAAGTGAGCTGTTAGAACACAGAGACTAAATTTCAACACAGATATAAAAAATGATGGCAACTGAGAATTTTTTTTTGGCGGTATGAGGGCCTCTCACTGTTGCGGCCTCTCCCGTTGCAGAGCACAGGCTCCGGACGCGCAGGCTCAGCGGCCATGGCTCACGGGCCCAGCCGCTCCGCGGCATGTGGGATCTTCCTGGACCGGGGCACGAACCCGTGTCCCCTGCATCGGCAGGCAGACTCTCAACCACTGCACCACCAGGGAAGCCCGAGAAAATTTTTTGAGGAATACTTCATTGGAAAGAGAGAAGTGCTATGGGGGAACGATGATGAGGCTTGTTTGCAATGCACCTCAAGACAGTCACAGAACTCAGTAAGCATCTCCTGTACTAATCCTGTCTTTATTTAAAGTTTTGATATCTTGTTCATCATGCTTTTTTGCATTAATATTTACTTTAAAAATATTTCATTAAAATATTGTTTACCTTGACTGCTGAGGTTTTTGGCACTCTCTTTAATTCTGCACTCAAGGTGAGTGCCTCACTAGCTTCACAGTAATCCCAGTCCTGACTGATGGGCACAAGGTAGTAACGTCTGACCCTCACCTGTATCTGCAAAAGCCACCTATGACAGCAGGACATAGGTGGGTGACTAGGAAGGTACTGCACTCTCCTCTAGTAATGGATCAAAAGTATGGGAATTCCAGGGACTAGATGAAAAATAGTGGTCTAAATATCTGCCTGGGGTCACTTAAAAAGGTATCCTCTCCAACAGGATGGTTGACACCGAGAGAGTTGACAACGACCTAGGAGAAAGGGACTTTGGGAAAACTGCTGCAAGGGAGAAGCCAAGGGGCACTGGGGTGACCAACTGAAGATGAGGCACTGCTGCATGTGGAGAGTTAGGCTGAGGGCCAGGGCAATCAGAGGGGCCACCTTTCCACCCTCCTCCCAACTGTACAACACTAGGAGTTGAGCAAGAAGGTTTATAGCATACTCTTCCCGGAAGACTGCTGGCATGCCTGTAGCCAGGCCGTGGGATGAAGGTGGGGTGGGGAGGAGAAGTCTTAACTGAAGGAAGAGCAAAGTATTCTTTAATATATTACACAAAACCTAAATACTAAATTAAAACTATGATTTTGATATTCAAATGACCCTAGGACTCAAGGCCGTGTTGCAAAACTCCAGCGGTACCATTCCCATTATAATTTATCGGAGCTGGGCTCCAAGAGACTCATTTACAAAGATTACAATGCAAATGGTACCCCCGAGAATTGTGCAACTTGGAGGCCCCGATAGAACATTTTATTACTTGAATGGTCAGAAAAATCATGGGACTGCATAGGTTTTTATACAGGCACAAGAAAAACTCCCAGTGAAAGTTAGAGACAAAAATGAATTTGCATTTTAAACTCCATAAATTATGCTTATTCCACTTAACCGTTACAGAAGGATGGATGGGGGGAGAATGAAATGAATTAAAAAATAGATAGTAAAAGGAAATTTAAGTTACTGAAGAGAGTGATTCTATTTAAATTAATCTGTTTCCTTAACAGTGAGTTGATTTAAGAAGAAAATTCCTGTTGAAAAGGGTAGAAACATTCATTGGGGGCAAATTTCAATGTCTGATTGACTGATGTTATTTAGAGACTTTATCTGTATTTCAAAGGTTGTTCTCCCATATAGATGAGCTAGCTGAAAAGAGAATACTGTGCCCTGATGACCTTGGGAAATACCATACCCATCTGGTACAGCTGTCATCTACCGTCTTGTTTGCTATTCTAGTCTCTGATAGCACCAGGGTGTTCCCACATATCTGTGGTTATCTTTTCTCCAATCTCATTTTCACCATCTTATTTTCAGTCCTCATTTCTCACCAAGATCACAGTAATATTTAATTAGCCTTCTCTTCCAGATGTGTGCCTCAGATCTTTTCTATATTTTGTGCCAAATGAAGCCTTCTAAAATATAAATCTGATCAAATGAAAATATGTGTGTAGGTATCCACACACACACAAACATATGTGAGTATACACATATACATACTTATGTATTCGTATATATACAAGATGTATATACATACATATACACACATGTATGTACATGGAATACATGAAAATATACATATATGTATGTGTGTGTACATACACATATACTTAAAACCAGAAGAATCACACATAAGTATTACAGTAATTATGTTCAGCTGGTAGGATTATGAGTCCTTGATTAAATTTTTCTTTATGCTTTTTTACATTTTCTAAGTTACTGCATTGACTGTTCATTAACATAATTTTTAAAAATTTCTTAATGATATAGAGAACATTTAATGAAATGAGAAAATTTTAAATAGTTGTTAATTTTTGAAGTGTTTACAAAATAGTATATATAGTATGAACCCATCTATCTGTGTAAAATGTATATTTTATACACAGTAAGTCCCCTACATATGAACCAGTTCTGTTCCAAGAGAGTGTCCATAAGTCCAATAAAGTTAGCCTAGGTACCCAACTAACACAATCGGCTATACAGTACTGTACTGTAATAGGTTTATAATACTTTCCACACGAATAATACCTAAAAAAAAATAAACACAAAAATTAAGAAAACATTTTTAATCTTACAGTATAGTACCTTAAAAAGTACAGTAGTAGAGTACAACAGCTGGCATACAGGGGCTGGCACTGAGTGAATAGGCAAGAAGAGTTACTGACTAGAGGAGGGAGAGGAGGTGGGAGATGGCAGAGCTGAGGGATCGTCAGCAACAGGAGACAGAGGGCAAGCTGCAATTTCACTCACGCCTGATGTGGATGGCACAGGTTCTGGTTCCTTGCTGGATTCAATTCTATCTACCCACCTGAGAAAACGATCCAGTGATGTCTGGGTAGTAGCTCTTTTTATCTCATCATAGATGACATGGTAGCACTGGATTACATTCTTAACGGCTGCTGCAAACTTTGTGTACCGTTCTATGTTCAGGTCCTGCGCCTCAAAAACTAACAGTGCCTCCTCAAATAGCACCAACTTACGTGACTGGACACATGAACGCATATTCGTATCTTTGAAAGTTCACAACTTGAAGGTTTGTATGTAGGGGACTTACTGTAAATGAATGGTGTGTGTATATACATATATATACATATATATATCTATAAACACATACATGTAAATGCTAGCACTGATTACCTTCGGAGATGATACCTTGAGCAATTTTTACTTCTCTTTGTGCTTAGCTATATATTCAAAATTGTCTACAGTGAGTATATATAGTCATGATAGTCTCCCCACTAAGTGTGATTCTCTGTGGCAAGGAGGTAAAGCTATATAAAAGGTATAGCAAAGCCCATTGATGTTTTTCCTAAAACTGGTAACATGTTCTTTATTTCTGAAATATTCTGCCAAGCCTAAAAAGTAGCACTTTGGCAACATCATTCTTTCACTCTGAGATGAAAATTCACTTCATTTCATCAAGGAGCCAAAGTCTCTTGTAGTATTTTACCAACTAGATAGCTTTTGAGCCAATTATCTGCAACTAACTTTCTTTTGGAAAGCTTGCAAATGCATGCTCCTCAGTTAGGCTGCAAAGTAGGCAGGGAGTCAAAATACTACACAAGGTAAACCCATGACCTTAGCGTCAGAATAGAAAGCAGTGAAGTAGAGCAGGGATCAAGATGGCAGAGTAGGAGGACGAGGAATTCACCTCCCCCCACAAACACATCAAAAATACTTCTACACGTGAAACAATTTTCATGGAAAATTAACTGGAAACTGGCAGAAGAACTCCTGTACAACCAAAGCTGCAAGAAAGATCTCCATGTAATCAGGTAGGATTGGGAAAAAAAGGCATCAAGCTGGGACCTGCGGCCCCTGGGGGGATCTGTAAGGAACAGAAGGTCCACATGGGTGGACCCTTGCCTTGGGGAGAGACCAGGTGGAGCCACAATCTGGGAATCCCAGTCCTAGGGTCCTACATGGAGGAGACAAGCCCCCTTGCCTGCTGGGAAATCCACTGAGACAGATAGGGCTGGAGAAGCCTAGACTCTACTCACAAGAAGTGCACATGTGCTGGCTGCTAACAGTCAGGGTGGAGAGAGCCTTGCACTGGCAGCTGCTGCCTCACCGCACTTCCCAATCCAAAGGGGCAAACATCCCAGCCCTGCTCACTCCACACTACAGCCTGGCACGAGATGTGGGCAAAGACTCGGTCTAGTCACATGGAGACAGACGAGGGTGCCTGGGGAATGATCCAGGTGGAGCCATAAGGCCACTGTCAGTGCACACATCTGGCAGCAGGTAGGGCCACAGTAGCCATTGTTAACACATGTAGGGACAGCACCACAGAGCACTTAGCAGCTAACTGCTGAATCTCAGGCAGAGAGCCCTGGGAGAGAACTCGTCTAGCTACACAGAGACAGCCCAGAGGGCCTGAGGTATTGTCTGAGTGGGGTGGCAGAAGCCACTGTCAGCACACTCAGGAGTACAGAGCAGCTCCTCTCCCATGGAGAGCTCCCTGGCACCGCCTACTCCACACCACAGCTTAGCACTAGATCTGGGGTAGACAGGTCCTGGGAGAAAACTGCCACAGAGGCAGCCCAGATCTCAGACAGCAGCACAGCTACCTCAATTCCTGCAGCCACAACACCCCAACCCCCAGCCCTACCCTACTCCTCACAACACTTTGCACTAACTAGGTCTGGGACAAACACAAGAGAGAAAGAGATGTGACCCTGGGCTGCTTCTGAGCAGAACTGCAGATGCCTACACACATGGTGCATAGGTTCTCAGTGATCACACAGGCCTCACTGCTTCAGCAATCACCTCCTTTGAGGCAGGGCACACACTCAAGGGCAACAGAGCCTGATCAATCCCAAACTTCAAGGCTTCTACTTCAACATCTGGGGAGCAGACACTGGCCCTGACAGGGTGACAACAGCTACAGATCAGAGAGGAAGCCCCGCTTCACATCCAACACAGGCTCTACACACTACGACACCAACCACTCCCCCTATCAAGAGGTAACAGCCAGCACACCCTGAGGAAAGGCATGGCTGGCATCCATACCAAAACCAGTCCTCACACCAAAAACATTAGACACACACAGTGTACACAGGGACTCTCCCACATAAAAACACTCCTTCAAGGCCACAGTAGATAACTGTTTTTCCTAAATTCATAGAGACAGAGAAGCTTAAGTAAAATGAAAATGGAGAGGAACTACTCCAACTAAAAAAAACCAAAGAAATCCCCTGAAGAACAAATGAAACAGAGCTTACCAGTGTACTAGACAACAAGATCAAAAAGGAGGTAATAAAACTGCTAACTGAATTTAAAAAGATTATTGACAGAAACACAGATCACTGTAACAAGGAACTAGAAACTATAAACGTGAACCAATCAAAAATAGACAATTTAATTGCAGAGATGAAAACCAATCTAGAGGCACTGAATAGCAGACTAAATGACACAGAAGAATGAATAAGTGATCCAGAACAGCAGACAGAAAGACAAATGAAAAGAAATGAAAGCAACATATGAGACCTACAGGATAATATAAAATGTGTCAATCTACACATAATAGGGGTTCCAGAAGGAGAAGAGAAAGAGAAGAGGATTGAAAATGTATTTGAAGAAAGTAAGGCTGAAAACTTCCCAAATCTAAAGAAGAAAACAGATATACAGGTACAGGAAGCAGAGGATCCCAAAATAGATGAACCCAAACAGACCCAGACCAAGACATATCATAATTAAAATAACAAAAGGTAAAGAGAGGATTCTAATGGCAGCAAGAGCAAAACAAAGAATCTGTTACAAGGGAATTCCCATAAAGCTACCAGCTGATTTCTCTGCAGAAACATTGCAGGCCAAAAAGGAGTGATATATTCAAAATCCTGAAAGGGGAAAACCTGCAATCTAGAATACTTTACTCAGCAAGATTATCATTTAGAATAGAAGGAGAGATAAAGAATTTCTCAGTTTTTTAGCAAAAACTAAAAGAATTCAGCAATACTAAACCTATCCTAAAAGAAATATTGAAGGGTTTTCTCTAAATAGAAGAGAAGCAAAAATCTATAGAAGAGGGAAAATCACAGTAGGAATGAAGGAAATACATAAAAGGAATGAAGATCACTTAAACAAACCAGTGCATACAAAAAAAAACAATCAAAAAATTGTAAAAACGATTAATAGTAATTAATAGTAAAAGGATAAGCATGAAGATGTAAAATAGTACTTCAAAGTCACAAAATGTGGGGGAAGGGAGAATAAAAATGTAGATCCTTTAGGACTTGTTTGAACTTACATGACTGTTAATTTAAAGAAAGTAGATTTAGTTACGGGTCAACATACGGGTCAACATGGTAACCACAAATCAAAAACATAAAATAGATTCACAAAAACCAAAAAAGAAAGGAACTTAAGCATACTACAAAAGAAAGTCATCAAACCACAAAAGGAAAAACAAAAAGAAAGAAATAAAGAAAAACTACAAAAACAACTAGAAAACAAGGATTAAAATGGCAATAAGTACATACCTATCAATAATTACTTCAAATGTCAATGAACTAAATGCTCTGATCAAAAGACATAGAGTGGCAGATTAGATAAACAAAAACAAGAACCTAGAATATACTGCCTACAAAAGACTCACTTCAGGGCAAAAGACACACACATAGACTGAAAGTGAGAGGATGGAAAAAGATATTTCATGCAAACGTAAACAACAAGAAAGTGAGGGTAGCAATACTCATACAAGACAAAAAAGACTTTAAAACAAAGACCATAAAGAAAGACAAAAAGGGCATTATGTAATGATAAAGGGATCCATACAAGAGGATACTTGTTAACATATGTGCTACCAATATAGGAGCACCTGAATATATAAAACAATACTAACAGACATAAAGGGAGAAATAATACAATAATAGTAGGAGACTTTAACACCTCACTGACATCCATGGACAGATCATCCAGACAGAAAATCAATAAGGCAACAGAGGTCCTAAATGACACAACAGACTAGTTGGACTTAATTCACACCTACAGGACACTACATCCAAAAAAATAAAACCAAAAGCAAAAACAGAATATACATTCTTTTCAAGCACATATGGAACATTCTCTAGGATACAGCACATACTAGGTCACAAAACAAGCCTCAACAAATGTAAGGGGACAGAAATTATTTTAAGCATCTTTTCTGACCACAATGGCATAAAGCTAGAAATCAACCACAGAAAGAAAAACAGGAAAAGAATGAACACATGGAGACTAAACAACATGCTACTAAAAAAACCTATGAGTCAATGATGAAATCAAAGGAATCAGAAAATACCTTGAGACAAATGAAAACACAACCTTACAAAATTTACAGGATGAAACAAAAGCAGTTCTAAGAGGGAAGTTCATAGAGATACAGGCCTTCCTCAAGAAATAAGAAAAAACTCAAATAAACAACCTAACCTACCACCCAAAAGAATTAGAAAAAGAAGAACAAACAAAACCTAAAGTCAGCAGAAAGAAGTAAAGAATAAAGATCAGAGAGGAAATAAATAAAATAGAGATTAAAAAATAGAAAAAATCAATAAAACCAAGAGCTATTTTTTTGAAAAGATGAACAAAATCAACAAACCTCTAGCCAGGCTTACCAAGAAGAGAGAGGACTCAAATAAACCAAATAAGGAGAAATAACAGCTGATACCATAGAAACACAAAAAATTGTAAGAGAATAGTATGAAGAGCTATATGCCAACAAATTAGACAACCTGGTCTAATTTGGACAAGTTTCTAGAAACATACAGCCTGCCAAAACTGAGTCAAGAAGAAACAGATAATCTGAACAGACTGATCACTAGACGTGAAATAGAATCTGGAATTTAAAAAACTCCCTGCAAGGCTTCCCTGGTGGTGCAGTGGTTGAGGGTCCGCCTGCCGATGCAGGGGACACGGGTTCATGCCCTGGTCTGGGAAGATCCCACATGCTGTGGAGCGGCTGGGCCCGTGAGCCATGGCCGCTGAGCCTGCGTGTCCGGAGCCTGTGCTCTGCAATGGGAGAGGCTGCAACAGTGAGAGGCCCATGTACCGCAAAATAAATAAATAAAATAAATAAAATAAAATAATAAAATTTAAAACTCCCTGCAAACAAAAGTCCAGGACTGGATAGCTCCACTGGGGAATTCTACCAAGCATACAAAGAAGAACTTATATCTATCCTTCTCAAACTATTCCAAAAAATTGAAGAGAAGGGAACACTCCCAAATTCATTCTATGAGGCCACCATCACCCTGATACCAAAACCAGAGAAAGACACTACCAAAAAAGAAAAGCATAGGCCAGTATCTTTAATGAATATAAATGTGAGAATCCTCAACGAAATATTAGCAAACCAAATCCAACAATACACAAAAAGGATCATATATCATGATCAAGTTGGATTCATTCCAGGGCTGCAACGATGGTTCAACATACACAAATTAATCAGTGTGATACACCACATTAACAAAAGGAAAGACAAAAGACACACGATCATCTCAACAGATCAGAAAACACATTTGACAGAATTCAACACCCATTCATGATAAAAACTCTCACCAAAGTGGGTATAGAGGGAACATATCTCAATATAATAAAAACCATTTATGACAAATCCACAGCCAACATAGTACTTAACAGTAAAAAGCTGAAAGCCTTCCCACTAAATTCAGGAATAAAGCAAGAAGGCCCACTCTCACCACTTCTATTCAACATAGTATTAGAAGTTCTAGCCACAGCAATCAGATAAGAAAAATAAATAAATAAATAGAAAGATAAAAAATAAATAAAAGGTAGCAAAATTGGAAGGGAAGAGGTTAAACTGTCTCTATTTGCAGATGACATGATACTCTGTACAGAGAACCCTAAAGTCTCCACATAAAAAACAATCAGAACTAATAAATGAATTCAGCAAGGTAGCAGGATACAAGATTAATATACAGATATCTGTTGCATTTCTTTATACTAATAATGATATATCAGAAAGAGAAAATTAAAAAAAAATCCCATTTAAAATTGTGCCAAAAAAAATCTAGGAATAGAAGGAAAAAAACAGGAAAAACTAAAACTACCTAAGGAAACTTGACCAAGAAGGTGAAGGACCTAGATGCTGAGAACTATAAAACATTGATAAAGGAAAGTGAAGATGATTCAAAGAAATGGAAAGATATCCTATGCTCTTGGATTGGAAGAATTAATATTGTTAAAATGGCCATACTACCCAAAGCAATCTACAGATTTAATGCAATCCTTATCAAAATACCCATGACATTTTTCATAGAACTAGAACAAATAATCCCAAAATTTATATGGAACTACAAAAGACCCAGAATTGCCAAAGCAAGTCTGAAGAAAAAGAACAAAGCTGGAGGTATAACCTTTCCAGACTTCAGACTATACTCAAAGCTACAGTAATCAAAACAGCATGGAACAGAACAGAAAACCCAGAAATAAACCCACACACCTCTACAACAAACGAAGCAAGAATATAAAATGGAGAAAAGACAGTCTCTTCAACAATTGGTGTTGGAAAAGCTGGACAGCCTCATGTAAATCAATGAAGTAGAACACTGCCTCACACCATATACAAAAATAAACTCAAAATGGTTTAAAGACATAAATGTAAAACATGACACCATAAAACTCCTAGGAGAAACACAGGCAAAACATTCTCTGATATATATTGTAGCAGTATTTTCTTAGATCAGTCTCCCAAGGAAAATAAATAAAAGCAAAAATAAACAAATGGGACATTATCAAATTTAAAAGCTCTTGCATAGCAAAGGAAACCATAAACAAAATGAAAAGACAATCTAGAGAATGGGAGAATATCTGTAAATGATGTGACCAAAAAGGGGTTAATATCTAACATATACAAACAGCTCATACAACTCAATATTGAGAAAACAAACAACCCAATCAAAAAATGGGGAGAAGACCTAAATAGATACTTTTCTAAAGAAGACATACAGATCGCCAACAGGCTCATGAAAAGATGCTCAACACTGCTAATTATTAGAGAAATGCAAATCAAAACTGCAATGAGGTATCACCTCACACAGAAGATTATACTTAGTGAAGTAAGTCAGACATGTATTATACTTTGTGAAGTAAGCCAGACATGTATCAAATACTACATGATATGACATATGTGGAATCTAAAAAATAATACAAATGAGTCTATATACAAAACAGAAACAGACTCAGACACAGAAAACAAATTTATGGTTACCAAAGGGGAGAGGGAGGGTGGGAGGGACAAATTTGGAGTATGGGATTAACAGATACAAACTACTATACATAAAATAAACAACAAGGATTTACTGTATAGCACCGGGAATTACATTCAAAATCTTGTAATAACCTATAATGGAAAATAATCTGAAAAAAACTGAATCACTATGCTGTACACCTGAAACTAACACAATATTGTAAATCAACTATACATCAATAAAAAATCTAAGAAAAAAACAGCATTGGTGTACTGTTCATTATCAAACAACCTGTTAGCTAGTCAATATTCACATCCTGTAACCAGAGTAGGAAAAAGTGACACTTCTAAAGGGGCAACAAGGGCTTTAATTAGAATACATGAACTTATTTCATTCATACTATGTATGCATTTTACATCATCTCTACCCTCAAATCTGAAAGTAGAAGAGTAGAAGAAACAAACAGGGTAACAGACTATTACAATCAATACAATAAGTGTAAAGAAATAGGGTTATGATGATGATACTGATATGAAGGAAAGTTAGCCCAGGCAAGGAGGAAGGACATAGGCAAGTCAGGCCTATTGGAGAGGTGACACTGAGCCACTTCTTAAAGGCTGAGTGGATGTTAGGCAGGAAAAGCATGGCAAGAGGGGTGGGATTTCCATGCAGAGGAAAGAGGATGCACAAAGAGAGATGTGAGAGATGATAGCATCTGGTGAAGGAAGAGTAAATGGGGGTGAACAGGAGAGGTAAGGAATCTGGAATTTTATGCTGATAGCAATAGGGTATCAGTGAATGTTAATAGGCAAGGACAGGATATGGTCAAATTAGCATTTTATAAAGATATTCTCTGGATAAACTGGATTCTGGGAGAATAGAGAGGGGAAAATCATTTAGGAGATTATTGCAGTCACCTAGGTGAAAAATGGTGATTATCTGGGAATACAAAGGAAGAGGGGATATATTTAAGTGATATTAAGGAGTAAAAATTGTATTGATTTGTTGATAAAATGGAAAGCCAAGGATAAAGGAGAGGAAAGACTTTAAAATGATTCCTAGGATGGCAGTATCATTCACTGATACCAGGACATATAAGAAGAGAGAACAAGGCTGAGTGGACCATCAAGGTCCTTTCCAGTTTGTGGAGTTTGAGCTGCCAATTGAACATGTACACAGAGCAACTTGGTAAGGAATAGGTCCCTGGTAGGAGAGAGATCTGGGTTGTACCTTAAAATTTTAGAGTCACATAGACGGAAACTGAAGCCATGGGAATGGCAAAAATAGCCCAGATAAATTGTGTGGAATAAAAAGAGCTCTTAAGATGCAACCTCAAAATATAAAGTGTTGGTTGAGAAAGAGTTGCCTGTGCAAGAGCCTGAAAAGGACATTCAGAGAAGTAAGAGGAATATCAAGAAAGAATGAAGTCAAGAAAAGAAAAGGAGAAATTTCAAAAAGGGAGGAGTCAATAGTCTGGAATGCTGTAATGACATAAAATAAGGGCCAAGGGGTGTGCACTGGTTTTGACAACAAAAAAATTCAGCAATGAGCTTAGTAAGTAGTTTCAGTGGAGGGGTGAATATGAAAGCCCCACTGCAGCAGACTGAGGCTCTAACAGAAGATAAGAATGAGGAGACAGTATAGATTACTTTTTCAAGAAGCCTGGCTATCAGGGAAAGGAGAAAGATTGAGTAGGTTCTAGAAATGTCAATAGAAGCCAGGGAGACTTTTTTTCATTTCTTAAGATGGGAGAGACTGGATTACCTTAATGTGAAGAAGAAAAGATCCCACCTCAGCCAAATAAATAATTAAAAGGGAGATATGGAGATAGGAAAAAAAATCTTTATATGTACCAAATTATTGTAATTTCAAGCCTTGCTTCTCCTGAAACTGTGTTCATCATTCTATCTCTATAATTTAGCATAGTGCCTAGGTTATAGTGGGAATTCTAATATATGTCGAATGAATAAGTGCATGAAAGAATTTATAGAAGTAAAGTAGTAACAGATAACACTGAAAAGGAAAGCACATAAATTGGGAGAATTATTGCTTGCTGTTTTATTTCCCCTGTGGAGTAATACCCAGGTCATCTGCTGAAGGCAAGGGAAGAAGACTATAGGAGAACGATTAAAGATCCAGTCACTGTCACAAATGAGGAGGGAGTTGACTGAGTTACACAAAAGTCTTGCCAGGCAGGGCAGAGGATTCAGTTGAAGCTGGAAACCGTGCATGTGTAATAGCACCTGGAAGAGCACAGGAGTTATTTTATTTGCAACAGGTATTGACTGGATAGAGAATGTAAACAAACCAGGAGGGGATTCCAACTTGGGGGAAAACGGAGGCGACAACTGACTGAAGTTCTCTCCCAGCTAAGAGCTGATACTGTGGGAGAAAATGAAGGAGCTGAGAGGATGAAAAGTTGTGGCCGGAGAGCGGCATGTTAAATTTCACAGAAGGAACAACTCTAGTAGTGACAAACCACAGGTTACAGCCCTGGACGTAACTGGATAAAGTGTAGAGGTAAAGATTATTAGAGATAAGGAGGTTAAGGTACTGTGAAGCCAGAGTGACAAGTAGCTTATCCACATGGACTTTGAGCTCACCCAGGATGATGGCAAGACAAAGAGGATGATGGTGAGCCTGGTGCCATGATTTTCCGTGATAGATGGTAGATGACAACGATAGATGGGATAGATGGTAGATAATGATGATGAAGTTGGCTGGAAGGTGACAGCCAAATGGAAATGGTCTCAAAGGAAAAGATTTTCTTTAAAAAAAAAAAAACAGCAGAAACATAATGGATGTGGGAGGGGGGAGCTGAGATAATGCACACCTATCTTCCTCTGTGATATGAGGGGTATAGGAGTTGAGAAACCTCCCATTCAAATTGCTTGAGGGAGACTCATTATTTGGGGGAACAGACCCAGATTAAAAAAGATAAGACAGAAGATGAAGTCATAAATCTTTCATGCAACATCATTCAACTGCCACTGATGGCTGTCTTGTTATTAATGAGAATCAGCAAGTTGCACTCACCATTATTTGGTAGATACCTCCCTGTACACTGCTGTAACTCTATAGTCTTTTCGGAAGAAAATCAACCAGCCATCTCAGGTACGAAATCCTAAAACATAATTTAAAAGGTCTTAATATTTCTAAAATTTAGAGGCTTATGGTTAAAACAGAATGAAGTAAACTCTTTAGGCAAACTTTACAATTCTCCCTCATTCCCCATTCACTGCTAGGGATTGGACAGTAACCTTAAGAATTTCCTGTTGCTCTTTCCATCTATCCCTCAAATCCTTCTCTTACATGGCCCTAATAGAGACCACTATTTTTTTCTGACATGTAAAAGTTAAATAACTTGGGACTGAATAGGAGGATTCAGAAATTCTGAAGTGGTTAGTAAATGCCTGAAAATGCTATACCCCATAAATTTTATATATATATATATATATATATATATATATATATATAAATGCTCTATAAAAACTTTCCCTTCTGGGCTTCCCTGGTGGTGCAGTGGTTGAGAGTCCGCCTGCCGATGCAGGGGACACGGGTTCGTGCCCCGGTCTGGGAAGATCCCACATGCCGCGGAGCGGCTGGGCCCGTGAGCCATGGCCGCTGAGCCTGCGCGTTCAGAGCCTGTGCTCCACAACGGGAGAGGCCACAACAGTGAGAGGCCCATGTACCGCCAAAAAAAAAAAAAAACCAACTTTCCCTTCTGCTTTACAATGGGGTAAAAGGATTTCTGTGATCTCCAGAAAGCTTTTCCTTTGAAATGAGCTTGAAACATCATATTGCCCCTCCTCGTGATATCTCTGGACTTCATGATGATACTGTTTTCCTGGTTATTATGAATCAGCTGCTTTTACCTCTTATGAGCTATGCTGAGACCTTTAGAAGGTCATTGTACTTGGGAGAAGTGACTTACCTGACCCATTCTTGGTGGTTCAGGGCAGCCTTCTTAGAGCACTCAGTGACCAAGCTGTGACCTGAAGCAACAGAAAGCAAGCACATTTAACAGACTGAGGACTACAAGAAGTTTGATATATTTAGATTTTAGAGTACACAGTAAGGAATGGCAGGAGACTGGAGATATAAGTAGGGGCTTCAGAAGCCACGTTAAGGAATGTGGTTTGTACTTTCTCTTGGAGGAATGGGATAGGGATGAGCAGGAGTTTCTGCTGATTTCCACTTCTTCCATACCACTCAGTGGCTGATGCAGACCGCAGAGTCCACACAGAGAGTACAACTCTACCTCCACAGCATCTGCAACCCCCCCAAACACACGCCTAATCCACCCACTTTCCCAAGCTGCAGGACCTTAAATCTTCAAGTATTATCAAAGAAGAAAATAAAGGACTGGGTCTGTCCTCAGCTGATTAGCCCAACTGTAACATCAGTACGAGAGGTCTGTAAGGGAAACTGGTCCATAGGTTCTGTACAACCTTTTCTAGATGGGGTCCAGGTAAGTGATAAGAATTGGGGAGTTACAGAGTTCAGAAGCTGCAGAAGGAAAAGTGTAATGTTAAACATTTGATCCAATCATTTAAAAAAACTCCAATGATGCCACACTGCAGAGATAACAGGGATTCCTTACCGACTTTAAATTAGGTTACTGCCACTGATAAATGGAAGACTGAAAGTTTAACATGTCCATTCTGTTAGCAGATTTGCATGAGACCAAGTGCTATTTGCTTTCATCTGATCCTATTCTGCTCCTCCTGGGAAGCTCAAGGTGGCCACAAGAAAAAGGGCACTGTTAGGTGAAAAATGGTAAGAAGCCATTCTAGTTTCCTCCTCCCCACCTTCCTGAGTGAGGCACTTTTACTTCCATTGCTGTGAGATCATAGAGAGAAAAGTTGTATTCCCAGAGGGGTCTGAAGTATCATGCTAACCTTAACAGGCAAATCCAAGTCATACCTAGCCCCAAGTTAATCACTAGTGCAAATCAAAAAATACCTAAATAAATAAATTTCAGTGACTTTCTAATAAACAATTGAAAGACATAGATTTCCCTTCTCAAATACCAAAGTGGTTTGGGACCTGGGATACTTCTAAAAATTTATTATTGAGATTGATTTTCTTTCTCAGGGAACAAGAAGAGAAGCAAAGGTTTATTGAGTACTTGATGTCTATCAGTTGCTCAGGCTCATGCTTTATATAATTTTTGCATTGATCATATACCTTGATCATATCACTCACTCTGAGCCTCAGTTCCTCACCTATAAAATGAGAATAATTATTAATTATTAGTAATTATTTAGGCTCAGAGAGATTGAGTGATATGATCGAGGTCCTGTACAGTGTATAATGGGTTTTGCAGGCAGTACTGAAACCAAGTCTTTTTGTTTCTAAAACACATGTTCTTTTTACTGCACTACACTTCTATTCCAGTGACCAGATACATCTATTTTTTCTAATCTAGAAAAAAAAAGATTGGATCCATTATCCATGGCCTTCTAAATTCACAAATCACCATAAGTAGTGGATTACCTGAGAGACTATTTAAACCCTGGCTCTAGAGTAACCATAAACTTTTCTTCTCTTCTCCAAGTTGAAAGTACGCTACGGTGATGGTTCCCAAATAATGAGGTTTTCATTATCTTTGGCAAAAGAGAGAAGTACAAAGATAAGGTAGTCAATTTTTTTCATATGTAAAGGACTTCCCATTATTCTCAAATTATGATCTCTCTTCCCTGACCCACCCACTTTCTCCCTCTCTTTCTCTCTGTGTGTGTGTATGTCTGTGTGTATATTTGGATGTATTTTCCTTTTTAAATGAATAACGGATTTGGTTGAAGGTAGTTTACTGTTTAATGTGCTTGAGAAAATAAAAAGTGGGCAACTCCACTGAAAAAGTGTGCCCAATAGATATCAAAATTTTAAAAACGTGGACTTCCCTGGTGGTCCAGTGGTTAAGAATCTGCCTTCCAATGCAGGGGGACGTGGGTGCGATCTCTCATTGGGGAACTAAGATCCCACATGCCGTGGGGCAACTAAACCTGCGCACTCTAGAGCCCACATGTTGCAACTACTGAGCCCGCACTCTCTGGAGCCCACGCACCACAACTAGAGAGCCCATATGTCACAACTACTGAGCCTGCACACTGCAACTACTGAGCCTGCACGCTCTAGAGCCCGGAAGCCACAGTTAGAGAGGGAAGCCCGCACAGCACAATGAAAGATCTCACATGCCACAAAGAAGATCCTGCATGCTGCAACAAAGACCCAATGCAGCCAAATAAACGGATAAATATTTCTTTAAAAATTTTTAAACTTTATTCTATTTCCCAATGTCCTGTTCAAATCTGTTAGATACGTCCCTCCACTGACCCTGAATGAAATCTTGGGCACGCTCTATAGTTTCTCTACTGAGCTTTAGTTAATAAGAGGTTCTCTGGTCACATTCATGCACAATAATAGTCTCTTTTTAATAATGAGCATGTTCGGGCTCACTAATAATCAAAACTGCACACTTCACACTAAGTTAATGGTTTTTCCCGCACCAGCTAGAGCATGCTCCAGGTTGGAAGCCTGCAGTGGGGGCAGGGACAGATACGGTGACCTTCTTCTCTCTTCACCTTTCTAGCTACCCTCTATACGCCCAACCCACCCAACACACACATTGAGTTTTGGCTTAGGACAGCACCAGGTTTGGGGATGAGAGGGAGTGAGAGTAAAACAAAGGAATGGTTTTAGTTAATAGCATAGCTGACATCTGGCTTTTGTTTTTTCTGCACGTGGCAGATGTTTAAAGATGTTCTTTCTCTTATGGGAGTTGTCATGTTATCCAGCCACATTGCTACCTCTTGAAATTTTTCTCAGTGGCCTATCACCATTCAAGACCAAAACAAAAATATAATGGGTCCCTATTGTGTGTCACACACTGTACCAGGTGCCAGGATATTTACCCAAAGCCCTGGCAATCCAAAAACACAATGCAAAAGGACATATTAGAAAAATAAATAAATATTCAGTATCAATATCCTATTAATCTTAACTTTTCAGCTGTGTTCAGTCATGAAGTCTTACTTTACAAGGTAATTGCTATTGTAAAAAAGGGATACGTCATTAATAGTCTCACTTCCCAGATGTTATTTGATATATGCTCTAAATTATGTTACATTCAACACAGTGTGCACTTTGAACTTGTAAGTGGAAAAACTATCTACAGACAATATGCATTCTAATCCTTGAAATAAATGTGCCCACAATCATAGTTTAAGACACAGTAGGTATGCTTATCATGCTTTAATACAGCTGAATTTCAGGAGAGGAGCTAAGGAATTTATAGAAACTAGGGAAACTATGATGGTTTGGCATTAATGTAGTTAAGTGACCTCTTGAACTTTAAACTTCCACATCACAGTATGAAGTTGGTTCTAAGATAAGAAATAGCATAAATTCTCTCCTAAGGACAGCCCTGAATCTCTGATTGCCTAGAGGCTCAATCAGCTGGAGACCATGGCGTTCGATGGTACTTGGAAGATAGACCGAAACGAGAACTATGAAAAGTTCATGGAAAAAATGGGTAAGGGCTTAATACTTTAATGGTTTGTACTTTTGTTTCTCACAGACATCTTTCTAACTCCTTCTAAACCTTAAGGCTTAGAGAATGACACCTGCTGTGGCGATGCGGCTCAGGAATGGTCGATGGTTCAGAGTAGCAAAAACCATATTCCCACTTCTTACATTGGAAGGAATACACGGTCTCACCACTGGAAGAAAAGATTCTTGGGTGCTATCCTCTGAAACACAAAAAACATCCAGATACGTTTCATTCACGTTAACTGCTGATTGAAAATTGATAGTTTTTTTGTTTGGAAAGTAAAATATGGCAAGTGTGTAATGATAACTTCCAGACTTTAAAACATTAAATTCTAGGGAATGGAAAAGCAAAGTCCATAAAATGAAGCAATGAAAATGAGTTCTATCAAAAGTCACAGCTCTGAATAAATGAGACTTAATTCTCTTTTCCTCTGACATAATAAATGACTGTAATGTTTGCTAATTTTCTCATTTTTGAGACAGTCGGAAATGCCACAAAAAACAAAGAGAATTATGAAGTTCAAAATTTTAAAGCCATTATGGAAAGCAAAAGGACATTAATAAAAAAAAAAAAGAGTACCATACATGTAGAATTAAAGTTGTATATCCTTATAAATATATAAATATACTTTTAAAATCCTTCACTTGACACTCCTGGAATTTGGTTCACTTAACACTGAAACAAAAATATTGATAATTTTTAAAAACTTACTCAGTTCTAAGATTCAATAATTCTTGCTTCATTTAATTTTTCTTAAGTTTTGGAAAAATAGCTTGATATGATTGAGCCTGAACTTTTTCTACAGAAGCAATCTGGATGCTCTTGTGCAAAGTCAATGCTATCAGGTTTTCTTCCCCCCTCAAAATATTAATTGGTTAATTAACTAGTTAAAACAAAACTTGGAAAAGTAAGCATTTTCCGTGGCATTTTTTAACTTTATTTCCTTAAATCTCTTTCCCTTTGCAGGTATTAATGTGGTGAAAAGGAAGCTTGCATCTCATGACAATTTGAAACTGATAATTACACAAGAAGGAAATAAATTCACAGTCAAAGAATCAAGCACTTTTCGAAACATTGAAGTTGTGTTTGAGCTTGGTGTCACTTTTAATTATAGCCTCGCAGATGGAACTGAACTCACTGTAAGAAATTTTTTACAAGCAATGTATTCTTGATTTTTCTACACAATACTAAAATAATCTCTGCTTTCTGTCATTGAATGGTTTAATTAATGTAGGTCTCCTTCATTTACTGAAGCAGCCAATGGAGTTTATCCATATTATATATCAAACAAGTTAGTTAGTTAGCAGATTATTTAAACATAACATTTTGATTTTCATACACATCTGTAAAGGATTAAACAATAAGAATTAGAAAAATATCTTTGAATGACTGAGTATACACCTCTTCATAAAGAAAACTAAAGTTCAGTGTTTTCAACTTTACATATCTGACAGCAACAAAAGCTTTTAGAGTTATCTAACGTAAACATAATAGACATTTAGTTAATGTAACTGAAATAATACAATAAATGAATAAATTAGTGAATGAATTGTGACCAAATGGAAAGGCCTAATGCTACAATCTAGGTCATTGGGAATTCAATGTTTAATATTTGAAATAAAATTTTATGGAGTCACATTTTTCAACTGAGTTCTGAAAAACTTTTTTTGCCCTTAGAATTTTTCTGGTTAAATTAAACATGTTTCCAATGACAATTACACTGTCAAATATTTTATCCATTGTGGTTATGTTTTAATTACTACAACAATTACATAAATTAAAACAAGCACAAGCTTGTTAGCTTCTCCATGAAACTAATACGAACTATGACTAAATTTAGAACACTCTTTTTAATGTGAAAGGTTTAGAAAAAAGAAGCCCTGATGATCTGCCTTAAAATCTGACATTTGGAAACAATTGAGTGAGGACAGCATGACGGTTACCAGCACATACTCTAGAGCCCAATAACCTAGGTTCAACCCTGGCTTTGTGACTTTAGGTAAATTACTGTATTTCAGTTTTCTCATCTGTGAAATGGAGATAATATTTACTTCATAGGGTCATAGTGAAGTTTGAAGAAGTAGACCTGTAGGCCTCAAAACAGGGCCTGACACATGTAAGACCCTAAAAAATGCTATTTTATTATTTTTTTTAAATTTTATATAGGGGACTTGGAGCCTAGAGGGAAATAAACTTGTTGGAAAATTCAAACGGGTGGACAATGGAAATGAACTAAATACTGTCCGAGAAATTGTAGGTGGTGAAATGGTCCAGGTGAGTGGTTATTATAGTTATTTTCCAAAGGCGAAAATAATCACACAGCAATGATTTTGTTTTGGGGGTTGTTGAGTTATATCATCAATAAATAGACTATTACTTTTCTCATTAATCTTACTGATTTTTAAAATACAGATATTTTCTGATGCCTATTTATTGAAGAAAACGTATATATGTCAATACATTGAGCCTATTTTAACTAAAAATGTGACTAAAAACCAAAACGTGTTTTTAAATGGATGTATCCTGTATCTGTATAAAGTGTTGTTATCAGGTACAAGAAAAAAAACTATAAACTTATTTCAAAGCTATAATACTACTAATATTTTTCTTAATTTAGCCTTTAATCTTAATGGCAAATTCTTCTATGTTTGTTAACACGTTTCAGACTTATGTATATGAAGGAGTGGAAGCCAAGAGGATCTTCAAAAAGGAGTGAGCATTGTTCCTGGAACAGAGCCCAGAACACATATGAGATGGAAAATCTATACTGAACCAGAACTTATTTTCCTCTCCTCACCAAGTGTAAGGTTGCTGACTGATTAGTCCTTTTATGAACATTAGCCAATGGCTTATATTTCCAGTCTTGCTAAAGCAAAACACGTAAAAGCTAATTAGGATTTAATTTGTTTTACATTCTCTAAGATGTACATTTATTGGTGTTCTAAAAGAATTTGTCACATTTTAAAAAACAGATGAATAAATATTGTTCCCACATTGCTTTATAAGTCGTCTCTCCTTTAAAAAAAAAAAAAAGCTATGCAGCATATGCACTGATAGATGGTTTTGGGTTTTTTCCCACATTTGGTAAACTAAAAACATACATTGCATGGAGGTCTTTAAAATCTTGTACTGGTGGTAAATATTTTCCTTAGTAACATTTATTATAAAAATAATATACATTCAACCAGAAAATTTAGAGATAAAAAAGCAAATGAAAAATAAATATTTCCATAAACCCATAATCCAGAGATAATCACTATTCTGATTTTAATAGATAACCTCCCAGTCCCTTTCTCCCCGTGTGGATTTGTATATTTCCCCATACATACCACTTTGAATAATCTGGTAGGAAACAAATGATGTACTAGGGTAAAGAACTGTATTATATTTTTCTACATTGTCAGTGATTCCTAGACCTGGGTAAGCATCAGGATAATCTGAGAAACTTAAGAAATGTTTGCATGCTTAGTCTCCACTGTTATCCTATTAGATCAGAATTTCTGAAAATAGAACCAGGGATTTTAGAAAACTCTCAAGTGATTCTGATGCAGCAGGTACACTAACCTGTCTATGAGAAAAAGCGGGCTATCAGATACCAAAAGTGTCACCTTCAAGTGGCATCCCCCCTTTACTCATAAACGCATATACATACAGACAGATTTTTAGGGCCTCAAAAGTTTTCTTTCACTCATATGCTCACATGATATACTATTTTATGTATTTCAAGCAATTGCATTTTAGGTGGTTGTGTATTACAGGGCACAGAGGGTGGTCAATTTTTTAAGCATTTAACTCTACGGACTTCTGTTTTGACTAATTATTTTTCACACTGCAGAAGGTAACAGCTAATATTTATATAGTTCTTACCAAGTTCCAGGTATCATTCTAAGTTGTATATAAACATGGCAGATACATTACAATGTGGGAAGAAAAATGTTTGGCATACATGATGAAGATGAATAGATTAGAGAATATGTAATCTTTTGCAAAAACAAGAACTTAAATCCACTGTTCATTTTAGTATATGTGCTGCCGAAGCGAGCACCACTGTTCATATTATAACTTCATTAAAAACTTCACATTGAAAATAGTAATGATTCAGATTTTTCACACACTTTTTAAAAATAAAGGTTCAGGGCTTCCCTGGTGGCGCAGTGGTTGAGAGTCCGCCTGCCGATGCAGGGGACACGGGTTCGTGCCCCGGTCCGGGAGGATCCCACATGCCGCGGAGCGGCTGGGCCCGTGAGCCATGGCCGCTCAGCCTGCGCGTCCGGAGCCTGTGCTCCGCAATGGGAGAGGCCACAACAGTGAGAGGCCCACGTACCATAAAAAAAATAAAAAGAAAAGAAAAAACAAAGGTTCAAAGTGCTTCTACCTCTCTGATCTTATCTACGTATGTGAAATAGGAATAGGGCAGGTATTAACCTCACCTGAAAGTGGAGAAACTAAGGCACAGAGAGGTTTATTAGCTTGTCTAATGTTGTACAGAGTCCATGAGGAACACAGGAATTAAATGTAGGTCTTGACTTTTAGTCCAGTACATTATGATCTATGCTATTACTCAGCCTATTATAAACAAAAATATCTTAAGGAAAAAAAGTCCCTTAATTCCTTAGTGGCACCCAATAATAGCACTCCAAATGAGTCAGGTCAGACTGTAAAATAATGGCAATTAAGTGATTAGGCACTTATCTATTTCTAGCCTCACTGCAGGCTCACTTTTTTTTTTTTTTTTTTTACAATTTATATCCTTTCTAGCATTAAATCTCCACTATTTATTAGTATTGGAGAGCAGCCTATTGTTTGCTAAGTGACTACCATTGCTATAACCCCTCTTTGGGAAACTGACCTTGATATCATGCCAATTTGATTGACCAAGAGAGGGTGCCTGACCCAAGAGCAGCCAATCTAACACAGTTTGGCCAGTTTATGTTCCTTCTCTGTGCAGAAGGAACAACACAATGAACTGAACCTAGAAGAACCTCCCTTTAGGGAGTTTGAATGTGAGAAATACACAGTTATCGGTAGAAGGAAAAAGGTTTCCGGAATTCCCTGGCGTCCAGTGGTTAGGACTCCACGCTTTCACTGCTGAGGGTGCGGGTTTGATCCCTGGTTAGGGAACTAAGATCTCGCAAGCTGCGCAGCACAGTCAAAAATAAAAAAATAAAATTAAAAAAAATGTTTGAAAAGGTTTAAAGAGGACAAAGAGGGCAGGCAGTAAGTAAAAGACATGAGTATGCGAAGCTATGAACAAGCAGGAGCCACAGGGTAAACTGCAGGATAGAGGAGCAGTTAGAAGCAGCTGGGGTAGTAAAAGCTGAAATATTTACACATGAAATATAGTATCTGGGGTCTCCTTCAAATTGCTTCCTCCCCAATCTAGGGTCAGGGAGGTAGTGGGGAGGAGTATAGAAGAAACAAGATTGGTCACAAGTTGACAACTGTTGCAGCTGTTGAAAAGTGCCCGACCCATGCTGACACATGATAGGTTCATGGGGTACCTAGTAGGAACATGGCAATTCATTAAACTTTTCTCCCTACTTTTGTATGTATTCGATATTTTCCACAACAAAAGGTTAAAAATTTTAACATATTTCATTTCCACTGCTATCACCTTGGTCAGTCACCATTTATCCTTCCCTTGATTACTGTAATAATCCCTAAAAAGCCTCCTACTTTCTTTCTACCCTCCTTACTCCACCCACTTAGTCTCTTTTTCAACACAGCGTCAGAACGATCCTTTAAAAATTTAAATCAGATTATGTCACTCCTTTACACAAAATACCGAAATGTCTCCCATTTCATTCAGAGAAAAAGCCAATGTCCTTACAATGGCCTGCAATATCCTATGTGATCAGATCCCCTATTACCTATCTGACATGTGTTCCTGTTTTCATGGAATATCTGGAGGAAGAATGTTTCAGGTGGAGGAAATACCCTGGAGCAAAGGCCCTAAGGCAGGAGCAAGGCTGGTAAATTTGAAGAACATGGATTACCTCGTAAGAGTCCCCAAGATCATCCAGAGATGATCAAAAACAAGACTGATGTTCAGAAATATAGGCTGACCCAGTCTTCCTAGAACTCAGGAATGATGTGGTAAAAAAGGAATGGGTTTTAGAATAACACAGACTTACCTAAACACTTATCTTTCCAGTTACTAACTAAGATTCAAGTTCTGAGCCTCAATTTTTCTCACTTGAAAAATAGGGAAAATAGCAATGATTTTCTGAGAGTGTTGTCAACTGAGGTATTATATATAAAACATCTAGCACAGTGCTCAGCACATGGCTGGTACTCAATAAATGTTACTAAGTAATACAAACCTGTGCCCTACTCTTGAAGAGAAAGCAGAGCAAAGTCTGGCTTAGGTAGATGGGAAAACTTTTCTTAAAATATCTCTCACAGGGCCTGTGTGGTAGATGGAGCCTTGGCTGGTAGAGCTTTGGGCAAGTCACTTCACCTCTTTGGAATTTAGTTCAATCATCTTTAAAATGATTTAACTGGACCAGATGATCTCTAGTGCTAAGATCCAGTGCTGAGATTCTGTATCTGAATAGCAGTCAGTGACTCCTCCTTTAAGTAGCCCCTTGGGTATGTATCACAGGGAGGTGTTGCAATGACAGAGGGTGGGGTGGGGAGAAGGAGATATCTTCTAAATTCTGAAGCCTGGCTTGCTTCATGGGTGTGTGACCTGTCTAGGCTCAGAAGGGCTGTGTGCTTAATTTAATGCTCTGCTGCTAGTGTCTCAAAATTCTCAATAAATTTTGAACAGGAAGACCTGCAAATTATGTAGCCAGTCCCGTTCCTAGGAGATGACTATGAATAAGTAAGTATAAAAGATATTTTCCTATGATTAATTAGACACTAGCAGTAAGACAACCCTGGGCACCTGAAGAGAGGTGACTAGATGGGTAAGATAGTTGTCTGGGATAGAACTGAAGTGGGAGGAGGTTTTGTGGGGATCGGGAGGGAAGGATGATGATGGATGAACATGTCAAAGTACAGTTGACCCTTGAACAACAGTAGGGGTTAGAGGCGCCACCCGCTCCCCAGTCGAAAATCCAAGTATTACTTTACAGTTGGCCCTCCGTATCTGCAGTCCTGCAACCACAAATTCAACCAACCGATCGCTTAGTATGTATTTATTGAAGAAAATCCATGTATTAACTATAGCATAAGACTGCCATCTACTGGTTAATGATATGAATTCTTTCAAAGATTTCCAATGCAAGGTCTTTGCATTTCAGTATCTAGAGGGTTCCAGAAAGGTTTGACATACTATATTGTACAGTTTGAAATAATTATTAAATGCTTCCTCAGTTCCAACTTCCAAAATAATCAAAGACTCCTTTTCTGTTTTCCTTAACAGTTCCCTAAGGCTGCTTTCATTTGTTCAAAAAATAACTTTTAAAAAGTACTATGTGCCAGGTATCAAGTATTCAAAGATGAATGCCATTGGTAGAGATATTTAGGTCATTAAGAACTTCATCAAATAGATTCAAATTGTCAGGTTCATCCTGGGTCTGAATCAGAATATCTAGAATAGCATCATCTTCAAAACTGGATGGTCATTTAGGGGTGGGGTTATGCTTTCATTCAATATGAAATGCTATGAAGAGCTTTGGGCAAGTCACTTCACCTCTTTGGAACAATATGAAGTGCTAATATGCACGGTGATGTTCAGGCCCAATGACCAACATTCAGGCTACTGGCTTGAACAGACATTATTGGAGAATTGACTGGAAAAGAAGAGTAAGCAAGGCTGTGATAGAAGATGAAGGAAGTTAGGGGCATGGGGCAAACTAATAGTCACAGATAAAGAACAGTTTTCCAGGGGGCT
The DNA here is from genome assembly GCF_003676395.1 of Aethalodelphis obliquidens. Classification (NCBI taxonomy): domain Eukaryota; kingdom Metazoa; phylum Chordata; class Mammalia; order Artiodactyla; family Delphinidae; genus Aethalodelphis; species Aethalodelphis obliquidens. Next base: position 54,273,450 of record NW_020837950.1, on the reverse strand, counting down.
TCTCTCATCCATAAGCATCCCCACTGAGAATTCCACTAGAATAAAGGGTTACCAGAAGTCCTCTCTTCTACAATATCTATATTACCAGGAAGAAAAGAGGGAATTTAAATACTCAACCAGTCATTAGTGGTTAGGACCGCTGTGAAGGGAGAAGAGTAGCAGAAATCTAAAGAAGGGTGAGGAAGATCTCTCAGGATCTCTGCCCAGTTTTAAGTCCACATCCCTCATATTACAGGTAGTGTAACTGGTTCTTTTCAAATAATTCTGATATACTCACTACACTAACTGTAGAAAATATCTGAGAGCCAAAGAATAATACTCTCCCTCCACTCAACAAACAAGAAAAAGTCCTTTACATAAATGATTATATACTCAATGCCATTTCTTGTTTTGCTTTAGGTAATTTTTTAAACATCAAGATAACAAGGATATCAAAGGACATAAATGTTGACACTGAACTTCCTCTCTTTAACATATACTTAGGGCAGAAAAACCTGAGTGAGGATGGGGCTTATTTCACACTCCCAGACCCCACTGATTCATCTGTGTTCCCATAGCACAATGTACTCACCAATATCATACCATTTTTCTGCCTTCAGTTTGCTTGCCTGTCTCCTCTAGTCTGTGAGTTCCGTGAGGGCAGGACAGTCTTATATCTATACCCCTCCCTCCACTATATCCCTTTAACACATAGTAAACATTAATAATTGCAGTGGAGTAAATAAATGGGGCATGCTGGACAGTCTCAGACTCAGCAACCCAGCCTTCCCATCCTATGTTCTGAGAACTTACACACAGAAGCTCTACTGAAGGAATCAGCCCCAGCTGTTTTTATACACAGATAATCTTATTCTGAACCAGACCAACACTACCTTGGCCATAACAGATTAGGCCACTTGCTCCAAGGGCAGTCAATCTATATACTTAAGAACAGCCTATGAGAACTTTATTCAAGACCAATAATTCTAATTAGCTAAACCAGTTAGGGTCTGATTCTTGGGAATTTGACTTCAATACACAGAAAAAGTCATCAACTAGTAATGATGGTTACAATGATGGGAACAAAATTTGCCACTCCAAAATGTATCTCTTTGGCATTATGATTAATTTAGGCTGATGATCTTTAAGAAACAGAAGACTCAGAAAGCCTTTCTTTTTACTTCCCTCTTAGCTGCCTAAAGTATTTAAATAAAGGGCTTATTCCCAGAATAGAGGTATCACCAGAAATATCTGCAAAGAATATGGGCTAGATGTGGTAGGGGAAACTCAGTGTGGTCTAGAGATCAGAGTCCACCCAAAAGGGGCCTAGAGACCAGAGTCCACCCAAAAGGGGCCTAGAGACCAGAGCACACCCAAAAGGGGCCTAGGGACCAGAGCCCACCCAAAAGGGGCCTAG
>NW_020837950.1:54107325-54272044 GCF_003676395.1 Aethalodelphis obliquidens | reverse complement strand
CCACCCAAAAGGGGCCTAGGGACCAGAGTCCACCCAAAAGGGGCCTAGGGATCAGAGTCTACCCAAAAGGGGCCTAGAGATCAGAGTCCACCCAATGTCCCATTTTCTCTGCAGGGCCCAGCAAACATTTGTTTATCAAACATTTGCTTTTTCATCTCCATGACCACTGCCTTCCTCCCCTCTGAAGTCCCAACATCCTCTTTTATCTCTAGCTGACGATGGCATTTATGGTGAACTTTTGGCCAATTTGGCAAGTTACTCCATGTTCCTGGGTCTCTCCTATGTCTATATGTTATTTAATTTTTGTTTGATTTTCTCCTGCTAATCTGTCTCATGTCAATTTAATTCTTGGACCAGCCAGAAGAACCTAGTTGGGTAGAGGAAAATTTCTTCCTCCCAGACAATGGGCAAAAGTAGAAAGGTATAGAAGGAAAGGCAGACAACAGAGGCCATGAGGCAAAAGGGATCATGTTGAATTCCAGTAAACAGAAACTGGATATAAGAAAAGAGGGTGAAATAATAGCTTCTTAGAAATGGAGATAATGAATTCTTGCTTCTGATGAATAGAAATATAACTTGTTCACTATAGCTTCCTTGGATCCTAAGTGGCCAAAAGTATGTATTTCTTAAACAAATATGAATTAAGCACCTAGCAGGTGACACATATGACATGACTTTTACAGGTAAACAAATCAATTTGGTTCCCATGGAGATTTGAATCCAGCTCAGAAACATAGCATCTAGAGTTTGAAGACTGACAATAAACAAGTAAAAACAATTGTGATAAGCATTACAAAGAAGTAATGTAGGCGCTTACAGAAACACATAGTATCTTTAATTATATTTTCCATTGGCCTATCTTTGCTAAGTTGCCTGATTATACAGCCTTTACTGAATTCTACGAGGCCTAACTTACATCTGAGATTCTTTTCATCCTTTTTTCACCTGTAACCATACATAAAAAGGCTACTTCCCAGGGTCTACAAAATCTTCAAAATACAAATTGGCTCCAAATTCAAAGAGAAAATCGTAAAATCTAAGTAAGTAAATGTTTTCTCCGCAAAACATAGCACTAATTCGAACACACTACGATTAGATGCTCCAGCCAGGCGTCAGGGCTGTGCCTCCAAGGTGGGAGAGCCAAGTTCAGGACACTGGTCCACAAGAGACCTCCCAGCTCCACGTAATATCAAACGGCAAAAATCTCCCAGAGATCTCCATCTCAATGCCAAGACCCAGCTCCACACAACAACCAGCAAGCTACAGTGGATACCCTATGCCAAACAACTAGTGGAACACAACCCCATCCATTAGCAGAGAGGCTGCTTAAAATCATAATAAGGCCACAGACACCCCAAAACACACCACCAGACGTGCACCTGCCCACCAGAAAGCCAAGATCCAGCCTCATCCACCAGAACACAGGCACTAGTCCCCTCCACCAGGAAGCCTACACAACCCACTGAACCAACTTTAGCCACTGGGGACAGACACAAAAAAAACAGGAACTATGAACCTGTAGCCTGCAAAAAGAAGACCCCAAACACAGTAAGTTAAGCAAAATGAGAAGACAGAGAAACACACAGCAGATGAAGGAGCAAGGCAAAAACCCACCAGACCTAACAAATGAAGAAATAGGCAGTCTCTCTGAAAAAGAATTCAGAATAATGATAGTAAAGATGATCCAAAATCTTGGAAATAGAATGGAGAAAATACAAGAAACATTTAACAAGGACCTAGAAGAACTAAAGAGCAAACGAACAGTGACGAACAACATGATAAATGAAATAAAATATTCTCTAGAAGGGATCAATAACAGAATAACTGAGGCAGAAGAACAGATAAGTGACCTGGAAGATAAAATAGTGGAAATAACTACTGCAGAGCAGAATAAAGGAAAAAGAATGAACAGAATTGAGGACAGTCTCAGAGACCTCTGAGACAACATTAAACGCACCAACATTTGAATTATAGGGGTCCCAGAAGAAGAGGAGAAAAAGAAAGGGACTGAGAAAATATTTGAAGAGATTACAGCTGAAAACTTCCCTAATATGGGAAAGGAAATAGTTTAAAAAGTCCAGGAAGCACAGAGAGTCCCATACAGATAAATCCAAGGAGAAAAACGCCAAGACCCATATTAAACAAACTATCAAATATTAAATACAAAGAAAAAATATTAAAATCAGCAAGGAAAAACAACAAATAACACACAAGGGAATCCCCATAAGGTTAACAGCTGATCTTTCAGCAGAAACTCTGCAAGCCAGAAGGGAGTGGTAGGACATATTTAAAGTGATGAAGGAGAAAAACCTAAAACCAAGATTACTCTACCCAGCAAGGATCTCATTCAGATTTGATGGAGAAATTAAAACCTTTACAGACAAGCAAAAGCTAAGAGAATTCAGCACCACCAAACCAGCTTTACAACAAATGCTAAAGTTACTTCTCTAGTCAGGAAACACAAGAGAAGGAAAAGACCTACAATAACAAACCCAAAACAATTAAGAAAATGGTCATAGGAACATACATACCGATAAATACCTTAAATGTAAATGGATTAAATGCTCCAACCAAAGGACACAGACTGGCTGAATGGATACAAAAACAAGATGCGTATCTATGTGGTCTACAAGAAACCCACCTCAGACCTAGGGACACATAGAGACTGAAAGTGAGAGGATGGAAAAAGATATACCATGCAAGTGGAAATCAAAAGAAAGCTGGAGTAGCAATTCTCATATCAGACAAAATAGACTTCAAAACAAAGATTATTACAAGAGACAAAGAAGGCCACTACATAATGATCAAGGGATCAATCCAAGAAGAAGATATAACATTTGTAAATATTTATGCATCCAACACAGGAGCACCTCAATACATAGGCAAATACTAACAGCCATAAAAGGGGAAATCGACAGTAACACAATCATAGTAGGGGACTTTAACACCCCACTATCACCAATGGAAAGATCATCCAAAATGAAAATAAGTAAGGAAACATAAGCTTTAAATGATACATTAAACAAGATGGACTTAATTGATATTTATAGAACATTCCATACAAAAACAACAGAATATACTTTCTCCTCAAGTGCTCATGGAACATTCTCCAGGACAGATCATATCTTGGGTCACAAATCAAGCCATGGTAAAAACTGAAATCGTATCAAGTATCTTTTCCGACCTCAATGCTATGAGACTAGATACCAATTACAGGAAAAAATCTGTAAAATATACAAACACACGGAGGTTAAACAATACACTTAATACCCAAGAGATCACTGAAGAAGTCAAAGAGGAAATCAAAAACTACCTAGAAACAAATGACAATGAAAACACGATGACCCAAAACCTATGGGATGCAGCAAAAGCAGTTCTAAGAGGGAAGTTTATAGCAATACAATCCTACCTTAAGAAACAAGAAACATGTCAAATAAACAACCTAACCTTACATCTAAAGCAATTAGAGAAAGAACAAAAAAAACCCAAAGTTAGCAGAAGGAAAGAAATCATAAAGATCAGATCAGAAATAAATGAAAAAGAAATGAAGGAAATGATAGCAAAGATCAATAAAACTAAAAGCTGGTTCTTTGAGAAGATAAACAAAACTGATTAAACCATTAGACAGACTCATCAAGAAAAAAAGGGAGAAGACTCAAATCAACAGAAATGAGAAATGAAAAAGGAGAAGTAACAACTGACACTGCAGAAATACAAAGCATCATGAGAGATTACTACAAGCAACTATATGCCAATAAAATGGACAACCTGGAAGAAATGGAAAAATTCTTACAAATGCACAACTTTCCAAGACTGAACCAGGAAGAAATAGAAACTATGAAAAGACCAATCACAAGCACTGGAATTGCAACTATGATTAAAAATCTTCCAACAAACAAAAGCCCAGGACCAGATGGCTTCACAGGCGAATTCTATCAAACATTTAGAGAAGTGCTAACACCTACCCTTGTCAAACTCTTCTAAAATATAGCAGAGGGAGGAACACTCCCAAACTCATTCTACGAGGCCACCATCACCCTGATACCAAAACCACACAAAGATGTCACAAAGAAAGAAAACTACAGGCCAGTATCACTGATGAACATAGATGCAAAAATCCTCAACAAAATACTAGCAAACAGAATCCAACAGAACATTAAAAGGATCATACACCATCATCAGGTGGGGTTTACCTGGAATGCAAGGATTCTTCAATATATGCAAATCAATCAATGTGATACACCATATTAACAAACTGAAGGAGAAAAACCATATGATCATCTCAATAGATGCAGAGAAAGCTTTTGACAAAATTCAGCACCCATTTATGATAAAAACCCTCCAGAAAGTAGGCATAGAGGGAACTTTCCTCAACATAATAAAGGCCATATATGACAAACCCACAGCCAACATCATTCTCAATGGTGAAAAACTGACACCATTTCCACTAAGATCAGGAACAAGACAAGGTTGTCCACTCTCACCACTATTATTCAACATAGTTTTGGAAGTTTTAGCCACAGCAATCAGAGAAGAAAAAGAAATAAAAGGAATCGAAATCAGAAAAGAAGAAGTAAAGCTGTCACTGTTTGCAGGTGACATGATACTATACATAGAGAATCCTAAAGATGCTACCAGAAAACAACTAGAGCTAATCAATGAATATGGTAAAATAACAGTATACAAAATTCATGCACAGAAATCTCTTGCATTCCTCAACACTAATGATGAAAAATCTGAAAGTGAAATTAAGAAAACACTCCCATTTACCACTGCAACAAAAGGAATAAAATATCTAGGAATAAACCTACCTAAAGAGACAAAAGACCTGTATGCAGAAAATTATAAGACATTGATAAAAGAAATTAAAGATGATACAAATAGATGGAGAGATATACCATGTTCTTGGATTGGAAGAATCAACATTGTGAAAATGACTCTACTACCCAAAGCAATCTACAGAGTCAATGCAATCCCTACCAAACTACCACTGGCATTTTTCACAGAACTAGAACAAAAAATTTCACAATTTGTATGGAAACACAAAAGACACCGAATAGTGAAAGAAATCTTAAAAAAGAAAAACGGAGCTGGAGGAATCAGGCTCCCTGACTTCAGACTATACTACAAAGCTACAGTAATCAAGACAGTACGGTACTGGCACAAAAACAGAAAGATAGATCAATGGAACAGGATAGAAAGCCCAGAGATAAACCCACACACATATGGTCACCTTATCTTTGATAAAGGAGGCAAAAATATACAATGGAGAAAAGACGGCCTCTTCAAAAAGCTGGGAAAACTGGACAGCTACATGTAAAAGAATGAAATTAGAACACTCCCTAACACCATACACAAAAATAAACTCAAAATGGATTAAAGACCTAAATGTAAGGCCAGACATTATCAAACTCTTAGAAAAAAACACAGGCAGAACAGTCTATGACATAAATCACAGCAAGATCCTTTTTGACCCAACTCCTAGAGAAATGGAAATAAAACCAAAAATAAACAAATGGGACCTAATGAAACTTCAAAGCTTTTGCACAGCAAAGGAAACCATAAACAAGACGAAAAGACAACCCTCAGAATGGGAGGAAATATTTGCAAATGAAGCAACTGACAAAGGATTAATCTCCAAAATTTACAAGCTGCTCATGCAGCTCAATATCCAAAAAACAAACAACCCAATCCAAAAATGGGCAGAAGACATAATAGACATTTCTCCAAAGAAGATATGCAGAATGCCAACAAACACATGAAAGAATGCTCAACATCATTAAACATTAGAGAAATGCAAATCAAAAGTACAATGACATATCATCTCACACTGGTCAGAATGGCCAACATCAAAAATATCTACAAACATTAAATGCTGGAGAGGGTGTGGAGAAAAGGGAACCCTCCTGCACTGTTGGTGGGAATGTAAATTGATACAGCCACTATGGAGAACAGTATGGGGGTTCCTTAAAAAACTAAAAATAGAACTAACATATGACCCAGCAATCCCACTACTGGGCATATACCCTGAGAAAACCATAATTCAAAAAGAGTACCAAAATGTTCATTGCAGCTCTATTTACAATAGCCAGGACATGGAAGCAACCTAAGTGTCCATCAACAGATGAATGGATAAAGAAGATGTGGCACATATTTACAATGGAATATTACTCAGCCATAAAAAGAAACGAAATTGAGTTATTTGTAGTGAGGTGGATGGACCTAGAATCTGTCATACAGAGTGAAGTAAGTCAGAAAGAGAAAAACAATTACTGTATGCTAACACATATATATGGAATCAAAAAAAAAATTTCTTCTTGGTCATGAAGAACCTAGGGGCAAGACGGGAATAATGACACAGACCTACTAGAGAACGGACTTGAGGATACGGGGAAGGGGAAAGGTAAGCTGGGACAAAGTGAGAGAGCGGCATGGACATATATACACTACCAAACTTAAGGTAGATAGCTGGTGGGAAGCAGCCGCATAGCACAGGGAGATCAGCTCAGTTCTTTGTGACCGCCTGGAGGGGTGGGATAGGGAGGGTGGGAGGGAGGGAGACCCAAGAGGGAAGAGATATGGGAACATATGTATATGTATAACTGATTCACTTTGTTATAAAGCAGAAACTAACACACCATTGTAAAGCAATTATACTCCAATAAAGATGTAAAAAACAAACAAAAATAACAAACAAAAAAAGAAACAAAAGGATATAACCAATATGACTCATAGCAAATGAGAGGACATAGCCAAACGTCATATTCCAGGCTTTGACTTCCCTTTGGTGGCTATTGTCTGGGTCTGTAATGCTTTATTATAAGAAAAAGGAAGCAATGAGAAACGTGTCTTCAAACTACCTGTCTTGGAGAACCAGAATAATCTACCATGCCTGTGGAAAAGAGCAAGAGAGCCTCATGGTCATGATGCACACAACAGGGCCCTGTCTTGAGAAACAATCACAGATTTGTTCTTTGTCTTATTCTCTTATATTTCAGACAACTGTGAACTAAATTTCAAAAACTTGGCTGGAATATCAGCTATTTTTTCTATTGAAAACTCTAGTTGTTTTGCATTATTTTGATTCATGGACCAAAAACACAGCTAGAAAGGTTACTTACTCTATGGTAACTAAGCAACAAAGAATTTTTTTTCTTCATAAAAGAGTTTCACACAACTACGTTCTTCATCATTTAAGAGCAAAATTCTTTCATTTTTCGTAAATAATCCAAATAATAACTAATACTAATTATGCTCCAGGTATTACTTCTAGTGCCCTTCTTAAACTATTTCATTTAATTCTCACAACAACTCTATGGGTTAAGACTAATATTAATTCTATTTTACAAATGGGGAACCTGAGCCTCATAGAGGTTAACCAATTTGCTCATGCGGATACACTCAGCAAGTCCTAAAGTTGGGATTTTAACTCAAGTAGGGTAGATCATGAGAGTTCGCATTTTAATCACTCTGCTACACAGTCATTAAATAATTTATAATACTCAAGGTCAAGCTCAGTATTTCACTCCTCTTCAACCTTTTCCTCATTCTTTTTCCTATATTTGAATACCTCACAACCAACCCCTCCAACTACATCTAAGCAGTCACCAAATCTTACTGTTTTTTTCACCTTTATCTTTTTCAGGAGGTCTATGCTCATATATACATCTGCCTAATAAAATTTTCCACTTGAATATCCCACATGTACTTTAAACTCACCATAACTCAGCAGTATCTTATTCACGTATTTCTTATTACAGTGAATAATACCATTATCCCCTCATTTGAGGAAAAAAAAGTAATTTGATGGACATCAGAAATTAGATAATTTCTGCCTCTTGGACTATCTACCCACCAAACACATATGGGTTGCATACACACACACATGCATGCAAATACACACAGATACCACCCCACCCATCTGACCAAATCACTAATCCTTGCTAATTATCACCTAAACTATCACAAGTGTCTCTTTACTGATTTTCCTGCTTGCTTCTTATTTCACTCCACATCACCTCAATCTAACTTCTGTACTGCTGCGGAATGGCCTTCATGGTGTAAACATCTTCTGTCTTCTTTTTGCTTGCATTTTCAGAATGGACTATAAGATAAATTCTAAACACTTTCACAAAGAATACAAGACTTCAGAATCTGACATCTGCCTATCCACTCAGATAAATTTTCCAATTACTTTCAGTTTCCTTTGTCTGGAGTATCTCTTCTCTGGGATTCCCACAAATCCTACAAGCTTCACTTGGAATGCTGCTTCCTTCATGCAGATTCCCTGTCTCTTGAAGGCATGTTTAGATACTACTGCTCGCCATTCAGTATTTTTTTTTAACATATCACTATTATAACTACAATATTGTTATATTGGTTGTTCACATGTCTGTCTTTTCACCAGGGTTTTGGGAGGCAAAACAATATATACACTTTAAAATTAGAAAAAGTATTTAAATGTGATATACTGACACTATAGACACTTTAGAAAATTCAATAATGTCTAAAGAAGAGTAAAATTATTTATATTTCTTCCACAAAGAGGATACCATTATTTTAAAAATATTTATTTTTTTCATACACATACAACATAAGTTATATATTTTTTATTTGTCTTAGAACATTCATGGTTTGGTTTCATTTTTTCCTAACAGCTAGCACAGGGCTCACAGCTAGCACATACAAAATAGTCTATTTGGTGAGTAAATGAATGATTCTAAATGTATGCCCTTTTCCTCTATTTCCCCAACTACTGTCTTATAATCATTCTTCTGAGCTACTCTAATTATATCTTCAGTTGGTCTCATTGTCTCCAGTTTCTTCTCCCTTGAATTCATCCTCCACATTGCTGCCATGGTTATAATATAAAATAAAAATCTTGCCACATTATTGTCATATTTATGAATCCTTTGATGACTTTTATTTCCCATGAAATAAAATGTAAATCCTTATCAATCCAGACTTTTCACAATTTAGTCCTAATCTACTTTCTTGATTCTTCTTCTGTTATTTCTACTTCCTGTATCGGCATCAATCTAGTCTAGTTACACTAGACAATTCACAGTTCTGAAAGATTCGCCATGGAGTCTCACTTTGTGCCTCGACTCATGCTACTTCTGTCTAAAATATCCTTCCCTAGTCTTCCTCATCAGGCAAATATTTGATTCATCCTTCAAAGATAATTTTTTAAAAAAAAAAAAAAACCTCTTCTGTGAAGTCTTCTTCAACCCTACCTCCATTTTTTTTAGCCAAATAACTTGCTCTCTCAGCTGTTTCCAAAGAAGTATTCCCCAGAGCTAAAAGTACAGTTCTGTAAAACTGCATTCCCTCACCTCCCCTTATGCACTCATGGAGGTTCAGATTTGGTAGGTCTGGAGTGGAGACAGGAATACATTCTTTTAAAAACACGCTACATCCCAAACCAAACAATGCGACTTCAGGGCCAGACTGAACTCCGGGTTGCTAAGTGCTAAACATTCTTTTTAAAGCATGACTCAGAATCGCGCTAGAAACAGAAGTAGAGCATGTTGGGGTCCATGCTTTCAGGTATAAACAAAACCAATCATTGTTTTTGATAGGTTTTATGGGTATGAGTCCTTACGAAGTGAAATCAGACTCTTATTTCAGTGTTCAAAATACCAGAGAAACAGAAGGATTGAAAACAAAGTGAAACAAAGGCATACAACTATAAATATTAAAAAAAAAAGAGGAAAGGACACGAGGCCACATAAGCTGCTTCTATTATATTGTACTCATACAAAAGTGAGGAGATGAAGCAGCACAATGAAACTAGTTATAATAAAATATGATATGTGCCCAAGAAGCCATCAAGGGCCTTGGCTCATTCAAATCCTAGAATGGCATTACTGGCTCTAAATAGGTCACTTAGCACAAAATGCTTGAGATTTTCCTCATTCACAAAGACATGCAACTCCTTTTAAAGATTTCAGTTCAAAGCAACTCTGTGTAAAACCTATCCCCATTTTCTCTTGCATACAATATACTCATTCACTAAACAAGTGCCCAGAGAGGAAAAGTGCATTAATAGTTAATTTTTTAAATCAAGAGTTTTAGAGACAGAAGGACTGTTAGAGGATCATCTAGACCACGCTTCTTAACCTTTTTCACAACATAGTGCACATGGAAAATTATGACTGTCTGGCACTGGGATAAAAAGATGAGACTGCTAGGGACTAACAGTGATTGGCAAAGAGTTCATGCTGCTCGAGGCCACACTTGGGGATCATAGAGATCAAGATGTCATACAACCTCTGTAACCCATATTGCTTGAGAAGATATACTAGATAAACCAATACATCATAGAGATGAGGAAAAAACCAAGCCCCAAAGGGTGGCTTAACAGCAGAGGGGTTAACAAAATCACTTAGTGGGAAAGTGAGTATTGGTTTTCACAGGCCTCATATGAACAATGATTCTAATGTGTGCTATTCAGAATTCATCAGTTCTGAGCATTGATGGCGTCATTTTGAGTGGTACACCAATTCACTGAGGTACTCAACATTAGCAATAGAAAAGACAATGAAAAGACAATGATCTCTCCCACAAATATGTGTACCATTTTCCAACTGTATTTAAATGCTACTTGAAAAAATAAAAGAGAAATTCATTCATAATTCTCTAAATTCATTGAAAAATTGCTAGATGAAATACTAGAAACAATTTTTAAATGAATGCAAGAGGCTTCCAGGAAAGCAGTGGTAGGAATATAGGGAAAGAAAAGAGAACTGAAGCAGTTGGGTGCCCTGGGAGAACCTTTATACCCAGGCTGCCCAGAACTGTACATCTTCCAAGAGCAGAGAGCTCCATCTAGCATAAAAGTCATGCTCAGGAAAAGCCATTCACAAGGAAAAGAGTTCACTAGAAACAAGTGAATAAATAACCCTTCACAGAGGTAAGCAGGAAAGAAAACTGTCTAGAAGGGGAGAAAAGCTCTCCTGAGAATTTATAGCCACTGGAAGGTTCAGACATGGATTTAGGATCAAAATTTATACTGTTTACGTGGTAAGGAATATCATACACTAAAATTCTTCATTTCTGGACTCATTTAAACTGGACTCAGGTCTGTAATGTCGTCATACCCATGGCAGAAAGAAACACAAATCCTCCCTTGAGGAATGAATTTATTCTTCCCAGTTTCTAAAATCAATACACCCTCTATTTTAGTCTGCCTGGGTTACCAACTGATGTAGTGTACTCTGCAGTTTTTGTGTGGAGTATTCTATATATGTCTGTTACATCTCATTGCTTTATAATGTCCTTCAAGTTCTCTATTTTCTTTTCCTTTTTTTTAAATTGAGGTATAGCTGATTCACAATATAAGTTTCAGGTGTACAACATAGTGATTCAAAGTTTTTAAAGGTATACTCCATTTGTAGTTATTATAAAATATTGCCTATTTCCCTGTGCTGTACAATATATCCTTGTAGCTTATTTATTTTATACATAGTACTTTGTACCTCTTACTCCCCTAGCCACTATATTGCCCCTCCCTGCTTCCCTTTTCCCACTGGTAACCACTAGTTTGTTCTCTATATCTGTGAGTCTGTTTCTTTTTTGTTATATTCACTAGTTTAGTTTTCAGATTCCACATATAAGTGATATCATACAGTATTTGTCTTTATCTGAAAGTCCTCTATTTTCTTATTGATCTTCTGTCTAGATCAGATGTTTTGCCCATTACTGAAAGTGGAGTACTGAAATTTTCAATTATTATCGTAGATCTATTTCTCCCTCAGTTCTATCCATGTCTTCACATATTTTGACTAGGATTTGCTTGGTTTCTGTAAACCTTTGACTGTTTCCAGAGTTCTGGCAAACTTATTTCAGGTTGTTTCTGCTTATTTTCAATGTTTCGTGGAGGGACAGAGGCGTGGAGCTGCCTACTCTACCATTCTGAACATGGGTCTCACAAGGTGGTTTTTTGACAGAGTTCTCATCAGAGCAGAAAAAAATAAATCTGTTTTCTAACAGGGCATATTTATAGATATGAACATAAAAGCTGAGTTCTCCAGTAGAGGCTTGAAGCCTCATTCCCTGCATCTATTGCTCCATTTCATGTTGGTCCCTGAGTTCTCCCTGAGGAAACATGGAGCTCCATGAAACACAGTTTGAAAAACACTGTTATAAATCATTATAATCCCCTGATACTTATGTGCCTAGTGCCTGTGATCTGATGTTAGAAATACTTAAGTAATCATTTTGACCTAGACTTATCTCTTTCTTGTTTCCTAACTTATTTCAAAAAACTTTCTTCCCATCTTCCCAACTTTGTGAAAAAGCACAAAGAATAAAATGATCTGTCATTCCATCTCCCAGAGTTAACTGCTGTTAACATGTTGACATTTCTCACACCTATAAAACAAGTGTAATTCAGGTTAATATTTTATATATAGCAGTTATCACCTGGGCCTCCATTTGCTTAACACTGTTATTCTAGCCCACACCTATGTCAACATTGTCATGTCTACTCTTGGAAGCCTATTACATGACTTTATGAGAGAAGACGTGTCATGTATTGACTAACCTTTCAATCTGCACCCTCAATGACCATCCCTCCAACACCTTTCAATAAAACAAAGGTTGATTGCTCTATTGGTTAGCATAATGAGACTTCAAGGCTGTGGGTTTTAACATCTTTGTCATCTATGACTACCAATTAAGCTTGGCCATATTAAGTTGTTTTTAAACTTCAAAATGCAGCAGAATGCCCTCTTTATTTTGAAATAAAATCTTTTATGAAACCCCAAAATATAAAATAAACAAAACTGAGCTCTTAAGGTTGAAGTCTGTATGTGTGCGAGTAGGTAGGGGGAAGAGGGTAGGCAGTTTATTCACAGCCAATCCTGCTTAGCCTTCCTAACATCCCAAGCATGATGCGGAACCCCAGGGCTCTGGGACAGTGTTTGAATATCCCATATCTGTGAGATGTCCTCAGCCAGTACTTCTAAAGAATTGGATGACTATTGCATCTGTATCTCCTATGGCTCCTCAGATAGTGCCTGACACACAGTAGGCATTCAAGGAGTATTCACTGAAATAAAAGACATGAAATCCAAAATGGGGGAATGGATTAGTGTATATCCATTACTGGTACTTGAGAAAAATCTCAGAAAGTATCCTCACTGACAGTGGTAGATCAGTAGTGGTAGATTTCAGTGGTATCATTATACTACTGTGTTACAAAAGAGATAATTAAGATTGTATTAGTGGCTGCAGAATACAAGAAACATAACTGAATAAATATTTAATTTCTTCCACATTCAAGGTACGGTTTGAGAGACTATAGAGGCTGCAAAGATGGTAAAAATATAGGATAGGTAAAATATCCTGAAGAATATTTAATACTCTGATAGGGGAGATAATTTACATAAAATTTTGCTACAAAGCAAGCCAACGTACCAAACTATGTCAAGAAAATTTCACTGTTTTTTGAGCTGAAGGTAGAGAAGTTTTGAAAAATGACCAGTAGACACCTCATCAACAGGTGGCTGTTACAGAATGTAGAGGGTAATTGATGCAGAAGAAAGGCAAAAAACTATGGGAACAAATACTCACTGCATAATTTTCAGAAGATAACTCTCACCCTAAGAAGAAAGCATGACATATGAAGTAGTTGGAGATGAGTTAAATGTGAACTTTTTTGCAATTGGTGTGTTAAAAATACTGAGAATGGAGAGATCAACGTGAACTGTAGCGAGGGAAACTTTATGAAGTTGGCAATTTGAACTGAAAAAAGATGGGAAGGATTAGGATAGGTGGGGAAGCATTTCAGTTTAATGAAGACAACATGTGCCAAAGCCTAAAGGCCAAAAGGAGAAGAGTTTCCATGAGGACGAAGAAGAAATCAATCTGGCTGGAGCAAAGGGTGTTTGCTGGGCACCAGGTTGGCTGAGTGGGGTGGAAACAGATTAATAGCGGGAGCTGCTAAAGGTCAAGATGAAGATCAAAGAGAAGCTGCGGGCTTCCCTGGTGGCGCAGTGGCTGAGAGTCCGCCTGCCGATGCGGGGGACACGGGTTCGTGACCCGGTCCAGGAGGATCCCACATGCCACGGAGCAGCTGGGCCCGAGAGCCATGGCTGCTGAGCCTGCGCGTGTGCTCCGCAATGGGAGAAGCCACGACAGTGAGAGGCCCGCATACCGGAAAAAAAAAAAAAAAAAAAGAGAAGCTGCAACAAATAGCAATTAGTTTTGATGACTGTACAACTCTCAAAGAAAACTATCATAGGTGTGTAAAGTAGTAATGATGGAAAAGAAATAAGAGAAATGAAAGTCCTAAGGATATTGAGGTGGCCTGAAATGTGGACAGTAAAATAGATTACCCAGAGAATTCGACAGCTTGAATAGAATCAGGGGTGACAGAGATAAATCCTCTGACTTGACGGTAAAGTTGCACCAGTGTCAATTAAGAAATCCAGTTTCTGATTCTCTACTGTAAGTTTAATGGTGAGCTCTGGGGTGCAGCTGAGGATCAGTTGACCCTGTTGTTTGATGGGGTACTGTCCCTCAGAGGGGTAAAAATATACCCTCTGAGGGTGCTGGGGTCTAGGGAGATTGTTTTTTAAGCTTTTCTTTCTCTACAGCCATTAGAAATAGAAAACAAGAGTATTCATAACAGAAGACACCAGAGTCACTATAACCCCCCCAAACAGTTCAAACAAATGTTTTCTCCTGTTAATCTAAATTCAGAAAGAGAAAAAGACAAGAAGAGACTCTTACCATTCTCGTTTATTGGATACTACAGGCAGAAATCTGGGAGACTGACTAGTAGAATTCTCATCTTCTGCCGGGTTATGTTAGAGGTCCCAGGATCTGTCACCAGCAGCAGCCCTGGAGTGAGCAGTGTCCAGTTAGTGACATCCATCCTTGATACCAGAATTGTGGGCAAGGAAATGTTCTCTACCACTCTGTCCCCTGCAGGACTCCAAATGGATTTCACAGTTTTACCTCCAGCTCTAGGCTAATCCCAGTGGTTTACTGTCTGTACACCTAGTAGATGGACTAAATGCTATCTGACTAGACATGACAACACCACACAGCAGTGAATAAATTAATAACTAGATTATTTCTCATTTTGGTATTCCTTTATGGATTGAGTCAGACCAAGGAACTCATTTTATAACAGAAATAAACTATGTGCTTGCAAAAACTTTGGGGTACTCATTAAAATTTCATGCCCTGCACCGTCCCCAATCCTCAGGGCAAATAGAACATAAAAATCTAGACATCAAAAGGACTTTAGTGGCTTCCCTGGTGGCGCAGTGGTTGAGAATCCACCTGCCGATGCAGGGGACACGGGTTCGTGCCCCAGTCCGGGAAGATCCCACATACCGTGGAGCAGCTGGGCCCATGAGCAGTGGCCGCTGGGCCTGTGCGTCTGGAGCCTGTGCTCCGCAGCGGGAGAGGCAAAAGGACTTTAGGAAAAGTCTATCAAGAAACTGGACTTAATGGCCAGAAGCACTACCTCTGGCCCTTATAAAAATCCAGAACACTCCAAATAGAAGGTGTGGATTAACCCCTTTTGAAATAGTGTTTGGTCACCCTATGCCTACTGGCGTCTCTAAACCTCCCATTTCTGGATTGAGTGAACACTATAGGGACTTAAGTGAACAATATGACACTACGACTAGCCATATACAGGAACTAACTAGTATACTTGGGGGATATTATCGACAGTAAAAAGGGCGTGGAATGCACTGACTTGCTATCCCCTTTGACCAGGAGATTGGGTATACATCAAGGTTTTTAGAAGAAAGCATGCATTGTCATCTTGCTGGGAAGGCCCTTACAAACTGCTGAGCACTTACACTGCCATCAAAATAAAGGAAAAATCCTCCTGGATTCATGCGAGCACTGCCAGCTTTGACCCAGATCAGCAGCACTCCCAGGACAACTGGAAGACCATTCCTAAGGTGACCTTAAACTAAGGATTTCCAGGACCAATTTCCAGGTCCCAGAAGCAGACAAAATCATGAAGTAGACAGTTGTTCCCAAGATCACAGATCAAGAAACTTCCTTCTACCTATTTTCTCCCCTATTGCATCTCCCTAGTCCCAGATGAAAAGAAAAAAAGTGCTTCCTTGTCACAAAGCCCTCCCTTTCTTTCGCCATTTATTAAAAGGCTGACTGGAGGGGCTTCCCTGGTGGCGCAGTGGTTGGGAGTCCGTCTGCCGATGCAGGGGACACGGGTTTGTGCCCCGGTCCGGGAGGATCCCACATCCTCTCATCCCACAGTGAGAGGCCCCGTACTGCAAAAAAACAAAACAAAACAAAACAAAAAACCCTTTGGCTTCTTTGTTCATAAAGTAGCGCCACATAAACACACTAGACCAGATATTATAGAAAACTGGCTTGTATACACAAGTCTAAGTTCTTTTCAGTACTAAGATCCTTTTTCTTAGCCTTTGGAACTTATGAGTTGGAAAAGGCAGTTCTAAATCTTTCCATAGTAACAGAACAAGAGTTCAATATTGGTATGCAAATGTCAGAAGTCTTTCAGTCAAAAGTTAGTAGCCTCTGCTGGACTTGAAAATCTTCTTGCCCCGGACACACTGACAGCCCAAGAAAGAGGAGCTTGTGCCATCACTGATGAAGCATGCTGCTTCTATGTAAATCACCTGGGACAAATAGTGTCTAATCTGCACCTTTTGAAGACAAGATAAACACCCTCCATCAGATAAACGAGGCTCAGCCATTCTATTAGACTGACCTATTCCCAGGGATGGGAGACTGATTTAATGGGATATGGGGAAGTGTGCTTAGATGTGTTGTTTTCTGTTTATTCATCCTCATTCTAATCTATGTTCTTCTCTCCCTTTGCAGATCCCTTGCCACTCTGCTGCTAACCCAATTCTTCTCTCCACAGCCACTAACTCAGAGTTTATGTGAAACTTCTAGGGAAGTTTCAGACAGGGGAATGAAGGAGTTCAGAGCATGTCACCCCAAAATATGTCACTTTGGCATATTGAATATTTTCAGTTAAAGGCATTTGAGAAACAGCTGGTGCTAGAAGTGCACTCTGACCTTCCTTTTTCTTCCTGAAGGAGATAAAATTCCCATGTAAAAGATGCCCTCCCTACATCAGGAGGAAGAAAAATACTTTTATCACCAGAGATGGGAAATTGGACCAAAAAATCCATACAAACAAACCTTGTTAAACTAACCCTTATCTTCCTAGTCATTTCTCCACAATTAACTACCCTTAACCAAACCTCTTTGTCTTACTTGTTTCTTTTTCTAAAAGGTAGAAAAGCTTTCTGCGCTGGTCACTTCCTCAGGTCTTCATTCTCTTGTGAAGGTTCCCATGTACATGTAAAAAAAAAAAAAACCCTAAAAACCACTTCTATGCTTTTCTCCTGTTAACCTGTCTTATGTCAATTTAATTCTTATGCCCAGCTGGAGACCCAAAGACAGTAGAGGAGAATTTTCCCTTGCCTACTATGGTAAATCATTTTCTTTCTGCTAACGTTCTAATGTCATGGGGGATCACACTCCCAAACCCTTGGATTATTCTTAAGTTCACTCCTTTGAGGTACATACAAAATTCTCACGTTTTGCTCTCTGGCCCCTTTAGAAACTTACCCTCACACTTATGATGTCAACCTCATTAGAGCTGTTTACAGAATTTAATCAAATAAGTGTAACATGTTAGGGACAGTACAAAACCCATTAGAGGAGGCTCTTTTAAAACCTTGGCATAAGGACCCAAAAGGAATACAGGGATAAGGAGAGGCGACCATGGGCACTTCCAAGGTGGAATCAATCACCTGTCAGGAATGGGACGTGAAGTGACTTCCGGTCCGGCCAGAGAGTATTTCTTCTAGCGAAACCTGAATAACCGGCTTCCCACCTGGACGCTGCAGGGCGGAACGGGCGGACAGCTTCCCCCGCCTCCAAGTGGAGACGCCGCGGTCCGTCCGCAGTCACGGAGGTAGCGGGCCGACGGGCGACGCCTGCGCGCGGGGAGGGGCGGGGACAGGGCTCACTTCGGGGGGGGGGACGGGGGCCCTTTGGGGGGGGGAAGGGGGGGGGGGGGGGGGGGGGGGGGGGTCGGACTTCGTCCACTTTTCCGGCGAGGCGAACGCGGAAGAGCGGGAGCTGAGGGTTTCCGACTACTCAGATTGTGGCGTGGCGACTGCTGCAAGATGGAGGTGGGCTTGGCGGCCGAAGATGGTCGGGATGGTCCCCGGGAGCGGCGACGCTTGGATGAAGCCGAGAGGCCGCAGCAGAACCACGAAGTGCGGCCTCAGTCCGGGGCAGACCGGTTACCAAAACATTCCTACTGGTTGGATCTCTGGCTCTTCGTCCTCTTAGACGTGGTGTTGTTTTTCTTCGTGTATTTTTTACCCTGGTGAGTACTCTTAACGCATCGTTGAAATGGTAAGGGGCTTAGAGACCATCTACCCCAGTTTGGGGAGGTGGGTGCGGGAGAGGCGAGGAAATTGCATTACGGAAAGTTACGGCCTGTCCACCATCATCCAGCTGGCGAGTGGTAGGATAGGGTAGGCGCGGGAGTGGAACGAAGACCAGAGTGAAAATGTCCTTCCTTGGCACCTCAGTTGAGGGTGTTCAGATGAGGTATAGAGGAAACTTGGCTTCATAAATTTTTTGTTCTATGTTGGGAGGAAACCGGCTGGGTTTGAGTTCCTGCACTACCACGAAGAAACTGGAGACGTTATTTGGCTTTTTGGAGCTTTATATTCACATTTACCATTTGGGACCAATAGTAATCAGGTCATAGGGGTGTGGTGTGGCGTGGTGTTTCAGATAAATCGCCAACTTATCTAAAAGCGATTTATTTGCATATTGCCTGGCAGCAGTCAGCGCTCCGCTAACGCTACTGTTACTGTACAACGGTTTGACCGTGAGCAGGCCGTGCACGGTTATCTCACATGGGTCCAGAACTGGACTCTTGACTTCGTACTCAGATGACCTTACTTTTCAGTGTCCCCATTTCAGTAAATGTTAACTTTATTCACTCACTTCTCCTCCCGGAAGCCTGGGTCTCATTTTCTGATTTCCCGCATTGCTTTATATACACACCCGCACACTCCAAAACACCAACTGATGAGTCACAAAACTCTCTAGATTCCATTTGGAAAATCCATGCTCTCCATTTTCTTTGCCACCCCCTCTGAGAAGACTGTTTTGGCAGAGGATAAAGGAAGGGGACTTAGAGAAGGGGCTTGGGGGAGCAGAACAAGGAGGAGGATACAGGACTGAGATGATACAAGGGACAAGTTCAGGAGAGGAGCAGTGAGCTGAAGGAGGAAAAGCGGTGCAGCTCATTTAGTCATTAAACAGCTCCTTTGGACTTCGGAGCTAATCCTTTAGCACTGTAAGTTAATTTCACTCAGCCATCATGCTTATTGAATTTGCGGTAATTATGTCTTCTTCTTCTCACCCCCAGCCCCCAATTTTGGCAAAAATTTGGGCATAAACTCACTGTTGGTGAGGCCCCATTGTCTCTGATTCCTTGGATTTCTTGAATGGTGTGGCCGAGGGTTCAATGGGACCAATGGAAGATGGGTGTTTCTGTAAAATCCTCTGTCAAGTCATTTGTAAAGGAGAATCTTTCCACCCACTCCTCCTGATATTTGGTTGAGTGATACTTCAAATGCAGTGTTTTTTTGTTTGTTTTTGTTTTTTTTAATGATCTGAATTTTCAGCTCTGGATAGAAAATGGAAGACTTATAAAGAATAGTCAGGCCTTTTTTTGCTCTTATCAATATGAAAATCATTTAGGAATAGGCAAATGACTAAGACAATCAAAGTTTTCAAAAGTTGTCATAAAGTATTTAAAGGGAAAGAAAAAGGAAACATTGTTGACAATTATTTGGTTTTTACAGAATGGTTTGCCTGATACCTAAATTAAGAATTTTGGCTCCTGGAGTGGATCCTGAAAATGACTACAAACTTCTTGAACAAAGAAGGCAGGATTGTGCACCAGAAGAATTTCAGACTCTAAGAGACCTTCATTTCATTTTACACATTCTGTTATTCTTTGCGGGAACTATATTAAATGGGTAATGATCTCAGCCATTCATAGCTAAGTTCTTAAAACTCGGCTCTGATTCACATTTTAAAACTTTTTACAGATTATTTGGTGGCTTTACAGGGGCTGAACATAAAAAGTATTTATACATGAAGGTTTATTATACTTATTAGGAAATAGATTGTTTTTCCTTTAACATTTTAAGGGTTGGCCAAGGTTTAGTATGATGCAGATAATATGGTGAAATAATAAGGTGAAATATTTAGAAATAAATTATACAAAAGCAAGGGAAGAATTTTGAAAAAAGGAGTTAAAAGCTATACAGAAAATGCAGGCCCACAATATATTTGCTGTAAGTGCCAGTTTAATTTTTAGATTAAGTGGACCTCTGTTATGGTTGCTAGGTTGGTACAATCTTAGAGAAAGTATATAATATCCAGTAATGGAAGGCTAGAGTGCATGGGGTCTTACCTGGATGCTTCCCCTCACTTTTAAGCTCTTGAAGTCTGTAAAGTAGGACTGTGTGTTTCAAACCTAATTTTTATTGTGGTTGCATTAAGAATGTCTGTGGCCAAAACATGTTTATTATAATGTCTGTAACTTACTTTAATACTCCAGCAAAGTCACCATATTTACTCTTTGAGCAAATGTTTGAGCACTTACTGTGGGCCAGGTACCGCACTGAACGAAACAGACAAAAATCCTTGCCTTTATGGAGCTTACATTCTTTTTTATATAAGTATGTTAACAAGAATTTATTTCCCAGGAGTGATCAGCTAGTATTTAGTCAAAAAGGTCACATTCCCAAAGCAGCTACTATAAGCCCTTCAGAAGCTATTCCTATTATATAACAGATGTTAGAAATGGGCTCTTGTCCTTGAAATTGGTGACATTTTATATATTGGAATTGCCTAAATATTTTTCCCGTCCCTTAGAAGCAGGGCATAGATCTGGTAAACTCTACATCTTCTGTTCTTTAGAATGGCATTTAGGGTTAGTGTGAAATCTGGGATTGATTTTGGAGGCTTTTAGCCTAATGCTGACTATAAGTTTAACAATTACGCCTTCAGAGAACCTAACAAACCTGCCTGAGGAGAACTTTTTAGGCAAGGTTGAAGCATCTAGAGAAACAGAACTGGGATTTCATTGAGGGTACCAAACAGATTGTATGAATTGTTTTGTGCTACTTGCTAGTAATTTTGTCCAATAAATGTTGATTATACAGGTAAATTGGGTCTGATTTCCTTTCATTTTAACAAATTACTTGTGTGTTAGGTCACACACAAAGATTTATAATCCATACTACCTTTCTGAGCCTAGAATCAGCCTTCTACCACAACTATTGAATATTCTGAAAATTTCTAGTACAGGGAAGATACTACTAAGAAGAAAGATTGTAGTATTGTGACATGACTGTAAATGGTATCCAAAATGGTGGCAGTATGAGGTTTGAATATTTCCTACAGATGAAATTGTGCCTACCACTGAACTGTGCCATCTCAGGGTAACATAGTATACCTGAAGGCTTTTAACTGGGTAAATGGGACACCAAGAAGAATTGGCAAACTTGCTGTGATAAAAATAGAGACATCAAAAGTATTTACATCAATGTGATTTTAGTCTGGTAAATTCCTTTGTAAATTTCATATAAGTGAAATGATTGTTTCAATAACCGTTTGAAATCAACTGGCCAATGAGCAATTGTGAGGAAGTCTTTAGAGTTCTGTTAACCTGAAAATTTTAGGATGTGAAGTGCTCCATATACCTAGTCCCTACATGTAATGGGAATACATTCAGAGACTACAGAATATTTAGTAAGGGCATTTAATGTAGAGGTAATTATGCTCTAGGAAAAGGGTCATCAAACTACACTAATGGGCCAAATCTGGCCCACTTGCCTCTCTTTAAAGGCCTGTGAGCCAAGAATGATTTTTAACATCTTAAAATGATTGAAAAAAGTCAAGACTATTTCATAATGTGAAAATGATGTGAAATCCAAGTTTCAATGCTTATAAAGTTTTACTGGAACACAGACATGCCCATTCATTTGCATACTGTTATGTAAATGTTACCTTACAGCTGTTTTCACACTACAGTGGCAGAGATGAGTAACAGAGATCCTATGGTCCACAACGCCTAAATTATTTACTATCTGGGTCTTTAAAGAAAGTTTGCCAACTCCTGTGGGAACGCTCCTTTAGGCCTTGAGGGGGTTGAACTCTTAGGAGTCTCCTGTGATAAATTTTTTGATCAGTGATATTCCAAGTTCACCCCTTAACTTTAAATTGACTTACATTTCCCATAAAATATATAATTCACAGAGGTGAAAGGAAGCCACAGTTTATGAATGCAAAGAAAAGTCCCAACCATATTAAATTAAAAATCAGTTTATCCCCCCCCAAAATTTTGAATCAGAAGAAACTGACTTCACAGAAAGATACTCTGAAGTATTTTGAACATTACAATCGTTGGCTGTGTTATTTTAAAAGTTATAATAAGCTTATAACCAGAAGAAAACATCTATAAAAATAGACACCCTAGAAACAAAAAATTCACATGTGCATGATTAGTAAATACATATTCAATCTATATTTGGAGTGTTGAATCAACAAAAACAAATGGTCAGTTTCTAGTCTATTAGTACTATAACATGATTCAGGAGGTTTCAACTGGACAGTACTTTAAAAAGAGCCCAAATTGGACGTTTCTATTTGATATTTGCAACTCAACTGTGAGTTGAATCCCATACAAATCTATGAGATTATAAGTATCAGAAATCAGTTTAAATGTTTCAAATAATACATTTTCAACTGGACAAAACTACACAAAGTTTTTGAAAGCTATTAAAAATACTTGAAGCTCATTTTTCTAGTATTTTACAATGTTATAAAAGCAGTAATTAAATACAGTGACATTTCAAACACAATTTTACAAATTTACAATATTTACAAACCCCCCCATACTAAAAGCTATGTTAAAAAAAAAGCTTTCTTAAAAGATAAAATTTTATTTAGTTGATGTTCAAGTATTTCTAAATTAAGAGAATATAAAGTAATAATCACCTACTGTTATAGCTAGAAAAGGCTATTAAAAACTTCTCTAGGTGGAAGACGAAATTTGGCCAAGATTTGATAACTCTGAGCTTAGACTTCTACAAGCAATTACTTTCTACTTACCTAGAAAATAAGATTCATTTACATTTTGGAATATTTTAACAATTTATGGGATTGGTCAAGATATTAAATTTACTAATTAGTTTATGGAATTATTATGTTTTATATATAAAATTTAAATTCTCAATTCTCTAGTGTGGACAATATAAAACTATTCTAAACTACAATTAGTTTACCAGCTTAGTACAAAATTAAATGACAACTATGAAATAAGGCAATTACTTATTTTCACTTGTTAGGTCATCATAATAATGGAAAATCCCTTTTTTTTTTTTTTTAAAGAAAGACTTCTCCATGAAAATAGGTGGGGTAAAAATTAAATTATTTGTTTAGAAAAAAGGGAGGGATGCTCAAATTAATACATTTCACTAAAAATTAAATCTATATGAAAGGCAAAAATTTAATCTGGAAACCCAGAAAGATTTTCAAATTCAAGAATATGAAAATTACTAAAATGGGCTGACAACCTACAAACAGGTAATATTATAGCAGGGAAAATTTAGGCAGTCACAGTGATATTCTTAAAAAGAGGACTATAGGTTAATTCCTAACACTGGTTATTAGCAGCCCAAAGTAAACCAAACCAAAATAAAAACCTTTCACATTTCATATAAAATTAGAAAAAATGTAACAAGATAAATAAATATACTAAAGTGAAGTATTTTTAGCTTACATGACTGAAGTAATGTTTATGAATGCATACAACAAAGGATATTCTGAAGATAAAAATTCTAGGAGCAAAACTGTCTTCTCTTCTGACCTTGAGAATTTAAAAATTGTTTTATCATTAAGGCTTTTTTCGCCCAAATGCCATCAATTTCATGGGTCGATACATTTTAAGACACTTAAAGGGATCATATGTAGTAGACTATCACAGAAGTCAAAAGCAAATGGGTGAAGTCCTCTTTTGGCTCCCCATTAGAAAGTGCTTCCTCACAAAGCAAATATTGCTTTGACTACACAAGCTACATATCATCTATCTTTCAGTTAGCAGAGTTTACCAATCTACATATGAGTACTGGTTAGTTTAATATCTATGGGTCTACCAGTCAGAAAATAAAGGGACAAATTACATTTTTACTCAACTGCAGCATATGATAAACGACTTTCTGCATACCCCCGGATATTCTATTTTTTGAGGCATGCCAAGACTATTCAGAGGGAATTCCAAAATATCCAATAAGTAGATCTTCACAAAATAAAATATCTGAATAGAAAGTTAAAGTGATTAATGAGTTAAATATTGCCATGGTTTTAATTTCATATAGCACTAGGTTTGGTCATTTGATTCCTAGTTAATGGCCTCAGAAGTAAAAGCCTGTCGGTTTCATCATTTATCTATTACAGTGTATACCAGGTTTATGTCTTTGCTTGGAAGGGCAGTTTGAACCAAGACTACTATGTAACACAGGCCCTAGCCCTCTTTCATTCTGAGAAAGTGAATTATCATTACAAAAGCCACTGCTCTCTGGAAAACAGAGCTTGGGCCTCTGATGGTATTTCAATCTATATGTATCAGTCATGCAGTTATCCACTGAAAAATAGGTAGTTAATGAAACTGTCTCATTTGGACAGGTAGAACTAGAGTCTATTTCTGGCTGGCAAGAAGCACCAACAGCTGTACCCAAGTCGGCCTGAAAATCATCAGCTGAAGAGCTGGACGGGGTGTTTGATGTGTCGCCGACATACTGTTTTGCTTGAAATGTTTCCTTAAGTCTTTCATCATTCATATATGTACTCACTTCTAAACCTGGTTCTGAAACTGTACTTAAACTGTGCTTTGGAAGACTAGAAGAATTAGCTTTAAACATCTCTGTTGGTTTGACAGCAGGTGGAGCATCATTTTTCTCTGACTGTGGCACATCATTTTTCTCTGACTGTGGCACACTGGTTATAGCATATTTCTTTGGTGGCAGAGGGGGTGGGGTATTCTGGCAAACAAGTTCTGGCATCTGACAACCATCAGATCTGCAGGTTGACTGAATGAGATGTTCCCTGGATAGAGAGTTCTCAGAGTAACACTGTTCTATCGTATTTTGCTGCTGGATGAGGGGAGCAGTTCCTGGCTTCAACCCCACAGTTCTCATGTGTGAAGACCACAATGAAGATGGTGAGACTGTTCCATTACTGTTCACTCTCTTTGCAGAAGCAGAATTATCATCAACGTGAAAAAGCAAACCTGTTCCCTCAGAATTTTCTATATTAAGCGACTCAGAAAATTTGCATTCACTTGCTTTTTCAAGTTTCTGTTCATCTGACTGGTGGGTATGCTCTCTTGCTGTACGGTCCTTGAGTATTTGTGGATTGGATGAAGGGAATAACTTTCCATTGGTTTCACGTATATGTGACCTGAAAAATAAAAACAAAGCTAAAACGCCATACACAAACATGCAAAATTGGAGGGAAAACAAACATTTGTAGTTTAACTTCCCGATACAGCACTTATGTTATTTGTGTAACATAGCAAAAATGGAAAGATATTTGCAACCATTAACAATTTATACTCTCTGAATCCAAAATCTTTATGCCAGAATACATAAATGTTTATTAGAAACATCCGTCATTACCAAGATCAGATTTATAACCAGAAGTATAATTTAAAAAGCAAATTTCAGGGGCTTCCCTGGTGGCGCAGTGGTTGAGAGTCCGCCTGCCGAAGCAGAGGACACGGGTTTGTGCCCTGGTCTGGGAAGATCCCACATGCCGCGGAGTGGCTGGGCCTGTAAGCCATGGCCGCTGAGCCTGCGCTCCGCAACGGGAGAAGCCACAGCAGTGAGAGGCCCGCATACCACACACACACACACAAAAAAAGCAAATATCAGAGAATTCCCTGGCAGTCCAGTGGTTAGGACTCGGTGCTTTCACTGCCCAGGCGCAGGTTCAATCCCTGTTTGGGTAACTAAGATGCCACAAGCCACACAGTGCAGCCAAAAAAAAAAAAAAAAATTCAACTTAAAAACACTGAAATTACATTTATTGTGATAAAATGTAGCATAGACTTAAGAAAAATGTTACTAGCAAACAATTCAATATTCTAAAACACTTCCCACCCAAAGTTTATAGCGATAGAGGTACTTTAATTTTGATATATAATGCTATAAGGATAGTATACTAATTAAAAATAATTTGGTTAATCAAAGACTACCTTTATTTAAGTAATAGTTAACTTCTAAGGTGAAGAAAAATGATATCACATTGCAAATTATTTATCTTCATATGATTAAATTATTTTTCTCATGAGAATTGCACAAAATTCAATTAGAGCACAAAGATGAAAAGAGTTGAGGCTCTGCTAAGTAGATAAGAGCTATATTCAAATCTCAACTCCGTTGCTTTGGCCAAATTACTTAATCTAAGCCCCAAATTTTCTCTTTTGTAAAATACCATACATCTCAAAAGAATGCTGTGAGGTTTAAAACAAACAATCATATATTGTACAAGGTACTTTGTAGGCCCCCTATCATTAAGGTTTACATCCTTTTAATGATCCCCAATAAAACATGCATCATAATACTCTAGACCAGCAGTCCCCAACCTTTTTTGGCACCAGAGACCAGTTTCGTGGAAGACAATTTTTGCACTGACTTGGGAAGGAGCGTGTGGTTCAGGCAGTAATGCGAGAGATGGGGAGCGGCAGATGAAACTTCGCTCACTCGGCTGCCACTCACCTCCTGCTGTGCGGCCCAGTTCCAGTATCAGTCTGCAGCCTGGGGCTTGGGGCCCCCTGCTCTAGACCCATTGCTTGCAGAGTAGTGACAGGTAGTATGCCTTTCTGATAAAGAGTTCCTATAATACATGCATTTAATTTAAAAGATTTTAGTATTCCAAATAGCTAGGATTACCTTTTTATCAAAGGATTTTTTATTTGTAGATATGATTCTGGGTGGGACTGATAAGATTTATAGGCTACTTCCAGGTTCTTGAGTTCTTTTCTAAAGCCTGAGGAAGGGAATGAGAAAAAATTATTTAAGTGATCTTTTAGAATTTACTCCATCTATACTTCTCCATAATTTACAAAAGATTTTCTATAATCAGGTAATTCTCTTCCAAATTAACAGATGAAAACTAGTTCTTCAAGCCTCAGCTCAAATAATACCTCTTTCCTGAACCCTTTATACAAAATCAATGACTCTTTCCTCAATTTTTTTTGTTTTTTTTTTTTTTTGGTATGCGGGCCTCTCTCTGCTGTGGCCTCTCCTGTTGCGGAGCACAGGCTCCGGACGCGCAGGCCCAGCAGCCATGGCTCACGGGCCCAGCCTCTCCGTGGCATGTGGGATCCTCCCGGACCGGGCACGAACCCGAGTCCCCTGCATCAGCAGGCGGACTCTCAACCACTGCGCCACCAGGGAAGCCCCTATCCTCAATTTATTATCTCTTGAAAATGTCAGCAATCCCCA
This sequence comes from Aethalodelphis obliquidens, assembly GCF_003676395.1. NCBI lineage: Eukaryota > Metazoa > Chordata > Mammalia > Artiodactyla > Delphinidae > Aethalodelphis > Aethalodelphis obliquidens. The sequence goes on along the minus strand of NW_020837950.1, from coordinate 54,244,460 downwards.
AAAAGTGTTATTCTAGATGGGTCGTGTGGAGCTGTGCTTCCCCTGTTTACTCTTTACTGACAAAATGGTGGGAAACGCTGCATTTGGAGACAGATGGCTTGAGTTGAAGTTTGGATTCACAGCTTATTGGTTGGTAACTTTATATTCCTAAAACCAACTTTACAAACTTATACCACCTTACAGTCTAGGTTTCTGCCTTTAAGTAATGAGATGCTGATATCTATTTTACCAACGTCACAGAAATATTAGGAACATCAACTGAATTTAAATGGGTGGGAGGGTATTATGATAACATAAAATGTTATCACACCACTAACTAGCTTCCATTTATTGACTGCTTACTCAAGTTGTAAGAAGTTGATAATAATTATTTCATTTAATTTTTACAACTGAACACCTTTTTACTTGAAAAGACAATGAACGAACTTCAGTTATTCAGACTTGAGTATGTGTCAGAAATTTTCTTGAAAATAAAAGAAGTGAAACTGTCACTTCGAATAAAACAACTGGCAGTATTTATTGCCAATGATAAAATTTAACCTTTTAGATGAAAGTAAAGAGTTTTGGAAAATTTGTATTTACCACCATGAGTTCTGTACTTTTCCAATACTTATAAAGACTTCCTGATAATATCTGTGGTGATGTTTTAAAATCTGTTCTTTAAAAATATATAGAGAGGGCTTCCCTGGTGGTGCAGTGGTTGAGAATCTGCCTGCCAATGCAGGGGACACGGGTTCGAGCCCTGGTCTGGGAAGATCCCACATGCTGCGGAGCGACTAGCCCCGTGAGCCACAATTACTGAGCCTGCGCGTCTGGAGCCTGTGCTCTGCAACAAGAGAGGCTGCGATAGTGAGAGGCCCACACACCGCAATGAGGAGTGGCCCCTGCTTGCCGCAACTAGAGAAAGCCCTCACACAGAAACGAAGAGCCAACACAGCCATAAATAAATAAATATATATATAGAGAGAGAGAGAAATGGGACTTCCCTGGCAGTCCAGTGGTCAAGACTCTGCACTCCCACTTCAGGGCGCATGGGTTCAATCCCTGGTTGGGGAACTAAGATCCCGCATGCCATGTGACACGGCCGAAAAAAAAAGGATATATAAAAAAATGTATCCAGATAAATGACCTGGAAAACAGAATGGTGGAATTCACTGCTGCGGAAGAGAATAAAGAAAAAAGAATGAAAAGAAATGAAGACAACCTAAGAGACCTCTGGGACAACACTAAATGCAACAACATTCGCATTATAGGGGTCCCAGAGGAGAAGAGAGAGAGAAAGGACCAGAGAAAATATTTAAAGAGATTATAGTCGAAAACTTCCCTAACATGGGAAAGGAAATAGACACCCAAGTCGAGGAAGCTCAGTGAGTCCCATACAGGATAAACCCAAGGAGAAACACACCGAGACACATAGTAATCAAATTGGCAAAAATTAAAGACAAAGAATAATTATTGAAAGCAGCAAGGGAAAAATGACAAATAACATATAAGGGAACTCCCATAAGGTTAATAGCTGATTTCTCAGCAGAAACTCTACAAGCCAGAAGGGACTGGCATGATATACTTAAAGTGATGAAAGGGAAGAACCTACAACCCAGATTACTCTACCCGGCAAGGATCTCATTCACATTCAATGGAGAAATCAAAAGCGTTAGAGACAAGCAAAAGATAAGAGAATTCAGCACCACCAAACCAGCTCTACAGCAAATGCGAAAGGAACTTCTCTAAGTGGGAAACACAAGAGAAGAAAAGGACCTACAAAAACAAACCCAAAACAATTAAGAAAATGGTCATAGGAACATATATATCGATAATTACCTTAAACGTGAATGGATTGAATGCTCCAACTAAACGACACAGGCTTGCTGAATGGATACAAAAACAAGACCCATATATATGCTGTCTAAAAGAGACCCACTTCAGACCTACGGACACATACAGACTGAAAGTGAGGGGATGGAAAAAGATATTCCATGCAAATGGGAATCCAAAGAAAGCTGGAGTAGCAATACTCATATCAGATAAAATAGACTTTAAAATAACACAATAATAGTGGGGGACTTTAACACCTCACTTACACCAATGGACAGATCATCCAAAATGAAAATAAATAAGGAAAGCTTTAAATGACACAATAGACCAGATAAATTTAATTGATATTTATAGGACATTCCATCCAAAAACAGCAGATTACATTTTCTTCTCAAGTGCGCACGGAACATTCTCCAGGATAGATCACATCTTAGGTCATAAATCAAGCCTCAGTAAATTTAAGAAAATTGAAATCATATCAAGCATCTTTTCTGACCACAACGCTATGAGATTAGAAATGAATTACAGGGAAAAAACGTAAAAAACACAAACACATGGAGGCTAAACAATATGTTACTAAATAACCAAGAGATCACTGAAGAAATCAAAGAGGAAATCAAAAAATACCTAGAGACAAATGACAATGAAAACACAATGATCCAAAACCTATGGGATGCAGCAAAAGCAGTTCTAAGTGGGAAATTTATAGCTATACAAGCCTACCTCAAGAAACAAGAAAAATCTCAAATAAACAATCTAAACTTGCACCTAAAGGAACTAGAGAAAGAAGAACAAACAAAACCCAAAGTTAGCATAAGGAAAGAAATCATAAAGATCAGATCAGAAATAAATGAAAAAGAAATGAAGAAAACGATAGCAAAGATAAATAAAACTAAAAACTGGTTCTTTGAGAAGATAAACAAAATTGATACACCATCAGCCAGACTCATCAAGAAAAAGAGGGAGAGGACTCAAATCAATAAAATTAAAAATGAAAAAGAAGTTACAACAGACACCCCAGAAATACAAAGCATCCTAAGAGACTACTACAAGCAACTCTATGCCAATAAAATGGACAACCTGGAAGAAATGGACAAATTCTTAGAAAGGTATAACCTTCCAAGACTGAACCAGGAAGAAATATAAAAAATGAACAGACCAATCACAAGTAGTGAAATTGAAACTGTGATTAAAAATCTTCCAACGAACAAAAGTCCAGGACCAGATGGCTTCACAGGCGAATTCTATGAAACATTTAGAGAATAGCTAACACCTATCCTTCTCAAACTCTTCCAAAAAACTGCAGAGGAAGGAACACTCCCAAACTCATTCTATGAGGCCACCATCACCCTGATAACACAACCAGACAAAGATACTACAAAAAAAGAAAATTACAGACCAATATCACTGATGAATATAGATGCAAAAATCCTCAACAAAATACTAGCAAACAGAATCCAACAACACATTAAAAGGATCATACACCATGATCAAGTGGGATTTATCCCAGGGATGCAAGGATTCTTCAATATACGTAAATCAATCAATGTGGTACACCACATTAACAAACTGAAGAATAAAAACCATATGATCATCTCAACAGATGCAGAAAAAGCTTTTGACAAAATTCAACACCCATTTATGATAAAAACTCTCCAGAAAGTGGGCATAGAGGGAACCTATGTCAACATAATAAAGGCCACATATGACAAACCCACAGCAAACATCATTCTCAATGGTGAAAACTGAAAGCATTTCCTCTAAATCAGGAACAAGACAAGGATGTCCACTCTCAGCACTATTATTCAACATAGTTTTGGAAGTCCTAGCCTCGGCAATCAGAGAAGAAAAAGAAATAAAAGGAATACAAATTGGAAAAGAAGAAGTATAACTGTCACTGTTTGCAGATGACATGATACTATACATAGAGAATCCTAAAGATGCCACCAGAAAACTACTAGAGCTAATCAATGAATTTGGTAAAGTTGAAGGATACAAAATGAATGCACAGAAACCTCTTGCATTCCTATAGACTAATGATGAAAAATCTGAAAGAGAAATTAAGAAAACACTCTCATTTACCATTGCAACAAAAAGAATAAAATACCTAGGAATAAACCTACCTAGGGAGACAAAAGACCTGTATGTAGAAAACTGTAAGACACCGATGAAAGAAATTAAAGATGATACCAACAGATGGAGAGATATACCATGTCCTTGGATTGGAAGAATCAATATTGTGAAAATGACTATACTACCCAAAGCAATCTACAGAGTCAATGCAATCCCTATCAAGTTACCAATGGCATTTTTTACAGAACTAGAACAAAAAATCTTAAAAATCTGTATAGAGACACAAAAGACCCCGAATAGCCAAAGCAGTCTTGAGGGAAAAAAACAGAGCAGGATGAATCAGACTCCCTGACTTCAGACTGTACTACAAAGCTACAGTAATCAAGACAATATGGTCCTGGCACAAAAACAGAAACATAGATCAATGGAACAAGATAGAAAGCCCAGAGATAAACCCACACACATATGGTCAACTAATCTATGACAAAGGAGGCAAGGATATACAACGGAGAAAAGACAATCTTCAATAAGTGGTGCTGGGAAAACTGGACAGCTACATGTAAAAGAATGAAATTAGAACACTCCTTAACACCACACACAAAAATAAACTCAAAATGGATTAGAGACCTAAATGTAAGACGGAACACTATAAAACTCTTAGAGGAAAACATAGGAAGAACACTCTTTGACATGAATCATAGCAAGATCTTTTTTGATCCACCTCCTAGAGTAGAGGAAATAAAAACAAAAATAAACAAATGGGACCTAATGAAACTTAAAAAGCTTTTGCACAACAAAGGAAACCATAAACAAGACGAAAAGACAACCCTCAGAATGGGATAAGATATTTGCAAACGAATTAATGGAGAAAGGATTAATCTCCAAAATATATAAACAGCTCATGCAGCTCAATGTTAAAGAAACAAAAACCCAATCCAAAAATGGGCAGAAGACCTAAATAGACATTTATCTAAAGAAGACATACAGATGGCCAAGAAGCACATGAAAAGCCACTCAACATCACTAATTATGAGAGAAATGCAAATCAAAACCACAATGAGGTATCACCTCACACCAGTTCGAATGGGCATCATCAGAAAATCTACAAACAACAAATGCTGGAGAGGGTGTGGAGAAAAGGGAACCTTCTTGCACTGTTGGTGGGAATGTAAATTGATACAGCCACTATGGAGAACAGTATGGAGATTCCTTAAAAAACTAAAAATAGAATTACTATATGATCCAGCAATCCCACTATGGGGCATATACCCAGAGAAAACCATAATTCAAAAAGACACATGCACCCCAATGTTTATTGCAGCACTATTTACAATAGCCAGGTCATGGAAGCAACCTAAATGTCCATCGACAGATGAATGGATAAAGAAGATGTAATACATATATACAATGGAATATTACTCAGCCATAAAAAGGAACGAAATTGGGTCATTTGTAGAGATGTGGATGAATCTAGAGACTGTTATACAGAGTGAAGTAAGTCAGAAAGAGGAAAACAAATATCGTATATTAACGCATGTATGTGGAACCTAGAAAAATGGTGCAGATGAACCGGTTTGCAGGGCATAAGTTGAGACACAGATGTAGAGAACAAATGTATAGACACCAAATGGGGAAAGCCGTGGGGGGGTGGGGATGGTGGTGTGCTGAATTGGGCGATTGGGATTGACGTGTATAAAACTGATGACTAATAAGAACCTGCTATATAAAGAAAGAAATAAAATAAAATTCAAAAATTAAAAAAAAAAAGTTTTAAACAAGAAGCACTGCAGGTACAATGCTACCAAAAAAAAAAAAAAAGAAAAGAAATGTATCAACATTTGGAAGACTTGCATAATTTAGCAAACCAATATTTTCCAAATGAGGATACATGGATGTTTCAAAATCATGCGTGAGTAAAGAATTTATTCATTCTTTAAATGAATCAATAAAATATTTAAGATTTTCAGGTTTAATGCCTAATACAGCGAATCTTAATAGATATAGCAATAAAAGCTGTTTGAGGTCCTCAATACCTTTTGTAAACAACCGTTCCAGTTAATTGCAAATAGGTGTCTTTTTAAAATCTGAGTCACAACTATTCTGTAAAACTTCCCTTTTTACAACCAAGGAATTGAGACTTAGGGAAATGAAGTGTCCTAACCGATGCCATATAGGTGGTTAAGTGGCAACACTCAAACAAACCCAGGATTAACTGCAAAGCCAGTGCTCTTTCTACTACCTGCAGGCTCTCTTTCATGTATGCCTAAAACACAAGATCATTATACAGAATCTCCTTCTGATGAAACTACGCCATTAGTATGAACATCAAATAACAGGATATACTTTAACATGCTGATGCCCACAGAAGATACCAAAATATATGGCATTAGCTTGAATATTCAATTCATTCCCTATACTTCTGTACAATTCCAGTAAATTTTTCTGTATTTTCCCTTATTTTTAGTTGACCTTTTCATCATGTTAATTTATTTCAGTTTCCTCTCATTCTCATGCTTCTAGTCTACTGTACACCAAATCTGTGAACCAAAGATTGCAAAGAAAACAAAATCAAGTTATTAAAAAAGCAACTTTTATTTTTTTAAACAATAGATAACTTTATCTTAGATGCCTTTTTATCTCTCAATTGATGTTCTAGGTACATTTTTTAAAACTACCCTGTCACTCAAAATTCAACTGGAACCTATAGTTGATCATAACATCTAAATATTACCCTATTTAAAAAATCTATATTGGTTATTATATGGCTCTGCAAGTTAAATCTTACAAGTAATTTCCAAGAAAGAGTAATGTAATACACATGAGAAATTAATACCCTATATGCCATACTGCTCACACAGTACATGGCAGCTCCCAATAAAAATGAAAAACACTGTTTTTTCTTCTTTTAAATCACCTCCACACTGTCCACCATATTTCTAACTCACTGATCCAAGACAAAATAAGTATAAACTGAGACAAATTCTTCCTACCTTCCCCTCCGCCAACTATTTCTATATCTACCAAGTGCCATACTAATAAAGTCTCAGAAATAAAAGGCAATATAATATATCACAGAGAGTCTCATGACCCTGTAACCTTGACACACTGCCTGAGTCTCAAAAACTAAGCCTCCCTCTTAAGTGAAGTACGTCAGACAGACAAAAACAAATATCATATAATATCACTTGTATGTGCAATCTAAAAAAATGATACAAATGAACTTATTTACAAAACAGACAGACTCACAGACATAGAAAACAAACTTATGGTTGCCAAAGGGGAAAGCAGAGGGTGGGGGAGGGAAGTAAATTAAAGAGTTTGGGATTAACATACACACACTACTATATGTGAAATAGATAAACAATGAGGACCTGCTGTACAGCACAGGGAACTCTACTCAGTATCTTGTAATAAACTATAATGGAAAAGAATCTGAAAAAGAATATATATACACATGTATAACTGAATCACTTTGCTGTACCCCTGAAACTAATACATTATAAATTAATTATACCTCAGTTTAAAAAATGGTTGTTAAAAAAAAAAACTAAGCCTCTCTCTTTGACAGCTACTTTATGACTAAAGAAAAAAAAAAGTAATATCAGAAGGAATCTTATTTTTCAACCTTTAAAGTCTGAAAAATTTGTAAGTTAAAGTTACATTATAATTTCCCACCCACTGTGATTTTAACTTTGGAATGTTTATTTACTTCTTAACTTATCCAGAACTTCAAGTTTAATATTCACAAATACAAAAAAAATTAAATACTTAATTCTTAAAGATTTCTTTACTTTTATTAAAGTATCCACGCAATGGGCAGCAGGAGGCAGCAGAGGTTTTATAAATATGTTTGAAATTTTAATATCACTATGGCAGGCATTCAACCAAGTGGTTTGACTTCAGAATTCCAACTAACTTAAAAATAGATGTGTTATTTTTCTCTTCTGCTGACATAGACATCCATGTGTCTTTACTGGGAATTTTGGCTTCAGGTTCTTTGCAAATCTAAGTCAGATTTTAACACTTGGCACAGAAAATACTTCAACATCAAGGCAAGATGCTTTAATTAATAATGCTAATTTTGGTACTGTATACAAAAAACCTAAAGCCCAATAGTCAAGAAATCAAAATATATATACTTAATCTGAAAAGGTGACCTAGATTTAAAACAGACTTACATAGCAAGAAAACCAAACTGCTAGTCTAGACACTGTAATCCTCATTCTTGTTGTATCGGAAGATTTCAGACTATAATAATAATACTGCAATTACAAAGTCTAAACATTCAAGAGCAATAACCTAATCAATGACCTGATTTACTATAAAAAGACAGTTAAGCAAAATTTGAATATTTTAGAAAAAAAATCACAAAACTTTAACTATATAAATATTTCTGGCTAAATTTACTACATGCCAAAAGGAACAGAGAGATACTTTAATATGTAATAATCTACCCTATCAGATACTAAACTTGGGGATGATACAAAATAAAAAGGCAAGAGTCAGTAACTTCTTTCCTCACTGGGATTATAATTTAAAGAAAGAGCAAATAATGCTATTTTGCTACAAATTAAATTTCAATACTGGAAGTTTATGGTTTTAAAAAACATATAAACATTTGGTGGTGCTGGGCCACAGCAAGTGCCTCTCAATGGTCTATGAAACTCTTAGAGAAAATAAATTTAGTATGCACAGAAACAAAACCAACTGTGAAAAGTACCTCATTCTTCAGATATACTCTCTAAATGAATATACTCTGAAGTTTGCAAAAAACATCTTAGAGGAAATAAACTTACGTATACGAATAAACTCTTCCAGTAAAATTTTTTTCATTTACTAATTTTAGGATTTAACAACATTAAGGGTAGTATATTTCACTTAACATAATGGAGGTACAGATTTTTTTACAATAAGAATTAAGGGAATTAACAGATTTTTCTGACCACTGCTTGATTAACTTCTTTCACTCTTCCTTGTCATTTGCAAGATCAAGATTCTCAGCTTGAACTAACCCTGACTTCTATGATTAACTGAGATTAAGCCAAGTATTACAGACCCCAAAGTAAATGGCAAAAGTTTTTTGAAAGACCTAATAATTCCTTTGTGATCTGTTATTTACAATCTATAAATATCCAAACACATATTTATTCAGTAGATAACCTTACTCCATAGAGAAAAGAGTCCATTAGGTATGAACTCCTTCAACTGACTCATCTAACACAATACACACTGAATGGTACCAACACTCACCTTTATCTCTCCCATTACAGAAAAACTACTACTCCCTTAATTTAAAGCTTTCCTTTGAAGTTCCATTCTCACTCTACCTCCAGAGACCTTACTCCATTAATTACTGTTCTGGCCTATTCTTATCTTCACACCTTTCTCACCCTCTGTACATCATTAGTTCCTTACCCTCTGTAACATAAATGCAAAACTAAGCTCTTGGTTTCATTTTTCTCCTTTAGGTAGGGCTTCTTTACTATTCACAGCAAGGGTTTTGACAGACATGTGCACTTATTCTCTTATTTACTTTTTATTCTACTGTAACCTTTTTTGAAAAACTTTTAATTTGAAGATAATTTCATAAAGTTCAGAGAAGTTGAAAGATATATACCTACCTGCATACCCTTTACTCAGATTCATCTATTATTAACACTTTACCCCACTTTTTTTCTGAACCATTTGAGAGTAAGTTACAAACATCATGACCCTTTACTTCTAAACACTTCAGTTCTACCTCAATCTTGCTTCTATTCTAATGTTCCCTCTATTCTAATGTTTCTCTAATACTGCTTTTACTAGGTCACTAATGACTTACTAACTGCTAAACCAAACTTGGACTTTTTAATCCTTATTCTGCTTAATCTGTGATCACTTTTCTTTTTGAAGCTCTCCATTTCCCAGTTTCCGTGTGCTAACTCCCTCTCCTGTATTTTCTCATACTTTCCAGCTACTCCTCATTCTTTTCCAAAGTTGCTCCTTCTCTCTACTCTTAGCTCATCTCTTTTAGTCAGCAAACCCCATGTTTCTTCCTTTGTCTATTTTTTTTTCCCCTGAAATCTCCCATTTTCCTGCATGATGTTGTCCATGTCTACCGCATTCAATTCCCATATATGTTGATGGCTACCAATACATAATCTTTCCTGCATTCCAGACATTTGTTCCTAACTAATCTACTTACCTAGATGACAAACCAAACAAATCCAAAAATAAATTTGCCATCCTCTCTCACCCACAAAATTTGTCCCTTCTTCCTATATTCCTCCATTTGGTAAATGGTGAATCCACTTATGTAATACCCAAATACGGCCACCCCCAGCTTTCTCCTTTTCCCTCACTGTGCAATCTGTCACAGAAAGTGACTCCACTGTCCACACATTCTTATAATCTCTCAAATCTTCTTTCTTGACATTGATACTGCCTTAGTTTATACCCTCATCTTTTCTCTCCTAGGCTATTATTCATCTAAATAATTTTTCTCCCACTGCTCCAAATTCACCCCCTACACTGCCACCAAAGAGTCCTTTCTAAATGCAAACTGGAGTACGCTACTCTCCTTGTCCTTAGATGCCTTTCCATTTACTTTTTAGGATTTAAAAATAGCATAAAAGTTTCATCATGATTTGGCTTCTCTCTATCCTCTGACCATCATCTCACAATTTCCAGGTATGCATTCCAGCCTTGTATATAACAAACTAGCTGTATCCTTCCAATATGTGATAGTTTCTCCTGACCATGTGCTTTTGAACATGTCATTTCTTCTGTTTTGAATGTAATTTAAGGCATTTGACATTCTCCCCATTAGTGACCCATTTTTAAAAGAGGAGCTAAAATAATCTAAGTGGCATTGTGGAATTTCAACAATGTTCCCAAATAATAGCTTTAGGCAGTGTAGGTATGTTTGTTTGCAGCAGAATCCATAAATATAATAGGCTATATAATATCTCTATCAATGAAAAACTATCAGTGAGATAATTACAATGGCATTGTTATAGATTTTAATTTCTCTACCATCACATAAACTTGTACAGACTAATATTGAAAGCTGACTTAAATGTCAAACAAAATATGAAAATAAAAAATTCTCTAAGGTTTCTTAACTTTGTAAAAGTCTTTTACCTATGGATAGAAAGTCATTCTTCAGGTCAATAATGTAAGTGTACCCCCATTTTATAATTAAGAAGTAGGAGAAATCCAAGAAAATCATACCAAGCCACAAAAAATTAAACTGTGCCTTACTGAAAAAAAGGAAAAAATCCACGCAGGGCCAGTTTTTAGCTTGGAAAAAAAATTCCTATACCCACTTTAACATGTTCTCAAAGACTAGGGGAGGGAAATACACATACAGATACCATAAGGCATGAACATTAATAAAGTTTCCCTAAGCAAACACTGGCTTAAAGAACTATGGTAGGCTTTGAAGTTTATTAAACAAGAAATAATTTTAATGTAATGCAATTTATGTAGTTAAATAAAACGTGGGGTACATAAAACCATAACAAGATACCACTTCACACCCATTAGGATGGCAATTCTCCAAAAAAAAACCCCAGAAAATAACAAGTATTGGTGAGGATATGAAGAACTTGGAACCTCTGCACTGCTGGTGGGAATGTAAAATAGTGCAGCTGCTGTGGAAAACAGAGTGGTGGTTCCTCAAAAAACTAAACAGAGAATTGCCACAGGATCCAGCAATTGTGCTTCTGGGTATATACTCAAAAGAACTGAAAGCAGGGATTTCAGATATTTGTACACTAATTTACACAGGGGCATTATATACAATAGCCAAAAGGTAGAATCAACCCAAATGTCCATCAACAGATGAATGGATAAACAAAATGTGTTACATCATATAATGCAATATTATTCAGCCTTAAAAGGAATGAAACTCTGATACATGGATGAACTCTGAAGACGTTGTGCTAAGTGAAATAAGCCAGTCACAAAAAGACAAACCCTGCATGACTCCACTTATATGAGGTACCCAGAGTAGTCAAATTCAAAGAGACAGAAAGTAGAATGGAGGTTGCAGGGGCCAGGGGAGGGGGGAATGGGGAGTTGTTTAATGGGTACAGTTTCAATTTGAGAAGATGAAAGAATTATGGAGATAGATGGTAGTGATGGTGGCAAAACAATGCACATGTACTTAATATCAGACAATGGTAACTTAAAAATGGTTAGAATGACAAATTCTGTGGTGTATATTTTACCACAATAAAAAAAATTAGTTTTAATTGGCTACATACATACTATTTCATATTAAGTGGGGAAACCCAGAACAAATCTATTATAGCAATGCACTCCTAACCATCGAAATTTCTATGACCTTGTGTTTTTATTAATATCAGGAAGCAAGCATCATTTTATAAAGAGCACTGAACTTGCAGTTATTGTTCAGTTTTTACTGACTTCTGGCCAGCCTTTTACTGTTTCCTGTAATACTTGGTTACCAGACTTTTATCAGATTTTTTAAACAGGCGAGACATTTTATATGGGAAAGGAAGGTTATTTCCTTAATATAAGTGTTTCCTTCTGATATTATACCATTTGATGAAAACAAAATAATTAAACATTTAATCATATTCAATATCTGCAACCTGAAAAATAATCTCCACAAAAGCCTTAAGGATGATAAAGACTAAAAACAAACTTTAAAATGTGTTCTTCATGGCTATTTTTTATCGTGAAAAACTATAGCCTTTCTAATCCTCTGAATTCTAAAATTTGAAGACAATGACTTTGATTCCAACCTCAGTAATCCCCTTGCTCATCATTTTCCTTGATCCCTGTTCCCCAAATCCTTCAGGTATAACCTCTCAGTAACAATGCCGAATTCTGTAGACAAACATCTGATTTTCTTTGCTTCTGGGCCTCTATGTGTTGCTAACAAATCACCTATAATAATGTCACACCATTACATATTTACTGTTTCCAAAGTGAACTTTTCTAGCAGGCTGTTTATCAATTTTTCTATCTGTCCTTAACGCCTGTGGTAGACATTAGGACCGTTCATACATATTGCAGTGCACAAGCAAATTACCCTTTTCCACCCTCTTTGAAATTAGGCCTGGCTGTTAAGACTTGCCTTGGCCAGTCAGATGTGAGTGGAAGCACATTTATCACTTCTGGGTTGAAAGTTTTAAGAGCTTACATGTGATTCACTATGTTGTGTCCCCTTCAATCTCCTCTCCCCCCAGTACTGCAATGATCAAAGAAGTACTGGTAGAGATGGAGTTCCATTAGCCTCAGGCCCTGAGTGATTACTAGGAAGAGACTTCATGCTGACATTCACAGGACACGTGCTGTGAGCAAGAAACAATCTTGTACTAAGACATGGAGATTTTCAAGTTGTTACCACTGCACAGTGCAGAACCTAGCCTAGCCTGACTGACACACTTCCCCTTTTTCCTATTCCCTGAAGTAGCTATTCCCATCTTTTAAGACTTCAAGCATAAACTCTCCCAGCTTCCATCCTCATTACTCATAAACTTATCAGTGACAGGACTGTCCTTAGCTTCTTTACTCGTAATACCATGATTTATTCTTTACTGCTACTATGATAATATATTTAAATAAAATTTTTACCTTCCAAGTAGTTTTTGCTCTGTTGGGAGGTACAGTTCATACGATCTATGTTTAGATTGCTTGTCTTAATCTGGTTGCTAGAGAAGAGAATAAAACACACACCAAACACATCAGCTATAATGGATTATTATTTAGTTTATCCCAAGAAAAAGAAAGAAAATAACATTTGCTAAACAATTATTATATACCATGTGCTGTTCTAGGGGATTAATGTACATTATTAATCTACATCTCACAACTTAAAATACTTAAAAGGAGTTATTATCCTCATTTTTCAATAGGAGATTAAGGCTGTGAAAGTCAAATTAATTTGCCCAATAATTAAAATCCAAGGCTATCTGATTACAAAGTTCTGATCTTTCTAATACCCTAGGCTACCCCTTTCAAAGAAGTATTATGAAATTACCCTGCAAAGTAAAAAAGCTTCCCAAGTCTTTATTACAGTGATTATTTCGGTAAAACATGAGCGGTCGCTTTTTCTGGCTTTTCAATAATGAATGTAATAAAACACCAGCTAACATCAAATTAAGATGCTTTAGATCGATTAAGAGCAGAAATAGTGGCTAAATTGACCTAAGTGGCGGACATGTTTTAGAGGTTACACAAAGAACTGCAAATAGACTGCTAACTGTAATATAAGAAATGATTTCAGAATTAATTAAGAATTAATTGAATACAAACTTAGTTATTTGGCTGTATTCTTTAATACTTGCTAAAGGAAAAATATCTCTTTCATGGAACTGGGTTGTGACAGAAGAAAATAACCCCAGTTCTGAGTTACAAATGTTAGAAATGGGATAATGAACATTAACTAGGTTGAAGAATTAAACACTTAGCTTAATGACTGAGATACACCAATTTAAATCTATGGTTTAAAACCTGTAGTATATATACATCAGTAGTTTTTAGTGGCAACAATGATAATGTATTTTACTTTCTAAACTTCCCCAAAATAAACAGTTGTTATTTTTGGAATCAAGAAATAACTATTAAAAATAGAAACTTGATATATCAAATAACCTGCAATATCCCAGGATACTCTGAGCTCAAGCTCTTTCCTTTTCATTTAACTGACCCCAACCTTTGAAAGTTACTTCAAATAACTAAAAAGAAAGAATGGTGGGGGGAAATTATTCACATAACTTGTGTATTACCTGAAGGGTGCAGTTTCTTTAACACCACTGATATCCATCACTGTACCATTTCCATCGATAACAGGTGACTCCAAATTAGCAGAGCCATTACTGATATGATCACTGCTTTCATATCCAGACTCTGTCCTTTGCATCTGCCAATTGTCACCATGAACTTTAGTTTCTTTGAGGGCTTTATTTTTTTCTGCTCCTTTTCCATTAAATTCAAGGGAACTCCTGCTTCCTGTTTCCTGCTTCATTTCATCTTCATATATAGTCATTAAACATTTTTGCTTTGGATTCTCTTTTGGACAACTGTTAAAACTCTGATCTTTGCTACATTTAGATTTGTTACCAATATTTGATTTATGTCTTGGACTATGCTGCCTTTTTTCACTTTCATTAAAAATACTATCGACATTTAATGTTTCTCTCATAGGTTTCCAACCTCGATTTCGGCTTTTAGTGCTGCCATTACAACTGCTTCCTTTATCCCTAGAATCTTGGCTACTGTCTGTATCATATCCAGTACCACTGTCACTCTTAAATTTGCCAGTTATTTTCTCTCCTGAAGCAAGAATCTGGGATTTACTTGAACTTAATGTTTGTGCAGAAGCTCGACTCTGATGGGCAATTCGGTCATGCTTACACGGTCCTTTTCCTTGACTATGATATAGATGTGGATTCCCATTTTGTCTAAAGCCATTTGGGGCAGGAGGTGATCCAGACTTGAAATGTGGAAGGTCTTCATTAACCAAATCTTTAAAAGTAAATAAAAATACAAATGAGCTACTCTTCAGAGCCACTTTTTAGTCACAAGCCAAATACCTTGTTTGAGAAGAAATGTTAAACAGTAATAAGTAAATCATAACATAAATGGTTATATAATTATTTTAAAAAATGATCTCTAAAGTAGATCATAAGATAATTACAGCAATTTTAAAAAACTATTCTATCTCATTCATAATTAATAAAAACCATAAAAATAAAAATATTTCCCACCTATTATATTGGTAAAGATTTAAAATTTATTAAACCAATTGCTGCTGGAAACAGACATCTAATCACTGTTGGTGGGAGTGCAGACTGTCAAGTATTTTAGGAGGACAACTGAGCCACACCTACCAAAGTTGAAAATAAATAAACATACCCTAAACCCAGCAATTTTTCTGAAAGAATTTTATGCTAATGGCTGTATGCAAAAAGTACCTGTGAAAGGATTTCACTGCAGCAAGAATCTTAAATCAAGTTCTAAAGTCTAGCAATATCGGTTAAATTATACTATGTTCATAAAGAAAAGAGCATAAAACCATAAAAAGACGTGCTCATAATGAACTGGAAACTATTAACAGTGGAACAGAGTGAAGGTCAAGGGTTGCAGGAAAAGAAGTTCTTTTCACTTAATTTTATAACCTTCCTTATTATTTGAATGTACCATACGGGTGAATTGAATTTATAGTTAAAAGTAAAGTTGAAACATAAAAAACACAAGTATTCCAGGCTAGAATTGAGTAAGAACTAGGAAAACTTTACATTTATAGGTTTAATAGGTATATTAAAGAAATCATACTAAGATACATAATATCTAAATAAATATATATAATATATAAAGAAATTATATTAAATTGTATTAAATTATAAAACTTAGCTTTAAAATAAGATTTTAGCTGCCCCTTTTCCAATGAATGCTGTAAGTTCTTAAGTTACCTCTATGTCTGCCCAAATCTTTTCTTTGTCCCCTTTCCAAATCTTTCCTTTGTGAGGAAAGTAAGTTTTTCTGTTCAATGGCTTTTAGAGCACATTCTCTGGAAATGTCTTTTATTTTTTCCCTTTGATCATTGTGACTTGACTTAACTGTAAAAGAAACCATTCTTTAATAATGATACAGATCATTTTTCAAATTGCTCAATAAAAGTACAAATTGAACTATATTAAAATTTAAGATGCTATATATTAACAAAATACAGATTAAACTATACAATGAAATCATTTTTATGCTTAACTAAAAACTCAGTGTGATTTATGCTGTCACTAGAGATGCAAGCTGTGTTTTAAAACTTCATGTATAGCTCTACAGCGAATGTAAAGGAAAACAAGAAATAATGAGAGCTAAAGGTAACTGAGAAATAATGAGAAATAATGAGAGCTAAAGGTAACTGAGTGGTTAGTATGTGTCAGGCGCTATTCTAAGTGTCTAAACTCATTTATCAATACTTCTCTGAGGTGGGTACAATTACTATCTTCATTTTGGATTCGGAAACAGAGGCATAGAGAAGTTAAGAACTCGCCCAAGTTCACATAGCTTGGACGTGTAGAAACAGGATTATTAACACAAATTGCCTGGCTCCAATGTTTGTGTTCTTAAACACATACAGTTTCTAGTAAAAGTAGGTATCTTTGAAAAATAGAAAATGGCTTAATATAAGAGTATCAATAATACATAAAATGGAAAAAGTTCCATTAAGAACTTTTAAAAGCATTTATCGTAAATGGTAATTGTTAATTCTGAATCTTATCACCCTTGATTAAATGGGTTACTTTTAGGGTTAGACATTATTTCATTAATATATTTAAAAGTTCCTTACAAAATCATCCTCAACATCCACCCACTTAGAGTTTTGCATATTTCTAAACCATAACTGTACATCATGCTGTGATTGTTTCATGTTGAACCCTAATCACAGATCTTGGATTGGGAAAATTAAAGTTGTGGAATGATAATAACAAGAGACAGTTGAATAAAAATGAGGTTAAAAATAAACTACAACTATAGTAACTTCAAACTATTGTTGCATTCACTAATACTACATTTAATTTTGGCATAAGAGCCAAATTATTAACTAAATGTTTTTCCTCTACAAGTTAACAATTAACTCCTTGAAGGAAAGGCCATATCATAGCTTTCTCTGGTGACAGTCCAGGTTGCCTCCACCCTATTACATACAGCCTTGAGTGAATGGAGAAACTCAAACACTAGTCACGTCAAACTGTTCAAATAAAACTATAGGTCTCGGAGAAATGCTTAAGTCAAAATACAAAATTTTGTTTCTACTTTTTATTTTCTCTTCATGGCCAAGGAAAGCTAGTTAAGGACTCTCCTCTTGGTCCTTACCAAGAATTACAGATTCAGTAAGTGAAGAAAGAGGGAAGCTTAACTATGAAGAGGGGGGAAGCTTAACTATTCAAGGACAATGTAAAAATGACAATTTAAATACATACCTGTTCCTCTACTGCCACTTGTTTGAATGTGGCTCCGATTAAATGATGAAATACTATCTGCTTGAAATTTTTGATTTTCTCTCTGTTTTGTCTGATCACCAAATCCATTTTCTTTTGAATTCTCCGACTTATGAATTGAGGACTTTTCACATCCTTAAAAAGACCAACAACACTGTATAATCCCCTTCCTCCTCTCCACCAGCAGAAGAGATATTTGAATCATCTTTTCAGACATTTTTAATGATATAGAGAAAATTACTTAAAAACTTAGAGGACTGACATCTTTTAAGACTTCTACATGCTTTGTAGGGCATTCAAAAATGGCCTCGCTGCTTTGGACTTTTCCAGTGTACTAACTCACTTTAAATCTCAATATTTACTGCTAGTAAGAGCTACCAGCCAAGTATCCCCTCCTGTGTTTGTGTGACCATAGTCGTGGGTGGCTGCTGAAGGTGCTTCTGAGGCCACAGAGGAGGAAAGGTTTCTTTATAAAGACTAATTCTAAGTATTAGAATTTTCCTGAACTCCACTTTACTGAAACTAAATTTTGAAATTATCCTCAACATTCATTTCATATTCAGTATATTAGTATTCCTAGTGTGATTGTGATAACAGAAAAACACTAAAAAGAACTTTTAAACAATTACCTATATTTTCTGCAACGGATTTATGAGGTGACCAGTTGATGACCTGCCTGAGTGCATCTTCAGTGGAAACTGCTGTGCCATCTGGGTTTGCGTAAAACAAAAGCAGTGGTTGGAAGTGGCATCGGATACACTTGGAGACCACATCTTTCCATCTAGTTCCAACCTTAAAAAATTACAAATGAATAGAAACAAAACAAAACCTTGTAATCAATGTGTTACATGAAAAGGCAGAGACTGAATTACTTTGTATATTAAAAAATTTTAAAGACACTCAGACACTAGCAGTTCAACTGTTCATCACACTATATGATTAATTTTATTTAGTAACTAGTCTAGATAAAAATCATATAAACATTATCATTAAAAAACTGATGGGCAAGATTGTACACTTTCTATATCAAGATCTAGATTATCAAAATTTTAAAGGCTTTGTTCATACATGTTGACTGACTTTTGACAAAGACTTCAAGCAATTTAATGGGGAAATATAAGAGTCTATTCAACAAATGGTGCTGGAACAACTGGATGGCCGTATGATGACTGGATGGCAGCCGCTGCTGCTTCTACTTTCAATGGATTCCAGAGACTGACCATCTACTATGTGACGTCAGGGCCAACATCGCAGCAGCAAATCCAGAACCACGACTTCCCACTCGGAGTAGAGGAGCAGGATGTTGGCACTCTGCCTGTGTCCTGTGCTTGGGAGAGTGGAATGAAACAGCACCCAGAAGCCTGTGCTTCAGCTCATATTAATGTGTAGATACCATTCTTGTAGCTGTTAACTGCGAGTTTAGCTTGATTTAAGGGTTTGGGGGGGACCATTTAACTTAATTTCTGCCAGTTTTGAGATGTCTATGTAAATAGGGTTGGCACAGATGCAACAATGTGTAAGACTAGGTGATGGGGTCACACTTATCCGTGTTCCTATGGAAACTATTTGAACATTTGTTTTACATGGATTTTTATTCACTTTTCAAACATGCTACTAAAGTGTGCCCCTCAACTGCTGAGCAAGCATTTGTAGCTTGTGCATTGGCAGAATGGGCCAGAAGCTTAGTGTTGTGACCTGTTTTAAAATAAATAAATAAAGTATCTTGAAATTAAAAAAAAAAAGATATTATGCCTAGCAAAGGAAGCCAAACACAGAGAATGTCTATTGTAAGAGACCATTCACATAAACTGTAGAATGAGATCAATGATTTCCTGGGACCCAGGGTTGGGGACAGTAAAGGGACATGACAGGATTTTCTGGAGTGATGAAAATGTTCTATACAATGATTGTGGAGGTTAAACAGGCATGTATACAGTTGTCAAAATCCAAACTATACACTTAGAATAGGTACATTTTAATGTTTGTAAATTATACCTCTATAAAGTTCATTTAAAAACAAAACAAAACCAATGAAACAAAGCATTCTAGAATATTCGCTTTTTATTAGAGAAGGGGTCTTTAAAAAAATTTGAGGAGTTTGTTCAAATTACACATTTTTACTTTTTTTTTTTCCGGTACGCGGGCCTCTCACCGCTGCGGCCCCTCCCGCTGCGGAGCACAGGCTCCGGACGCGCAGGCCCAGCGGCCATGGCCCACGGGCCCAGCCGCTCCGCGGCACATGGGATCCTCCCGGACCGGGGCATGAACCCGCGTCCCCTGCATCGGCAGGCGGACTCCCAACCACTGCGCCACCAGGGAAGCCCCAAATTACACATTTTTAGCTGTTTACCCCCTTTACCTGGGATTCTGAGATACTTGAAGAACGAGAGTAGTTTGAAAACAAAAGAAACCTGAAACTCAGAGAGTGACTACCCAGTTCTTCCTTCAAATTTTGACAATTTAAACTATGAGGATGCAAAATAGGAGTGCCAAAATGTTGCTGCATACTGACTCAAGATGGAACTTCTTAATAAACTGCCATATCAAAGTACTAAGTAATTCAAGCAAAGTGTGGACTTTAGAATATGAATTTCCAAATTTTTTCACTGGCTTTATTGAATATAACTTAATAAAATAAAACCATCCAATTACACTGTACAAGTCAGTGAGTTCTGCTAAATGTCTACAATCATGTAATCCTCACTTCCAAAACTTTCCCTGTACCCCTTTGCAATGCCTGGCAACCAATGGTCTACTCTGTCACTTTGTTTTTTCCTTTTCTAGAATTTCACATAAGCGGAATCATATTATTTAGCTGTTTGTGTCTCACTTCTTTCATTTAGCGCAATGCTTTTGAGATTTTTCTACATTGTTGCATGTATCACTAGTTCATTCCTTTTTATTGCTGATTATTATATTCCATTGTATGGTTGTACAACTTCTTTATATTCACCTGATGATAGACATTTGAGTTGTTTCCAGTTTTGGTTACTATGAGTAAAACTGCTATGAATATTGAAGTACAAATTATGTATGGATACATGCTTTCACAGGAGTGGAATTGCTAGGTTGTATGATAAACATGTTTAAATTTACAAGAAACTGATAAACTGTTTTCTAAAGTGATTGTTCAGTTCTGCGTTTCCATCAGCCTCACAAGAGTCCTTGTCAGCTCTTGGTATGGTCAGTCTTTTTAATTTTAGGCATTCTAATAGGTGAGTAATGCAATCTCATTGTGAATCAAATTTGTACTTCCTTTGTGCCTAATGATGTACTGAATATCATTTCAAGGGCCATTCATGTATCTTCTTTGGTGAACTGTCCAAATCTTTTGCCCACTTTTTAATTGATTTGTCTTTTTATTATTGAGTTTAAGAGTTCTTGGGCTTCCCTGGTGGTGCAGTGGTTGGGAATCCACCTGCCAACGCAGAGGACACGGGTTCGAGCCCAGGTCTGGGAAGATCCCACATGCCGTGGAGCAACTAAGCCCATGCGCCACAAATACTGAGCCTGCGCTTTAGAGCCTGTGAGCCACAACTACTGAGCCCACGTGCCACAACTAATGAATCCCGTGTGCCTAGAGCCCGTGCTCTGCAACAAGACAAGCCACCGCAATGAGAAACCTGCACACCGCAACGAGGAGTGGCCCGTACTCGCCGCAACTAGAGAAAGCCCGCACACAGTAACGAAGACCCAACACAGCCAAAAATAACTAAATTAAATACATAAATTTAAAAAAAGAGTTCTTTATATATTCTGAATATAGCCTTTATTAGATATATGCTTGACAAATATTTTATCCCAGTCTATGGTTTGTCTTTTTATTCTCCTAACTGTACCTTACTGAAGAGCAAAAGTTTTGACAAAGTCCAATTTATCAGCTAGTTTTATGGTCCATGTTTACTGACTGTTATCTAATAAATCTCTCTATAGCCAAACAGCAGTTTTAACCTTCTTATTTGATATGTCTACTTCTGCATTTTTGGTCTTTTTTTTTCCTAAGGCAATTTAATATCAGATCTGGCCTGGAACTGACCTCCGAGATCAGTTATTAGTATGAACCCTCGTTTTTGAGGTGCTGATGAAGTTTCTGAGAGAAAAGAAGGTGTGCTCCATTTCCCTTCTTTGCCTGCTCACCCCATTTCATGTCATTTGAAGAAATGAAATGGCAGAGAAGGTCTGTTGTTACTGATATTCCTTCAGGGCATGGGTCATGTCTTCCTACTTCTTTGTATATTCGGTAATTTTTTAGTGAATGCTACTTTGAAATGGCATATTGAAATTTCACTGAATTTTACATTTTTGGCTATTGAACTATTTTGTTTTCCTTTTAAATTGCTGACATGTAGTTATGTGTTATGTCATATGGTATCATCTTGGTCCTTTGAAGGCATCATTTTAAGCCTTTTATGTCAGGTCCAGAGCAATCTTCAGTCCAGGAATAATTTAGCCCCACCATTAAGGTGATATTTTTCTGAGGATTCAACTTGATGTCCTGTGTATCCACTCTTGCTAGTACGGATGCAAACTATTCTAGCCCCATGAGTTTAGGGAATTGTTTTCCAGTGGTCCCTTCTGCCACCTTGTGCTCATTTACCCTACACATGGTGGATCACTATTCAGCCAAAGATTAAAGGGGATCCCTCTGCCAATCTCCAGGACTTTCCCTCTGTGCAGCTTTCTTTCTGGTAATCTGTCCAGCAAATTTTAGCCATCTTGGCCTCCTTGAACTCTAATTTCAGTTTCCTCAACTCAGTGAGACTACTAGGCTTTGTTTGGGTTCTCCCTTGCTGCACTGCAATCCAGAAACTACCTCTAGGCAGGAGGCAGGGATCATTGTAGGGTTCATCTTGTTGGTTTCCCTTTTTTCTGTTCAACTGCCTGTCGTCCAGTGTCTAAAGTAGTTGCTTCATCTATTTGGTTTTCTAAATTTTAATACTGGAGGGCTTTAAATGATGCTATTATAATTAAATTCACTTATTTCTATTTTATATAAATACTTACATATAATAATTATTTTATATAATTATTTCATTATTATATCATTTATTCCTAAAAAGTAAAAATCACAATAAATATTCCAGTTAGTAAAGCGTCACTTACCTCTTTCACATTTGCATCATCAAAAAATACCCATTTGGAACTCTTGGTATGAAAAGCAAACGCACAATAATGTCGGCTAGTGTAGCAAATCATGCCAACAAGGTGAAGTTCACTATTTTTGGCATTTTCATCAGTAACCCTATAAAAAAGCTGTTTAAAAATAATGTATATTTAATACTGTATCTTTTTTAAAATGAGGAACAATTATTTGATGAGTCATGCATTTGATTCTCTATGAAAAACATTTCTCATGCATACTGCCCCAAACTGATATTAAATTAGTACTAAAGACACCACATTGCCCTGTTAACAGAATTACTACTTTCAATTAGTCCACAAGAAACATTAAGTCCAATAAAATGTATTTATTACAACTTAGTTTAGTAGCACAGTATCTCTAACACAGAATTGACACTTTACATACATAAACTCAAAATGTGAGGTAAATTACACATTTCCTGATAATTCATGATTGAATCACATATTTTAACATACATTAAACATACTACCTCAAGATAACTATTTAAAAGTTTAATTGTAATATAAACCAATTCAAAATATATTAAGATGGTAAAAAGCATATTAAGAGATAAGAGCTGTAGATGAATTTTAAATCTTAAATTTTTCTAGCTTAATATTTATATTTATAATCATTATCAAACACACACATACACACATGCATACAGTATCATATCATCATCACTCTATAGTGATACAGGGATAGAGCACATGATGGTTTAGTTTGTAACTGAAAGACATTCCTAGTCTAAGCAAGAAAGGCATTCCAGTTAGCCTGATTTGATTAACTTTATCAGAGTTACATCTGCAAATTATTTCCTTTAGAAAGAAAATTTAGTTCTGAAAAACAAAGTGCCTTATAATATATGAAGATGTTTTAGAGGAATTTAAAAATAAAAAGGAAGAGAATGAAAAGAGTTGATATACCCCGGGAAGATAAAGATGTGTCGCGAGATTCCGAACAACATCCTCGGTCAAGTCAGAATGCTCAGAGTCCCAGACTAAACCAATTGTAACAATCTCTGGGCAATTCATTAAAACACGCCGAATTTTTATTTTTTGGCCACAGTTACTCTAAAGAAAAACACAAAAGACAACTTTTGAAATTATCAAAACAGATATACCACAGGTAATGCCTTATACAGTTTGTATTATGCAACAACATTCTCAACATGTATCAGAAATTTATTTCTTCAGCATATTAAAATAGACTTCTAGAAAAGTATTTGTCTTAATTATTGATTAAACATAAAGTTTATTTTAAATCAAAGTACTTTTCTTTGGTATTTTCGTAAATCTGTTAAAACAGGAATTCAACCTAAAAAAATAGCAGATATAAAGCCCTTGAAGCCATTAATAATGTTACATGAGGGAAGAATAATACCATCTGTAATGTTTATTTAAAGAAAAACAAAAAAGAAATTCTCTTTAGTCAAATGATAGACTTCAGAACTTAATGAACATATGCTACCTTAAATCCTTCACAGTGTTACAAGTTTTTAAAGAAATGAGAGCTCATATGGTATAGAGTTACGTAAGAAAACACTGAAAAAATAAATTCTTCAAATTAATTCCAGATATAATTAATATTTGCATGGTAATTTCTGAATGTCTATTTTCAAATTTACAAATACAGAAGCACACTAGTGTTCTCCAAATTATACTTACAGGACATTTCCTATAGTCATCAGTTGTATTTGCTGCTTGCAGCAATTCTGCAAACATTTCAGGCTTAGAGCGTTCATGCCTTTCCATCATTCTTTCAACTTCATTGCTACAAAAGAAAGAAGCAGTCCCAAATCTGGCCTACGAACTTAAAAAATATCCAGTAAATTTGCATCAAAAATACTAAGTTATCAATATAGGTATGATCATTTTTTCTGTCTTAAAAAACAATTTTGTTTGAAAAATTAACCATGAAGTAAATTTCCATGAAATGAAAAATTATGATATTTGGCAGGTTATGATGAAAAAAGGTCAAGAACAGAATAAAATAACATGAAATCATACCATTGTTTGGAATTAGATGAATGAGGTAAGATGTTCCATCTGAAGGTAATTCTAAGTTAACAGTTTCTTTTACGTTATTACTTAACAAACAGGGACTTGAGTTTAACTTTTGCCTAACAAGAACAAGAAACTTTAGGAAAGGCTCCCTCTCTGGCCTAAAGTTCCCATAAACAAAGTTATTTTCAGCTAAGAGAAGGGCCCTTTGCTGATTAATGCAGAAGTCACAACCAAAGCTACTTAAATGAGGCTTGTGCCTTTTGTTCCTATTATGACTACTAACCATTTCATTAGAGTCTAGGCAGGGTATCAGTGCCATTTTGTATCCAACTTCTCCTAGAGTCAAATTTTTACATATCAAGGTATTAAGTATCTTTAAACAACTATTTAAACATTTCCAAAAAGATACATAATGTAAGCTCAATACGCCTACTAGTTTCCATTCGTGGTGCTCTGGTTTTACTTAATAGTAATTTTAACTATCCTAGAGCTGGATATATTTTACAGTTCAGTGGTAAGTAATATACAATATTCAATAACAACTAAAAGTACCAATTCTTCTAAAGCACTTCACAAGTACACTAGAAAGCACTAAATCTGACAGGCTCATTCAAAATGCACATAATGGTTTTTTACAAAATTGACAGCATCAGAGTAGTGGTTAACCAGATACATTTTGAATTTGAAATGAACCCAGACCTGGATTTCAATCTTAATTCATCCATTTACCAGGTTAATCATATTAAACCTATTTCTTGATCAACAAAAGTTTTTAAGATTAAAAGCAACAATTAATGTAAAGCCTGGAACATAGTAAGCATTGAACAACTGGTATTCAATACTTATCACCAATAAAAAGAGAGAGATTATAATTAGAATTCAAATTCTGGGCTTTAGCAATTCATGGCATGGACCAGAGAGAGACTGATGGAACTCTAATTCTTATTACCTGATACTGTCTCAGAGCACTGTCATTTTACACAAGAGTTTCAAAGTAGACTTAAAGTTTTACAGCTTTTAGTTTGTGGTCTATCCTGATTCAAACACCACCCTACTCTTCAAACAAAGTGAATGAAACTGACTACAAATGACTGAAGTTTAAAGAATGTTCCCCTAAATCGATGTTTCCCAACTCTGTATATATCCAAATTACCAACTTGCTATATTCAATGATCTTTAAGAAATAATGTGCTATATCCAAAATAAATCAAGGAAGTTTAATAATACAATGAAATGGATGAGCACCTAATATTCACTTTGTGCAATGATAAAAATATTGGTAGCATTTAGTAACTAACTGCTGTACTGATGCATTCTGATTAATAATTATTGACCCATGTTTTGTCTTTTGTACTAAAGTATCTGCAAACATTTATGATCTCATTCAGTGTTTATCATACATCAAATATTTACACTCTCAAATACCTGTTGCCGTGTTCAAACAACTCTTATTATGTAAAGTCTAGAGATCATTTTTGGATCCCTAAGCTGATGTTTCATGGCTAGGGAGGGAGGGGACAGACAAGCATGGCAAATTTTTATTTCAGGTGAATGTTATGGCCTTAAATGCAATAAACCTAACAGAGGATTATTTTCACTTTTTTCTTTCTTGTCTGCTTACCCTAGCTTCCATCACTATGCAGGGACATGGTGGAGCCGACAGGAGACATGGCCACTACAAAGGTAACACCTTAGCAAAAATGAAGAAATCATGTACAATTCCATTTACCCTTGAACTTGTCATTTTAAGCTCTCCTTCACGGTTTCAAAAACTTGCTATAAATATAAATAAATATACATTTTGACTAATATTCTGTACATTTCACTGAGTGACATCTATATTTGGTTAAGTCAGAAACAACTGAGATAGACATCACTTAGTACCCCTGATGGTAGCACATTTGTTAATCTCAGAGAGTAGATAGATATTCATATATGCTACAGTTTCATAAAATAAAGGCTCAAAGTGATCACATATATGACTAACATCTTTGGTAAATATGCTTTAGTAGGTTCTTACCATAGGGCCGTTGTAGAAATGTACCGCACAAATTCTGTAAAGGGTAGAGGATCTGATGATGCTCCACAGCTACGACACACACACTGCAGGTAAAAATATATGTCTAATTTATCAATCATAAAACATAAATATAGTCTCTAATAAAACAGTTAAGCCATCTCACCTGTTCATACAGAGTCATAGCAAACTTCTGGTGAGTGATACAAGATTTAGAGGTACACATGTCTGCATCTCTGCTTGGCACTATGTGAAAATGAATCCTCTCCAATATATTTTCCTAATTAAAAAATTAAAAGACAAATGAGTTGCAAATCTTGCATAGGACACTTCAAAATACAACTCTTTTTAACATTACAAATTGAAAAATCTAAGTATTTTCCAAAGTGTCAAACTCAGAAGTGCCATATACATTGTCAGCTTTTCAGCTTCCCTCTTTAACCGAGCCTTCAAATGTTGCTCAATTTTTCACCTTTTGCAGCATTCGATTTTAAAAAAAATTTAGCAAAACATTATAATGTAACATGATTTTAATAAAGATTTAAAAAATCAATTCATGGTGGCTGACATCTAGAATTTAATATTAGAAAACAAGATTTCCTATGTTCCCAGCATTCTCACATTGAGAAAAAGCAATTAATTAAAAAAAATCCTACTTGGATCACTTGGATAGTCTATATAACTTAAATCAAAACATCAATGATAAAGGCTTATAATACCTGCACTAACAACCCGAATGCAAGTAATCTGCTCTTCAACAAACTTCTTATGAAAGTGTGGATTTGTAATATAGATCAATAAGGGGTATTAATTTCTTTAACAAATTATCCTTTTTACCAAAACTTAACCAATGGATTATTTTAATTAGTTAACTTCCCCCTCCTCTGCCCCAGGACATTTATAACTATTCAATTATTTAAGCCTGGATTTCTAGATATCCCATGAATAATCATATCATGGATTAGTATACTTCACTTAAGTGAAAGTAAGACTATAAAGTTCAGTATTGTACAAAATATATCCATTTATATTTTAAGCAGTGGAGCAATTATAAACATGAGAAGTATGAAAAGCGTATTTCATGACTGTGTGTGTTGTTTTTGTCATATTTTAGTCAACATGGCAAGTGTGCTAAGCATTTGAGATGTTCATTTAAAAAAAAACACAAATGCCAAATGAATTCTATAAAGAGTAATAAATTCTTCAAAAATGTGGAGAATGGATTGGGATGCTTTGATGATGCATTATCTAGTAGATGTGACTTATGTTGAACTTTAACCAAAATAGATTAGGAAAGTTTTGAATATTTCAGGAACTTGAGCAAAGGCTATAAAAACAGGAATTTAAAAGACATGTTTGAGGAATGGACTGAAACTATCTCACCAGAAGGGAAAATTCAGGAAGGAAGCAAAGAGATAAACTGGAGTTTGAATTTAAAGAGCCTTAAATGTCAGAAGAGAGTCAGATGTGAATCACAGAAATATATGAAGTGCAAGCATTTATCTGAAAAAAATTATATTAATATGGTGGCTGCTAAAAAAGACTCTTAGGATATAGGTTAAAAGGACACTAGCAAGGAGGCTTAAATAATGCTGAGAGTAGAGGCCCGAGCTAAACAGAAATGGTGACAGGGAAATAACATGGCGACGCAAACCTTAAAAGGGTTTCTGATGAAAGAATTTACAGAATTTGCTGAAGAGATATAAAATTAAGAGAAGAAATAGCTATCTTAAATATAGGTGACATCTATTTTATTGAAACGATTAAACATCAACATGCATATTTAAGAAGGTATATAAGGTACATCCCTGATCAAAGGAATGCTCTACTTATCAATATGGTGGTAACACAGTCTCAGAACATCAACCTCAGTGAGTGATTCTCAACCTGGAGTAACGTGTATATCAGAATTGTTGCCCCTGACAGCTGCCCATCAAGATCCTCTGCTCTTCAAAGAGAATCATTGCATGTAATGAGAAATGTTACTGGGAGAGTGTGTTGCATATGTAAATCCCATGGAACAGAACGACTTAAGTGCTATGATTTATACATAATAAGCCTTTTTGCTCCAGTAACTAAATTTTAAAGTATTTTAGTAGCCTAACTGAAAAATTAGAGCAGCACAAATAATCAAAAGCAAAAGTACACAAAACACATGTGGACTTAAACTGAGCTTTGAAGGGTAGGTAAGACAGGGATCTACTGAGCAGTTCTGATACTTTTCCACTGCTATAAATTTATGTTTCATTTGTCTCAAAAGGTGCATAATTTAAGGAATGCAAACTGCCATTCTAACTTAAGGATTATCAGAAATACTTACAAAGCACTCTGCAGCATCATCCATAAGGCCAAGCTGAAATCGCTGCTCATCTTTGAAACTTTCTGCAAGAGCATGCCTTATGTTATCCGAAGGAAGTGCTTTTTCTCGACTGTGTTGAAACTGTGCAAATATCGTCTGGGAATCAACAAATACATCAACCAGTAAGTTTAACACCAACAACTAAAAAACACTTGAGCAATTTCATTTCAACAGCAAAACTCGAAACTCTATACTCAAACTAACAGTCTTTTGCTTTAAAATTCCATTAAAAAATTAATTATTTCTATGAGTAATATGTAGAAATGGTTGCCCAAGTCTCTAAATCAAATGTTAGTGCATAAGAATTAAACATGGAAAGTTCTCAGATCCCATCCTCAGAGATTCTGATTGAGATGAGGCCCATTTTTAAACTGTCTCCTAGCTGACTACGATCTAAGTTATTTAGAAAGAGTTTTGAGATAAGTTGCTTTAAATCTTAAAGTGTGCTGCAGGAATTAAAATTATGTTATACAAAAATAAACATCATATAATCAAATAAAACAGTAGGAACTCACTAGACTTGAAACAGTGGGAACATCATTCAAGAACATTAAATTATAGGTGTTAATCTGGTCTTCTATTTTCTTTATTGAATTTAAGCAAGAAAAACTTTTTAATAAGTTCCAGTTTTATGACAATCATCTTAGGTGAGTGAAAGTAGGGAAAAAATAAAGTTTGCTGTGTGATAAACCACCAAATAAGGATTGATCATATTAAGTTCTATATTAATTAGCTCAAGGGGTATGTCATCTCAAAAAAAAACTGCATTTAAGATGAACATATGGTAGCCTAGGAAATATTTCAAGAATCTGTTCCACTGATACAAGAAAATTTAATTTACAAATAAGAAATTTAAAAAGAAAGATGCCAAGTGATATTAGATATTCAGAACCAAAATTTTTAGCTACAATTACAAATGATAAAAAATGAAAAATATTTTCAAAAGTCATTTCTTATTTAGGTAGTCAACTTTTCCAGGTAATGTTTAAGATATTAATCCTACACATTTAACATCTATTTTTTTGATTGTCTAGTATATGTGAGGCATTGTTCTACACCAGAAAACAAAGACTCTGCCCTCATGGAGCATACATTCTAGTTGTAGTAATGAGGAGAGGGCAAATAAGTAATTATATGCCAGAATGTAATAAGTACAATAGAGAAAAACAAAGAAATACAATACAAGAGAGAAAGATAAAGTAGTGTAATAGGGATAGGCATGCTGGGGGTAGGAGAGAGGAAGGGAGCTTACCTATTACCAAGGGTAGTCAGGGAAGGTCTCACTGATGGAAAAATAACATTTAAGGAGAGGCATAAAGGAAATAAGGGTGTTAGCCACAGGGACATCTGGAAGAAAATCATTCTAGACAAAAAGAATAATAATGAAAACACTCAGAGATGAAAGCCAGCTCTGAGAAACTGCAAGGAGGACAGTGCAGTGTGCGTGTGCGTGTGCGCGCGCGCCTGCGCACAGGTGTTTTGAGGCAGGGGACGCAAGCAGGGGAAAGAGGCAGGTGATGTGTAAGGCTATGGGAAGACCTGAGCTAGAAAATTTAACTAGTTTTTACAACTGGACAAAACATTCAAAATTTACTGCAGAGTAAATAAAATGCAATACTGTAATCTGATCTAAGTTCATTCTTCATCAACCCTATTTTTACTATATAAAAAAGAGAATATAAAATCGCCTCCTGATTGGGATTGACATGTATACACTGATGTGTATAAAATTGATGACTAATAAGAACCTGCTGTATAAAAAAATAAATAAAATTAAATTTAAAAATTAAAAAAAAAAAATAAAATTGCCTCCTTTGGTGACTTATTCAAACAGCCTTTTTAGGAATGTAAGTCAAAATAAAGCATGAAAACCACCTTTTATTTTCCTGTATTATGTATATGTGTGTGTACTAAGAATATTCAAGAATGTAAAAGCCTGAAATATTTATTTCTGAAAACATATTAATCAAATCTTAAATTCTTGGGCAAAAATTTCAACGACATAAATGAGTTACTAATATATACTGGACTCCCTGTTTCTGCCTTTGTCCCTAATCTATATATTCTCATCCAAGCAGCCAAAGAGATCTAGTCCAAATATTATACTTACTTAACACAGGTTATATCACTCCTCCACTCAAAACAATCCCACGACTTCCTAAATCACTCAGGAGAAAAAGTCAAGGTCCTCACAAAGGTCTAGAAGGCCCTACACAATCTGAACTCCTGTTCCAGTTATCTACTGCTGCACAACAAAACCACCCCAAATCTTAGGTACTAAAAATAACATTTATTTTGGCCACAAGTTTGCAGTTTGGGTGAGGACGGCTCAACTCTGCCCCACTTGCAGTCATCTGTAATAGTCTGAATGCTGGAACTTGGGAGTCATCTGAAGGTCGCTCACTAGTGTCTAGAGGTTGATGCTGGTTGTTGGTGCTGCCTGTTGGCCAGGAACTTGGCCGTAGCTATGACCAACTTGGCTTCCTCATAGCATGGCAACTCACTTCCAAGAATGAGCACCCCAACAGACAGAGCCAGGTGGAAGCTTTATCACTTTTTCTAATCTACCCTAATCTCATTTCTGCCACATTCTATATGATGGAAATGAAACATTAGGGGCAACCCATATTCAAGGAATTAGACTCCACCTTTCAATAGAAGAGTGCAAAAGAATCTGCAGACATTTTTGAAGTCACCACAACTCACCTTACCTCTGAGCTCATCTCCTATCACTGTCCCCCTTGCTCACAAAGCTTCTGCCACCAGTCAGGTTTCCTTTAATATGTCACGCACACTCCCACCTCAGGGCCTTTGCAGTTGCTGTGTCCCTGCTTGCCTGGAAGGCTCTAGTCCACTCCATCACCTTTTCCAAGTTGTGATTTAAATGTCATTCTCTCAGTGAGGCTTTCCTTGCTACTTAACACTCTCTAGTACCTATCCCTGATTTATATTTCCTCCTTTGCAATTATTATTACCTAACATACTTTATATTTTGTTTATTTATTTTCTTCTCCCTTACAAGAATATAAGCTACATGAGAACAGGGATTTTTATTAGTTCCGTTCACTGCAGTATCCTTAGTAACTACAGCAGTGCCCAGAATTCAGTAGTAACTCAAAAAACATCTGTTAAATGATTATTTCAAAATAATGAAAAATATAATGTTCCTAACACAGAAAAATGGATCCGTAAACCTGAATAAGTCATACTTTAAGAATTTCTCTTCAAAACTGTAAGTCACTTGACAATAACTTTAATTACAAATAAACTAACCAAATTTGTCAAACAAACCAAACTATCAAATAAAATTAAATCTTTTGAGAAACAATAGTAATTTTTCGGAACTATTAAAAGGTTACCTTCAATGCACAAAATATGCAGGCATCTCCCTGACAAACATGTCCATCCAGAACCCGCAAGCTTCTTCGGAATATATCTAATTGCCATAAAACCTAAAAAATAGTGAGATGTAAAGAAAGAAAGAAACACAGTAATATTTTTCTCACTGGGATGAAAGACAGATTTAAATATGTTTTAAACTGTGGGAGGCTGATAGCTTCTTTTAGTCTCTTGCACATAATCAGATATATACTACTAAAAATAATAAGTATAAAAGTGCTATATACATGTAGTTCATATATAAAAGATGGATTTAGAAAATATTACTATGGATTCACATGTAAAAACCATGACAGAACAAGAAAAAAATAACTCCTCAGTTAAGGAATTTATATGAACAGGAAACAAGGGATACTGAATGCAGGACTTGGCAGAGACTTGAGAGAGGAAGTGATTATAATACTTGGAATGAACTGAAATTTAGGAAGGAAATATAATTGCAGTTAAAAGTCAGGGTGTACCAAATAAGGGTCAGTATGTAGTGGCAAGAAAAAAGGGCAGAGGCCTGTGTGGTCATTGTATATTGAGTGAAGAAGGGGGCATCTGTGTAGTCATGGGGGTACAGCATAATATGAAGCAGCAGTTAAAAAATAACCTGAATATATTTGCTGCAATTATCCAATCATCATTTACTACTAAAAAAAAAAAACAAAATTAAAAAGACTGTAGTTGTTTAAATAAATCAGCCTAATACTTAAAATCATTCTAGAAAAATCTGAAATTTATACAATGGGGATAACTGTGTCAGCCTCATAGACTGCTTGTAAGGATTAAATATATGTATGTAATATGTGAAGTGTTTAGAACAGTGCCCAGTACACAAGTGGCATGCATTGAATGCAACCTGCTATTTGTTGCTGTAAATACTATTACAACAAACAATTAAGATATTTCCTCAAATAATAAAACCAAGAAAATCCGTTCACCATCTCACATTTCTCCCAACCAAAAAAAAAAAGTTAATAAAAACAAATAATTTTAAAAGTTTCCTATTTTTTAATAACTCAGTAACTGAAAGCCATTTCAGAATTTTCTCTGATAGTTGCTTTTTCTTAAAGCATAACTAATAGGATTCATTTAGTTATCACAAATAACTCAGTGTTTTGCAGAGCACTTGAAAATGTTTAATAACTTTCTTGCATATCATATTCTATCATACCATAAAATATACATTAAAATTCATTCATTTGTCAAGATGAAGGTCACGACAGCACAGCTGTGAGAAGTGCACAGCACTGTAGTTAGTGATACACCCTCTGAAGACAGGCTGCCTGGGTTCTAATTCCGGCTTTACTGTTTACAGCTCTTGGGCTGACTTGAGCAAAATATTTCCTGAAACTTAGTTTTCTCATCACTGAAAGGAAGATAAAAGTAGTACCTATCTCTTAGGATCACTGTAAGAACTAGATTAGATAAAACACAGTGTACCAATGCACAGTAAGAGCACAATAAATGTTAGCTATTAAATATTTTAACTTTGCTTTTAACTTACAGAACTCAAAACCACACCAATTATGTCATACCTACTTAACTGTACCACTTTCTCATCAAATAAAAGTTCAAACTATTCAGCCAAAAGAGAAAACTCTATAATCTGCTTATAAGGCTTACGAATTACGTCTTTCAAATGTAATGTTTTCTAGGGTTAGCAAAATGTTTAACTTACACTGGATCTAAACTACAGAAAAAAATATTTTATGTGACTTCTCTGTATACTACTCAATATAAAAGTTTAAAAATGATTTTCACAAATCCATACCAAAAATTATCTGCATTATAGTTAACCTTTATCCTATTTCATTTAAAAATGTTGATTATATTCTACCACCTGTTTTAAATTAAAGCCTAAGCTAGTTGTTGGACTAATTAGTTTTTAGCAATATAATTTTATAATATAAACATTTTTCTTTTGCATTATTTCCATGTTTCATTTTAACATGGTACCTAACAAAATTAGTGTAGTTATTTTGAATGTTTATGCATGTTTCTTATTTAGTTATTCCCCAAAGATTAATACATATATGCATATGCATTTAATAAAGGAATATAAACCTTTCATCATATTCCTGACCTCAAAATAATATAAAAAATTTTTAAAAATTAAGGGGAAATGGCATATAAATTCATTTTTCTTACTTATATTACATCCAAAACATTTTAATAATGTCCATTTTTAGTAATTTCTTACAAAACGTATTTCACAATTTATTTCTCAGCAGTTTAAAAAGTACTCATCAAACTGCGTATTAGCATTTATATTCTGAATTTTTAAAAATGAAGTCAGGCTTTTTCTGACAGAAGTCTACTTGAATAGCTGTTTTGTCACTGAGGACTGGCTTTCTAAATTAGTTTATACACTAGACATTTTAACATCAGGGGCCAGCAGATTCCCTGGGTTGAAGGGATGGAGCTGGGAGTTCAGGGAAGCCAAAGCAGCTAGAGTTGGCGGGACACAGTGCCGCAGTGGGGAGAGCTGCACACAGTTAACACCAGAGCTCGCGAGGGGGCCTCTCAAGTATTCAGGTAAGCACTGTGAGGAAACTACCTGAGACCAGGAAAGAAAATCCCAAAAGATTAGATGTAATGCCCAAAGCACATATCAGTTCAGGGCAGTGCCTGTTCTCAACAGCCAAAGTGGAAAACATCATAATTCACAGAGCATCAGTTAAAGAAAGAACTGTCCCTCCCCACTAGCAGAGAAATTAACCCCAGAATAAACACAGTTCTGGTACTGCCTACAAAGCTTAAACATAAAATGATCAAACTGTTTCTAAATAAACTAATCCTATCCCAGAACAATGTTCAAGAATATTTTTAGGAATATAAAAATACCCATCACCCAACAAAGTAAAACTTAAAATGTCGTCTGACATCCAATCAAAAATTACCAGACCTGGGCTTCCCTGGTGGCACCATGGTTAAGAATCTGTCTGCCAACACAGGGGACATGGGTTTGAGCCCGGTCCAGGAAGATCCCACATGCCACGGAGCAACTAAGCCCGTGCACCACAACTACTGAGCCTGCACTCTAGAGCCCATAAGGCACAACTGATGCCCACATGGCACAACTACTGAAGCCCGCGCGCCTAGAGCCTGGCTCCACAACGAGAAGCCACCAGAATGAGAAGCCTGTGCATCGCAATGAAGAGTAGCCACCGCTCACCTCAACTAGAGAAAGCCCACATGCAGCGACTAAGACCCAATGAAGCCAAAAATAAATAAATTAATAAATTAATTTTAAAAAATTACCAGGCATTACAAGAAACAAGAAAATATATTCCAAACCTAGAAAGAAAAAAAAAAGAACAGAATTTGCACAGACAGAATTAGTAGACAAGTACATTAAAACAATTATTATACCTGTATTCATATATTCAAGAGGTTAGAGAAAAGACTGGACATGTTAAGTATAGACACAAGTGATTTTTGAAAGACCCAGAGCAAACTTCTAAAGGTGAAAATTACAATGTCTGAGATTTAAAAATACACTGGTGATATTACTAGCAGATTAAATAAACACTGCAAAAGAAAAAAATTAATGAACTTGAAGACACAGCAATAGAATCCTATAAAATGAAAGAGAGAAAAACAAAAGAATGAGAAAGACAATGAAGAGCACATCAGTGAACTCTGGGACCTAAAGCAACCAACTGAATATGTATCAATAACTGGAATCCCCCAAAGAAGGGGAGGGATAGAAAATTTTGAAGAAATAATGGTCAAAGAGTTTCCACATTTTTTTAAAATTTACTTTTATTTTATTTATTTTATTTTGGCTGTGTTGAGTCTTCACTGCTGCGTGCGGGCTTTCCCCAGTTGCGGCAAGTGGGGGCCACTCTTTGTTGCAGTGCGCGGGCTTCAGTACTTGTGGCACACAGGCTCCACAGTTGTGGCTCATGGGCTCTAGAGCGCAGGCTCAGTAGTTGTGCTGCATGGGCCTAGTTGCTCTGCGGCATGTGGGATCTTTCCAGACCAGGTCTCGAACCCGTGTCCCCTGCATTAGCAGGTGGATTCTTAACCACTGCGTCACCAGTGAAGCCCATCCACATTTGATTAAAATTATAAAGCCATGGGTCTAAGATGCTCAATGAACCCAAACACAAGAAGCATGTAGAAAACTATAGCAAGGCACATCATAATCAAATTGCTTTAAAGCAGTTAAAAAAAGAAAATCTTAAAAGCAGCCATAAAAAAAGGGGAACATTACAAACACAAGAACAAAGATAAGAATGACAATAGTTTTCCAGGAGAAGTAATACAAGCCAGAAGACAGATGAGCAAAATCTTTAAAATACTAAAAGAAAAACTGTCAACTTAAACTTCTTTAATGAATGAAAATATTTTTCAATAACAAAAGTCATCCTTCAAGCAGAAGAAATGATACCAGATGGAAAGCTGGATCCACACAAAGGAGTGATGAGCACCATAACTGGTAGCTATGTAATAAGTAGAAATAACCTTCATGGCAAAGGTCAGTGGACTGTTCATTTTTTTTCTAAACATATCAACATAGGAATACTTCTCCATTTTCTTTACCACGTAAGTGTCCTTGCTCAGAGTTTTCTTTTGTTATAATAAGCTTTTCATCTCCCTAAAGTATACACGGTATTTTGGAAGCCAAAAAAAGGGACAGACACAGAGGGAAATACATAAATGTAAAAAAAAGAACTGGAAAAGGGTTAACAGGAAAAGACTTGAAATGACAGAAGCTCTTTCTCAGAGCCTGATTCAATAAAAGCATATAATTCCATGTCTTTTGGAGTCTGGTATTTCTCTATATCAGGTGTCATTCAATAAATATTTTCCTGCCCTTGTCACAGCACTTAATGCCAAAGGGATCCTTCAGCCAGGGCAGAACAGTGACTGTCATTTAAAGGTCCCAACATAAACTAGAATTAATGCTTTTCTAATACCAATTGCTTCTGTTTCCCTGAGTGAGTTATAAAACTTTCAAGTTTGACATATGTCCTGGACAGCAGACAATTAAGAACACAAGTCTGAGTCAGATGTCTGAGCACTTGACACATTCTAGATGTGTTCATTTATCAAATGAGTTAATTAAGCAATATTTCTCTTTCTACTCTCAGTTTTCAGGAGGAAAAAAAAAGCAATAGAAAGAAAACACGTGAAAAGCTATTTATTTTCAATAAAATCTTTTAAGGTATAGTCTAGCATCAATAGAGTAACATTCCAATATTCTAAATCTTCCTCATCCTTAGTACTATACAATCAACGGTCAGAAGGATATAGGCCCCTAAAAAATCTGAAAATGTTAAATAAAAACTATCATACATAAGAAAAGATATTTATGTAAGGCAGAAAGTTGGATTAATACATATTTACTAATTAAAAGAATTTCAACAAGGACTGAAGCAAAATGAATTAACCGTTAATTTAACTACAACAGTGGTGTCCAAATTATGATTCTACAGAGGGGATTTAAGGTCACGGTGCGGTGCGGGGGTGGGGGGGAGGAATTTGAGTACTGAGATTAAAAACTGCATTCTTGGGCTTCCCTGGTGGCACCGTGGTTAAGAGTATGCCTGCCGACGCAGGGGACGCGGGTTCGTGCCCCGGTTCGGGAAGATCCCACATGCCGCAGAGCAGCTGGGCCCGTGAGCCATGGCCACTGAGCCTGCACGTCCGGAGCCTGTGCTCCGCAACGGGAGAGGCCACAACAGTGAGAGGCCCACGTACCGCAAAAACAAAACAAAACAAAAAACTCTGCGCTCTCATTTCAATCCACACAGCTTGTTTCTTTTTATGCTGTCTATGGGGATCCTACTGCATTTCTTAAACAAAAAAAAAAGGGGGGAGAGAGGGGTTGACTAGCTAATTCAAAAAAATAATTTTATGTATTTTAGAAACATTCTTAATTTACTAAGTAAACATTTTAAGCCACAAGATATTTTTATATCCTAGCAATGTATCATTCTGTTGAAAACAACATTTCCATTTATTATAAAAACCAAAATGCCCAGTCAAAATATTTTGCTACTATTAAAAGTGATATTAAAAAGTCATTCTAGTCAATAATAACTTTATTCTTAATTTACAAGTTAAAGAAGGATTAAGCAAAGAATTTCCTGAAAGGCACTTTTTAAAATTTAACAAGAAAAAAAAAATTTAACAAGAAATTATGGTCTCACCTGTACAGCACTATTAAGAAAGCAGCTGTTTTGTCCTGGTTCATTCAATAAGCCTTTGGTAGGGGCTAGGGATAGCATACTCCCAGGTTGATAAGCTTTTCCAAGATTGCCACCAGGTTTCCGTAAGAATTTTACCCATGCCATTTTCAAGCAACTTTGTTTGCATTAAAGCTAAGAATTATATACTTATGTGACACTTCTGATGATAAAATGGATGGTTTCTTGAATGATCCACTTAAATTCGCTGCAGCCTATTACCATAACATAAGTTTCCAAGTCCATATCTTTCCTGATGCTGTAGTTTTGAGGACTTTGTCAAGTAAAAAAAGGGTACATTAAGGATTGAAGTTCTGAAAACTAAAAAAGAAAGCTATTTTAAACAAGGTCTTAAAGATTTAAAAATCTTTGTGTTAAATTTTATAAGAGTACAGTTTAAGGTGAAAAAGATTTTTTAAAAACTGCTAAAGTAACATTGATGAACAAATCATATTCTTTAAAGCACAAATCATTTGTCTTGATGGTTTTAAAAACAGATGATACAAAAAGATGTAGAGTTAGCATTTGGTATGATTCATTTGGTCATTTGTTTTCCTTGTGTTTCTTTAATAAGAAAGAAGTCTTTCTCTTTCCCAGATGAAGTTATTAAAGGTGACTTCATATTTCATATCAATGTGACCTCAAAGCAAACCTATAAGAAAAAAAAGAAATGTTTAAATAAAAGTAAAGGCTAATAAAGAAAATTCCTACTTTACTATATGGATACAAATATTGAATACATAATTAAAATATTATATATATAATCATAAAATGATTAGAACTAATAATGTTCTTAAAATATGAAAATGAAAACAGTTCATCATTTAAATTTTCAAAACATATCAAGGTGACATCAATCGCTACCTACTTCAAGATTTCAATGGTCATATGATGGTTTCATGTTCTAAAGAAAACTAGAATCAACTTAGATCTCAGGCAGTGTTTTGAATAATACTAACTTTGCTACCAATACTGTATTGCTGTTTACTAAACAGAGACTCTACAGAGACTCTATATTGTTATCTATGTTACAGAGAATCATATCATTTCTGCAAGAAAGTCAATAGATTTTATGTAAATTGACATGCGTTAAAACTCAGAAGAGGGCTTCCCTGGTGGCGCAGTGGTTGAGAGTCCGCCTGCCGATGCAGGGGACATGGGTTCGTGCCCCGGTCCGGGAGGATCCCACATGCCGCGGAGCAGGTGGGCCCGTGAGCCATGGCCGCTGAGCCTGTGCGTCTGGAGTCTGCGCTCCGCAACGGGAGAGGCCACAACAGTGAGAGGCCCGCGTACCACGAAAAAAAAAAAAAACTCAGGAGAAACATTAAATTGATAAACAAATCTTAGTGAATTAGAGTAAATTTCCATACTATTCATGAACACATACTCCTGGCTAAAAGGACTTCAAAATGTTCAACTTCTAAAGTAAAAACAATCAAGTATTACTACCAAAGTTTAGTTTAATCAATTGAATTTCCTTCCTGCATTCATTCTTTCAACAAGTGTTTACTGAGCCATGTACTATGCCAGGCACTAGAACTGGCATTTTAATGAGGAAAGACAGACCATAATTCAGTGAATAATAAATTGTAGAGTGTACTAGAAGAGTTATGCTCTGAGTGCTCATGGAAAAACAATTCAAGCAAAGGGGATCAGAAGTGTATATAATGGTAGATGGTTTGCACTTTTAAATAGGATAGTCTCGGAAACTGTAATTGAGAACGTTACCTTTGTACAAAGATTTGAAGGAGGTGAAGATGCCACTCTGGAGAAGGCACTTCTAGCAGAGTGAACAGCATGCGTGGCATACTGGAAGGTAGTAAGAAGCCCAGTGTGGCAGAATAAATATGAACAAAGAGGAGAATAGATGAAAAGGGTGGATGGGAAAGAGAGAGAGATCATGAAGGGCCTCAAAAGCCCTGTGTAAGGACTTTGGCTTTAAATTTAAACTCTAGATGAAAGCCATTGAGTTTCACTTCACAGCACAAAAACATGAGAGGACAGAACATTATAGGTCAGTTCAATTCCATTGATCAAATACCCACTAAGATAGCAAAGCACTGAGGAATAAAGAAGAAAGGCATTAGTCTTTACAGAATTCAAGTCAGGAGACTTTTGTTTGCAGCCCCACGTATTAGCTCATCACTTATTAGCTGTTTGGTCTTAGATAAGTTCTTGTCATCTCTGATTCATAGCTTCATCTATAAGATGGTGACAAGAATAACAGCCCTGTTTAACATAGGTTAAATGTTTCAAGAATTATAAAACACTACATTATGTTAGTTTTTTTCTTTTTGTTGTAACTCTGTGGATTATAACTTCCTCTAAAGTGATCTAAATAATCCTAAAAACTTTCATACAAATTTTTAATAAATGTAGTTACGATTTTACAACATTAAGAAAGCTCTGTATCGGTAGTTAACTTGTGTTTTTAATGGAAGAATCCTTTGAAATGGTATTCTTTCAACAATCATTTAACTAGGCACCAGGTCTTACCCTGAACTGTGATAAGATACATGAAACAATCCCTACCGTAATGAGTTGTTTTGTGATGGGCACACACACAAATAGATAATTTTAAAATACTGTAGTTTCTGTTCCTGTGCAAGATGTCAAACTATATGTCCTCCTGGTTCCCTTCCTCCAACCCAACTCCGGAGATTATACAAAAGCAACAGATAGTATAAGGAGAAACAGGGAGAAACATTAAGTAACTGGCTGCCAGAATGTGAGGGAAACAGCAAGAGATAAAGAGGGCCAAGTGTTACAGACTGGGAAAGTCTTCTTAGTTGTGACCTTTTCCATTCTTCATATTGCTCTGGGCAGAGAATTCCCACCCCACACAATGCAATGAAACAGGAAAGCTCTGTTACCACCCCAGGGCCATCTGGAGGGTAAAGGAAATTATAACATCAGGTAAGCATGGGAGGAAGATGCAAAAGGGAGGAGATATGGGGATATATGTATATGTATAGCTGATTCACTTTGTTATACAGCAGAAACAAACACACCATTGTAAAGCAATTATACTCCAATAAAAATGTTAAAAAAAAAATCAGGTAAGCATCAGAGAACAGTTGGTTTGGGAAGTGGTAACAAGTACACACACCTGCAAGGCCCCTGCGTGTTCTATCCTCGCCCTACTCCACAAATAGAACAGAGGATGGTAGGACCTGGAGAAGATCATGCCTCTAACCGAGTAAACAGGAAGTTCTTTTTGGAATCAACTCTTAAGCCATATCACCCCAAATCAAGCCTTTATGTCCCCACCTCTGCTCTCTGAAATTATCCAAAGAAACACAAATCAGAGCCTAATGCTTTCATTCTTCTCATCATGTAAATATTACTAGCTTATCACTTGGTACTCCCAGGAAAAAAGATAACCAGATACTTGCAGAGTATGAGCATTATGAGAGAAAGGCAACAAACTGAACAATCTACACCACAGGAA
Organism: Aethalodelphis obliquidens; assembly: GCF_003676395.1. Lineage (NCBI taxonomy): Eukaryota > Metazoa > Chordata > Mammalia > Artiodactyla > Delphinidae > Aethalodelphis > Aethalodelphis obliquidens. The sequence continues at coordinate 54,202,075 of NW_020837950.1, read as the reverse complement.
ACAGAATGAACAGACCAAAGGGAACACAAATTTAAAATAAACTTAATACGTATCCACCAATTGAATGAGTACATTTTTGAAACTGCTGAAAGAAAAAACTCAAAGGATGAGTTAACTAGCAAAATGAATAGAAGGAAACATCATACTAATGAGCAGTAAGTCCAGGTCCAGAAATTCTCCTAAAAGTATTAAAAAAAACAGAGTGGAAAATATAAACATTTTCAAAAAGCTAAGATACACAGATGAAATCTAAAAGTGTCAAAAACTATCTAAAAGGATCCCCAGAAAGAAAGGGGAGAAAGTAGACACTTTTAGAAAGATTAAGATTTTTCCAGAATTAAAGGCTGAAAAACCCAGAAAGAAAAACAATAGGTAACACAAAAATCCAAACATGATGTGAGGAAGAAAGGAAGTAGGATGAAAATTGTGAAACCTTGAGAGAGAGAGAGAGAGAGAGAGAAAGAGACTGATTTTTCAAGCCCATTAATAGGCAAACAACAGAAAGAAAAAATAAATCTAAAACTAAACTTTTGAAAAGCTAATAAAAAAAATCTTCACAAGCATGATTAAAGAAAAAAGAAAAGAGAAATATAACATGAATAGGATTTTTTTTTTTTTTTTTTTGTGGCATGCAGGCCTCTCACTGTTGTGGCCTCTTCCATTGCAGGGCACAGGCTCCGGACGCACAGGCCCAGTCGCCATGGCTCACGGGCCTAGCCGCTCCATGGCATGTGGGATCTTCCCGGACCGGGGCACAAACCCGTGTCCCCTGCATTGGCAGGCAGACTCTCAACCACTGTGCCACCAGGGAAGCCCCGATGAATAGGATTGATAAAGGAGAAATGACCACATATAGATGAGCAACCAAAAGAAATACAAAAGAATACCACTTAAATCTTATGACAATAACTTTGAATATCTAAAGGAGCAGGTAATTTCATAGCAAAATTCAAATTACCAAAATTAACTCAAGTGAAGTAGAAAAATTTTTTAAAGACTACAAGAAAATGGAAAGGAGACAAAAGTTCTTCCATTGAAAATGCCATCTGGATCAGATGCATTCAAAGTTAAATTTTACCTAAACTTTAAAGAACTGTTAATTCTAATGTTAAAATACCACAGGCCACATGAAAATAAAATACAAAGAACCCCAAATCATGTCATGAAGCTAACATAACCTTAATATCAAACCATGATAAATCTCACACCACAGTGACATGTGATTAAAGATGTAAAACTTATAAATAAAACACTAACAAACATAATCTATCACTATCAAAAGAATAATGTACCATTGAAAAAAATAATAAGGTTTATTCTAGGAATTTAAACGTGATTCTATATTTATTCTTTCAATAAATATTTGGGAAGCTGTGCAGAAAAGAACTAACACAGCAATATTTATAACAGCTGAAAGGTGGAAAAACAACCCAAATGTTCAACTAAAGAATGAATAAAATACAGTGTGTGTGTGTATACACACACACAATGGAATATTATTCAGCCATAAAAAGAAACAAAGTACTTAAACATGCTACAACACAAACACTGAAAACATTTTGATAATTGAAAGTCAGTCACAAAAGACCACACACTGTAAGATTCCATTCATACAAAATGTCCAAAAGAGAGAAATGTAGAGACAGATAGTAGATAAGTGGTTGCTTAGACTGGAAAAGTGGGGGTTATGGAGAACGAGTGGGTACGGGCACAGAAAGTGATAGCTAAAGGGTACTCAGATTCCTTTTTTTTCCTTCCAGTTTTATTGAGATACAACTGTCACATGCACTGTGTAAGTTTAACGTGTACAGCATAAAGATTTGACTTACATACATTATGAAATGATTATCACAATAAGTTTAGTGAACATCCATCATCAAATATAGATACACAATTAAAGAAGTAGGAAAAAATATTTTCCTTATGATGAGAACTCTTAGGATTTACTCTAACAACTTTCATATATAACAAGCAGCAGCGTTAATTCTATTTATCATGTTGTGCATTACATCGCTAGTTCTTATAACTTATATCTTATAACTAGGAGTTTGTACCTTTTGACAACCTTCATCCAGTTTCCCCACTCCACCCACCCCCTACCTCTGGTAACCAATCTGCTCTTTGCCTATTGAGTTTATGTTTGCTCATTTTTGAAGTATAACTGACCTACAACATTATGTTAGTGCCTGTTACACAACAAAGTTATTTGGTATTTCTATACATTTCAAAAAAAAGTTACAATATGTCACCTTACAAAGATATTACATAGCTATTGACTATATTTCCAACATTGTACATTTCATACTCATGACTCATTTATTTTGCAAGTGGAAGTTGGTACCTCTTAAGCTCCCTCACTTACTTCTTTCCTTCCTCCAACCCTCTGCCCTCTAGCAACTACCTGTTCGTTCTCTACATCCATAACTCTGTTTGTTTTGCTATGTATGTTCATTTGTTTTTCAGAGTCCACATATAAGTGAAATCATACAGTATTTGTTTTTCTATGTCTGATTTATTTCGCTTAGCATAATGTTCTCTAGGTCCATCCAAGTTGTCACAAATGGCAAGATTTCATTTTTTATGGCTGAATAATATCCCATCATATGTATATAAATATATGTAACATCTCTTCTTTATCCATTCATCTACAATGGGCACTTGGGTTGCTTCTGTATCTTGGCTATTGTAAAGAATGCTGCAATAAACATAGGGGTGCATACATCTTTTCAAAAGAGTGTTTTTGTTTTCTTCAGGAGTGGAATTGCTGGATCATATGGCAGTTCTTTTTTTGGCAGCTCTATTTTTAATTTCTTGAGGAATCTCCATATTACTTTCCACAGTGGCTGACCAATTTACATCCTTACCAATAGTGCATGAGGGTTCCCTTCTCTCCACATCCTCACCAACACTTGTTATCTGTTGTCTTTTTTAATAACAGCTATTCTGAAACGTGTGAGGTGATATCTCATTGTGCTTCTGATTTGCATTTCTCTGATGATTAGTGATGTTAAGCATCTTTTCATGTGCCTGTTGGCCATCTGTCTGTCTTCTCTGAAAAAATGTCTATCCATATCCTCTGCTCATTTTTTAATCAGGTTGTTTTTCAGATGTTGTATGAGTTCTTTGTATACTTTGGATATTAACCCTTTATCAGATATATCATTTGCAAATATCTTCTCCCATTCAGGAGGTAGCCTTTTCCTTTTGTTGACAGTTTCCTTCACTGTGCAAAAGCTTTTTAGTTTGATGTAGTCTCATTTGTTTATTTTTACTTTTGTTTGCCTTACCTGTGGAGACATATCCCCCAAAATATTATTAAGACTCATGTCAAAGAGAGTATTCCCTATGTATTCCTCCAGAATTTATGCTTTCAGGTCTTATATTTAAATCTTTAATCCACTTTGAATTTATACTTGTGCATGGTGTAACAGATTAATCCAGTTTGATTCTTTTGCATGTAGCTGTCCAGTTTTCCCAGGACCATTTATTGAAGATATTGTCTTTTCCCCTGTATATTCTTGCTTCCTTTGTTGTAGATCAATTGACAATATGAGTGTGGGTTCACTTATGGGCTATTTTGTTCCATTGATCTATGTGTCTGTTTTTCCACCAGTATCATACTGTTTTGATGACTGTAGCTGTGCAGTATAGTTTGAGGTAAGGGAACATGATATGTCGAGTTTTGTTCTTCTTTCTCAAGAATGTTTCAGCTATTCAAGGTCTTTGTGCTTCTATACAAGTTTTAGAACTATTTGTTCTAGTTCTGTGAAAAATACCATTGGTATTTTGATAGGGATTGCACTGAATATACAGAGTGCCTTGGGTAGTAGGATCATTTTAATAATATTAATTAGTCCAGTCCATGAACACAGTGTATCTTTCCATCTGTTTGTATTGTCTTCAATTTATTTCATCAGTGACATAATTTTCCAAGTACAGGTCTCCATAGTTAGATCTATTCCTAGGTATTTTATTCTTTTGGATGCAATTGTAAATGGGACTGTTTTCTTAATTTCTCTTTCTGATAGTTCATTGTTAGTGTATAGAAATGCAACAAATTTCTCCATATTAATTTTGTATCCTGAAACTTTAATGAATTCTTTGATGTGCTCTAATAGTTTTTGGTGGCATCTTGAGGATTTTCTATGTATAGTGTCATTTCATCTGCAAACAGTGACAGTTTTACTTCTTCCTTTCCAATTTGCATTCCTTTTATTTTTTTTTCTCATCTGATTGCTGGGGCTAAGACTTCCAATACTATGTTGAATCAAAGTGGCAGGAGTAGGCATCCTTATCTTGTTCCTGATCTTAGAGGAAATGCTTTCAGCTTTTCACTGTTATGTGAAATGTTTTCTGTGGACTTGTCATACATAGCATTTATTATGTTGAGGTAGGTTCCTCTATACCCAAATTGTTGAGAAATTTTATAATGAATGGATATTGAATTTTGTCAAAAGCTTTATCTGCATCTACTGAGACGAACATATGATTTTTATTGTTCAATTTGCTAATGGGGAAATCACACTGATCTGCACATATTGAACCATCCTTGCATCCCTGGGATAAATCCCAATTGACAATGACATGTGACCTTTTTAATGTATTGTTGAAATCAGTTTGCTTCTGTTTTGTTAAGGATTTTTGTGTCTATGTTCATCAGTGATATTGGTCAGTAATCTTTTTTTGTGTGACATCTTTGTCTGGTTTTGTTATCAGGGTGATCCTGGCCTCGTAAAATGAGTTTGGAAGTGTTCCCCTCTCAACAATATTTTGAATAGTTTGAAAAGAATAGGTGTTAACTCTTCTTTATGTGTTTGGCAGAATTCACCTGAGGCCATTTGGTCCTGGACTTTCATTTTTTGGGAGTTGTTTAATTACTGATCCAATTTCTTTACCAGTAATTGGTCTGCTAATATTTTCTATTTTTTCCTAGTTCAGTCTTGGGAGGGTGTACATTTGTAGAAATTTGTCCATTTCTTTTAGGCTGCCCATTTTATTGGTGTATAATTGTTCATAGTAATCTCTTAGGATCCTTTTTATTTCTGTGGTATTGATCGTAACTTCTTTTTAATTTCTGATTTTATTGATTTGGATCCTCTCCTCTTTTTTCTTGATGATTCTGGCTACTGGTTTATTAGTTTTGTTTATCCTTTCAAAGTACCAGCTCTTAATTTTATTAATCTTTTCTAGTGCTTTTTTTTAAGCCTCTATTTCACTTATTTCTGCTCTGACCTTTATGACTTGTTTCCTTCTACTAACTTTGGGTTTTGTTTGTTCTTCTTTCTTTAGTTCCTTTAGGTGTAGGGTTAGGTTGTTTGAGATTTTTCTTCTTTCCTGATGTAAGCCTGTACCACAATAAACCCTTCTGAGAACTGTTTTTCCTGTGTCCCACAGGTTTTTGATTGTTGTGTTTTCATTTTCATTTGTGTCTAGGTATTTTTAAACTTCCTCTTTGATTTCTTTAGTGATCCATTGGTTGTTTAGCCTCCACATGTTTGTGTTTTTTTGTAGTTTTTTTCTTGTAGTTGATTTCTAGTCTCACAGAGTTGTGGTCAGAAAAGATGGTTGATATGATTTCAATTTTCTTAAATCTACCACAGCTTGTTTTATGGCCTAGCATGTGATCTATCCTGAAGAATGTTCCATGTGCTCTTGAAATAGCTCTAACGATCAGAAGGGAGTGTGCTGTTGTGGTGGGCTGACTATTGTGGGCAGTCTAGTAGGCATGGCTGGCTGCCATTCTGGTTGACTGCCAGGCATGTTTTGTGTGGAGACTGCCAGCTGCTGGTGGGTGGGGTCAGTTCACAAGGCTGCTGGCTGTGGGGCCGGGGTGGAGGCGGTCCTGTAACTATTGCTGCCCCACTGGTGGGAGGAACCAGGTTTTGGAGTGGGTGGCTGCAGGAGTGGGGGTCTTCATTCTAGAGTCAGCCTGCTGGTGGATGGGTCTAATTCCTGACACAGCTGTCTGCAGGGTCCATGGTGTCCCAAAGCTGTTGCTAGCCCACTGGTGAGTGGAGCTGGATCCTGGGGCAGCTGGCTGAGGGGTCCAACGTGTCTCCAATCTGGCAGCGAGCTGCTGGTGGGGTGAGGCCAGGCCTAGCAGATCCCAGGTTAGCGCAAGCTCACTGGAGGACAGAGCTGACTTCCCAGGTCTCTGGCTACAGGGCCCTAGGGGATCTTGGAACTGGTGTGGGCATGCTGGTGAGCAGAGCCCGTTCCTGACACAGCTGGCTGTGGGGTTTGGTGTATCCCAAAGCTAATGTTAGCCTACCAGTGGGTGGGGCCAGATCCCAAGGTGGGTGGCTGAGGGGCTGTGTTGGTCCTGGGGCTGGTGTCTGCCCACAGATGGGTGGGGCCAGGGCCCAGGGGTTCCCAGGCCTGGTTCCTGCCCAGTGACTAGTAGGTAAGGGCGGATCCTGGAGCAAGTGCTGCCCCACTGGTGAGTGGAGCCAGGTCCTGGGGCCTGGCTACAGGTTCCTGGAGCTGGTGTTTTGGCCTGCTGGTGGGTGGGACTGAGGCCCAGGGGATCCCAGGGTTAGTGCTGGCCCACTCTTGGGTGGAGTTCTAAGGTCCCTGGCTGTGGGGTCCTGGGGCTAGTGCCAGCACACCAGTGTATGGAGCTGGGTCCTACAGTGGCTGTGGGCTCATAAGATCTTAGAGCAGCAGTCCTGCTGGTGGGTAGGGCTGAGCCTCAGGCCAGCTAGTTTCTTGGCCTGAGGCATCCTAGTATTTGTGCTGACAGGCCAGTGGGCCTGGCCGGGTGCCAGCACTAATAAGCTAGAGAAAAGAATCCAAAATGATGCTTACCAGCACCAATGTCCATGTGGTAGAATGAGCTCCCAAAAATGGTGCCACCACTGTCTATGGCCAGGATGAGCCCCAGCTGCCTTCTGTCTCTCCAGGAACACCTCCAAGATCAGCAACTCAGACTGACCCAGGGTCCTTTTTAAATTACTGCTTACCCTGGGTCCTAGAACATGTAAGATTTTGTATGTACCCTTTAGGAATGGAGGCTCTATTTCCCACAGCCCTCTGGCTCTCTAGAAAGTAAGCACCACTGGCCTTCAAAGTCAAATGTTCTGGGGTCTCATCTTCCCAGTGCAGGACCCCCAGGCTGCGGAGCTCAATGTGGGGTATGGACCACTCACTCCTTGGGGAGAACCTCTGCAGTTGTAGTTATCCTCCCATTTGTGGGTGTCTAACCTGGGGTTATGGGTCTTTACTATACTGCATCTCCGCCCTCTTACCTGTCTCGTATATATCTTTAGTTGTAGAAGGTATTTTCTGCTAGCCTTCTGGTTTTACTCACCAATAGTTTCTCTGTAAATATTTGTAATTTTGGTGTATTCATGGGAAGAGGTGAGCTCAGGGTCTTCTTACTCTGCAACCCTTGGCCACTCCCCCAGTATCATACAGTTTTGATTACTATAGCTTTGTAGTACAGTTTGAAATCAGGAAGTGTGATGTCTCCAGTTTTGTTTTTCTTTCTTAGGATAGCTTTGGGTCTTTTGTGGTTCCCTACAAATTTTAGAAGTGGTTTTTCTCTTTCTGTGAAAAATACCATGGGAATTTTATAGGAAATGTGCTATATTTATAGATGGCTTTTGGTAGTATAGACATTTTAACAATATTAATTCTGCCAATCCATGAACATGGGGTATCTCCATTTCTTTGTTTGGCTTCAATTTCTTTCATCAACATCTTATAGTTTTTAGTGTACAGATCTTTTACTTCCTTGGTGAAATTTATTCTTAAGTATTTTATTGTTTTTAATGCTATTATAAATGGGACTGTTTTAGTTCTTTCTTTTTCAGACAATTCATTGTTAGTGCATAGAAATGTAACAAATTTCTGTATGTTGATTTTGTATCCTGCAACTTTACTGAATTTATTTTTTAGTTCTAAAAGTTTTTTGGTGGTTTTTAGCATTTCCTATATATAATATCGTGTCATCTGTAAACAGAGAAACTTTACTTTTTTCTCTCTGATGCAGATGTCTTTTATTTCTTTTTCTCACCTAACTGCCCTGTCTGTAACTTCCAGTATTATGTGGAAAAGGAGTGGTGAGAGTGGGCACCCTCATCTTCCTGATCTTAGAGGAAAAGCTTTGGAGTTGAGTCTGATGTTAGCTGTGGGCTTAAAAGTATGGCCTTTATTATGTTGAAGTATGTTCCCTCTACGCCCACTTTGTTGAGAACTTTTATATTGAAAGTAAGTTGAACTTCGCTAAATGCTGTTTCTGCATCTATTGAGATACTCATATGATTTTTAACTTTCCTTCTATTAATGTGGTATATCACACTTATTGATTGTGCAAATGCTGAGCCACCCTTGCATCCCAGGGATCAATCCCACTTGATCATGGTGATGGATCCTTTTAATGTGCTACTGAATTTGCTTTGCTAATATTTTATTGAGAATTTTTGTACCTATATTCATCAGCAATATTGGTCTATTGTTTTCTTCTCTTATAGTGTCCTTATTTACCTTTGGAATCAGTGTAAAGCTGGCCTTGTAAATGAGTTTGGAAGTATTCCCTCCTCTTCAATTAACTGGAAAAGTTTGAGAAGGATTGACAATTTTATCTTACGCAAGCATTTCAAACTTATGATTTAAAATTTTGAATTTGAACTTGAAAATGTGCCAGGAGTTTGAAAGGGAAATAAAAAGAAAAAGGAGAGAAAGAAAATCACTGCTGCTTTCTTATGAATCAGTGTTTTACCAGTAATAAGTTAACCCCAAAAAGCAAGATTCCAGGGCTTCTTTCCTTCGTTACCCTAGATACTAACTCCATTTTCTTCCCCCAAATTTTAAGCCCAGTATCTTAAATAATTAGGAAATCTACAGCACACTAAAGTCTTTAGTTGAGGTAAATTTCCTTCCCTATTTTTAAAATGGAGAGGACTAGGCTACATAGAATTTATTCAAATTCTAACAAACAGTGATTTGATTAGGCTACTAGAACAGTCTAGGTAAATGGTAATAATAGCTTAAATTGAACTCATTTTATGGTTAAATTGTGTGTCCCCACACACACACACCAAGGAAAAAAAAAGATATTTTGAAGACCTAACCTCTAGAACCTCTGGACATGACCTCATTCGGAAACAGGGTTTTTGCAGATGTAATTAGATTATGAAGAGGTCATCAGGATGAGGCCTAATCCAATAGACTAGCAGAAGTCATTAGAAGAAGAGACACACACACACAGAGAATACCATGTGAAGATGACAGGCAGAGGTTAGAATGATACAGCTACAAGTCAAGGAAAACCAAGAATTGATAGCCACCACTGGAAGCTAGAAAGCGGCAAGGAAGGATTCTATGCAGAGCCCTGAGAAGGAACCAATCCTGCCAACACCTTGATTTTGCACTTCCAGCCTCCAGAACTGTGAGATAATACATTTCTATTGTTTTAAGCCATCTCGTTTGTGGTAATTTGTGACAGGAACCCTAGGAGACTAACACGATAGCTGATAAAGCCATGAGACTCCTTTATTTGTTCTTTTCAGTATATTGGGTTTTGATTATAAAATAGTATTTGTTTTTTTATATGGATATCTAAAATACATATAAATACTGCATAAAGGAAATTAGAAATACCTACAGTCTAGGTATAGTAGGATAGAATAGTAGTAGTATAGTAGTACAGAATCACTGTTAATAAAGCAATTGAAATTATTCTTAATAGTACCCTGGCCGAGCCATCAAACTGTAAAGTGAAATTTCATTTTAATATCTTTTCACAAATAAGCAATACAGCTACTCAAGGACACACTTAAGACTTTTCACTGATATATTACAACTGTTCATCTTATTAGTAAAAGTATTTAAGGCTTTATTTTAGATAACTAGATTGCAAGCTATCTATAGGTATACAGATAAATATACCTATATATAAATATGTAGCAAGTTAAAGCAATAAAAAAATCTCATTCGTTATAGAGGTATCTCATTTTTACAAAGTTAAAGGATTACAGTAAGAAAGACAACCGAAGAATAGATGTCCTTTGATAGAGAAAACCACTGTCACTCTACAAATAGAGGAACTGGAGAAGACTATACTAGAAAATTTATAAAACAAACACAGAAAATAAAACTAAAGTAATAAGGACAATCTATACCACCACCACCAAAAACAGCAAATTTTAAGTAATTTTCAATGTTTTGTATTTTCTTTGCTCAGTTTCTTTGTGTACAATAAAGAACTGTGCTTTATTTCTTCTGGCTTTTACTAATCACAAGTTTTCACTGGTAACTAATTAGAGAAAAACAAGAGTGCATGGGTATCCAGGACACAGAGTATGAACATTAAAGGTAATGGCTTATGGCAATCTGCTTTAAGACATCATGTTCAGAAGAAAAGCATGCCAAAGCAGGCATAACCTAACATTCCTTTGCCTTGACAAAGCCCCAAACTGAACTCTGGCTTTACTTATATCTTCTTCCCCATCTTAGCTGATAGTAACTTCATCATTCCAGTTGCTCAGAAGAAATATCTTGGTATCATCTTTGACTCCTCTTTCTTGCATATCTCAGTCAGAATGTGACCAATTCTCACCACCTCCACTTCTACTATTCTGGTCTTAGCCATGATCAGCTCTTCCCAGGACTGCCAGAACAGACTCCTAACTATCTCCTAGCTTCTGCCCTTACCCATTACAGTCTATCCCCAAGATTAGACCAAGAAATCCTTCTAAAATTAAATAATAATGTCATGCCTCTGCTCAAAACCTTGTAATCGGTCCTTATTAATTCAGATTAAAAACCAAAAAGTCTCTATAATGGCCTGCAAAGTAAAAAATCTGCTAAAAGTAAAAAACACCTTATTCTATACTCTCACACCACTTCTGAGCCCAGATGTGTGGGTTTTTACACAACAAGCAATTCTCTAATTCTTAGCAGAAATCACAATTTAACTCCATTTGACATTACCGGAGTTAGGGTCGGATTCCACAAGGCAAGGGCTCAGTCCCACTAGACTGACCGCCCCCCTCCCACTTCAGACACCAACCACAAGTTCCAAGTTGTCATCTGTACTTCTGATCAATAACCAACAAGTTAGGGGTTCCCACTGACCTCTTCCATGGATTCAATTCACTTGCTAGCACAGCTCTGGAAAATAGCTTACTTGAGTAGATTTCAAGTTTATTATAAAAGGATACAACTCAGGAACAGCCAGATGGAAGACCCGCATAGGGCAAAGTATGTGGGAAGGGGAGCTTCCATGCCGTCTCAACAAACACCACCCTCCCAGCACCTCCACAAGTTCCCCAACCCAAAAGCTCCCTGAACCCCTTCAGTTAGGACTTTTTATGGAGGCTTCATTACGTAGGCATGCTTGATTAAAGGGGGGGCTGAAAGTTCCAATCCACTAATCACATGGTTGGTTTCCAGGCAATAAGTTCCCACTTTGAGGCTAACCTCCAGCCACCAGTCATCTCATTAGCACACAGAAAACATTTATCACTTTGTAGATTCCAAGAGTTTTAGGAGTGGTGTGCCAGGAAACAGCCAGATACCAAATATATATTTCTTATTACATAACACCTGTCCATCTTCTCACCTCTAACTTCATCTCTAACTACTTTCCCTTTACATTCTCCTTTTCAGCTTCATGGGCCACCATGAAAACTCCTGCTCTAAAGCCTTTACACTGTCTATTCCTCTGCCTGGAATACACTTCCCCTTGATACCCACAGGGCTTCTCCTTGGCTCACTGCATGATTCCTGTGCTCAAAAATCACCTTCTATATGAGGCCTATACTTATTTAAAATTGCAACCCACTCCACATTCCCAATTCCCCTTTCCCTGCTCTATATTTTCTTTTCTCCTTGGCATTCTTTGCCAACTAATATAGTATACGATTGACTCATTGTTTTTATTATTGTTTATTATTGTTTCTCCTCCCAATCCTCTTAGAATATAAAGTGAATTCCAAGCATCTAGAACAATGCATAGTACACGGTAGGTAGTTATTAAATACTTATTGAATGAAGCTCAGGAAATAAAGTGAAACCGCAATCAACAAACCCTCTGAAATCAACAAAGATGACCTATGCACTAAGGGTACAGGACAATTTCCTATCACCTCGCAGCTAGGTTAGTGTCAGTACTATACTGACAAGGCGGTAAGATTATCTCAGGCCTATACAGCAGTACCTTATAGGAGGAAAAATCTTCCAGGGTTCAAACAGCCTGCTCACCTAAAAACAGGGAGGGCCATCATTAGAGGGGCAGGAGCTTATTATGCAGGCTGAGAAGTTTGGAAGAAGCCAAAGCACAAAGTACCTGGTAAACAAACAATGGCCTGATGGGTTCTTGACAAGGATGGAATCCATGTTTTGATACTAACCTCATGATTCTCAATTATTCTACCTCTGAAAAGCTCCCACCAACAAAGCACATTACTCAACTACTCAATCATTAAAAGCAGATGAGTTCCATCATCTGTAATCATAACCTATATAAAAAGGTTCATAGAATTATTATGAGAATCATCAACCATGTATAAAATACCTAATAAATGCCCAAAACATAGCAGGTACTCGGTAAAGGCAAGCTAATTATAATGACAGCAAAAACACAATCTTTGATATAAAATGATTTTTTAACAATATAAATACACATTTGAAGAAAAAGTAAAAGCTGTATTATGATATTTTATACCCCATTTTATTATTTCTCCATTTCCTTAAACTGACATATCAATCTTGACTAAAGCCTTAATCCAGATTAGTGGCATCAGCTAAACTGTACAATAAAGTATTAATTTCTAAATTTTAAAATCTATTAATAAGTCATTCTTAGTAGAAAAAAGCACATTCATTTATATAACTATCCTACTTTAAGAAAACTTAAAATATGAAAAATTCTAATTTACAAAAAAATGTTTGGGAATGCTTCATTTTACAAGTGGATTCACCATAGTATTATTTTAAACATTCATTTACAAGCTGTTTGGGCTAGAGAAAGAGAAATGAGTTACAATATTAGAAGGCAATGCATCAGAAATAAAGGGAAAGCAACTCTGAAATAACAATGTAAGCAACAGAGAAGATTTAATTTAGAAAAATTCAACCTACGTACAACTTTTCAGAAAAATAATTCAAAACTTCCTTAATGACGATTTTAATTCATAAATAACACGACAATCCATCCAGCCATAAACAATAACTAGAGCACCCAAAATGCCCCTTGACATTGCTCACATCATGTCTCTGGGTCGTAAGAATGCTCCCCGCACCTGCATTACCAACCCTTGTGCTGTCCATCCAATATTCTCCTTACACTTAAGATGCAATACACATATCATCTTCATTCCCTTAGTTTTTCCCTCTTCCCTCTATAAATCTTTAACAATGAGATGTAAAAAATACAGTGGTAACCAAAAATGAAGATAATTCACAGGTGTGGTATAGATGACTAGGAAGCTGGAAGAGAAGGGAAGCAGCACGTTGCAAAAGCAAGGGTGTAAGAAAAAGACTGTTTTATCTTTGTAAACTCAATGCAGTTGGGGGAGGATTGGGAATAGCCAAAGACAAGGCTTAGGAAAGGTAGAACTCTTATTTCTGACTACTTCAACATTGTCTTATTAATTTTCCAATCTCTAGTGCCTAGCATACAACAATAGGTCAATAAATATTTACTGGATAAATTTGCTAGCTTGGAAAAATCACAAAAAGTAAAAAAAAAAAACCTTCCAAATTCCAAAGGAAAAGTATTTCTCCAAACTGCTTTTTGCATGTCAATATTTGTAAAAAATAGAAGACTAAAAGACTAATGTAATTATTTCCAAGTTAATTCAAAAATACCACAACAGCTCAGATAACTGACTTTATTCATTAAAACAGCTAAGATATTGAAATATGATTTATGTTGTATAACATTTTATTTTCTGATGAATTACAAATATATGAAGCAACTTTTCTGAAGTGACTCATCTAAAACAAAATTTCTTCAACCATATGCAATGTTTTGTGGCACTCTGGGGTATGTCATGGACACCTTTGATGGCCTAATGAAGCCTATGGATGCCTCAGAATAATGTTTGTAAAGCACAAAATAAAATTCATGGGACTAAAATTAAAAAGGAAGAAAAAAAAAAGAATATATATGATTCCAAAGAAAACCAATTACATTAAAATTCAGTCCTAACCACAGACCACAGTTCTAATCATGTACCCTTAGTTTATAAAAGAACTGCTGATAGAGGATATGGATTAACTTGGAAAAGCAAAGAAAAAATACTTTTGCCTAAATATTCTATATATGTAGTATTCCTATTATTTAAAGAAAATAACTAGCCAAGATTAGGATATTAAATAGTTATTTAAAGTTTAAATAACCTCTGAAAATTTTATCTGTGGTAGAACATTCCTTGTTCCTATTGTGTGCATATACTGTAATGCAAAATTTTCTAAAATCGTTACATCTGTACAAAATTAATAATACACTAATGCTACATATGTATCATCACTAATTTGTAGCTATCTCTCCAAATATGACATAAATTAGCACACTTCCTCCTTTAATCCAAGAGCTCATGAGCAACAGTAGGCTATACTGACAATCTTTTGAGCCCAAACACATCTAGCACACCCTGTGGTCAAAATACTTCCATATGAAATATCTAAGTTACCTTACTGTAGCGTGCCTTAGGGCTTATAATTAAGAAAAACCTTATAGTTAAAGCTGTCAAATACCAAGATCTGCTAAGTATTTTAGTAACTAAACATCCTTGTAGGATAGCTCAATCTACCACTTTATAGATTTCAAACATATTTTTGGAAAACTGTAGGGTAAAAAATGTCCTTTCTAGCATGATAGGTGAGTTCCAAACAGTACCAGCAGGGAAAATAACTGTGATTTTGACTTTTGAATGTGTACACTACCTTAAAACAGAATTTTCATCTTTAAACTCTTTGTCTTGCTAAAACAAACTCCTAAACCATGATCCCAAAATTGTTGATACTACACAGTTTAAAATAAACATATGACACTAAATAATAGAAAAGATCTTGACCCACAGTACATACTAAAACCATAAGTTTTGTGATTTCTTTTTTTAAGAAAAAGAAAACTAGGTGAAAAATGGTGCCCTTCCACCATTAAAATTGCTTTCCTTGTAAAAACTACTTTTTTGTATCTTCTAAAGAAAATAATATTAATGAATGACTATTGGTGTCAAGTTCCATGAACTATACGCAATCTACATACATTTATAAAAAGGTTTTTTTAGTTAATAGGGAAAAGGAAAGATCTGTTCTTGGTTGCTTATTTTTCACACTGTAGTAAAAAATACACTAACTACCAGTGAGTTGAGTTGAATAAATCACCATCATGATTTATCACCAGTAATCATGAACCTAAACAAATTGTCCAAAGAGCTCATTTTAAAAACGTCTAAAATGTAAAATAAAAACAAAAACCTTGTTTTTTCAGAACATAATTAACTCCTACCTACAGTGAGTTTGTCTATTTGGAATTATGACAATGGTAGATAAATCATATATTCTGATTTTGCAAAATAAGTTTCGTTTGTTTTAGTTTCTCTTTACAAGATTAAGGATTTATGCCTAGACTATCATCATGGAACTGAAAAGACATAGAAAATTAAACTAAC
Source organism: Aethalodelphis obliquidens (assembly GCF_003676395.1). Classification (NCBI taxonomy): domain Eukaryota; kingdom Metazoa; phylum Chordata; class Mammalia; order Artiodactyla; family Delphinidae; genus Aethalodelphis; species Aethalodelphis obliquidens. Next base: position 54,186,449 of record NW_020837950.1, on the reverse strand, counting down.
AAGAAGTATTAACTTAGCCAAAAGTTCATTTCAATCACAATTTTGTTAGCAATTTCTCCTCCTTTTAAATATTGAGAATTAGCAACGCTTTCCCTTAAAGAACAGAAAAGTGAATCAGACCCTAATCACAAAGACCCTGCTAAATTTAAACATCCTTCAGAAATAGCCTTGAAAACTCCTTGCAAAAAAATACATATTTTTTTCCAGATGAGAAAACATTTGGCAACTCTGCTATCTAACAAATAAAGCCTTGCAGTACATTTTGCAAGCATTAATCAGGCTTCGCATTGATAAAGAAAACCTTGTAGCAGGATAACAAAACCTCAGAGCACGCTCAGATTGCAGTCTTTAGAAACGGAGGGTATTACACCTGTGCAAGTACTTCCTGTTCTCCAACGATGTTTAAAAGTAGTTTGGTAAACGTCCCATAAGTCGCCATTTAGAAGCTAAACATTAACTTTCTAAATTACTACTACCACCCAGAAACCACCAGCCCAAAGATTCTCACGAATCATCTCTTCTCCGAAGAGGGCAACATAACTACCTGGACCCCTTTCAAAAGCTGCTGCTCGGGAGAGGCAGTGGCTTGAAAAGTGAGGGGCAGGCGCCAGGTAAGCGTAATATTCATAATCCCAATGCTGTAAACGACCCAGCAGGATCCCAGGTTCTGCCCCGGGCCAGCCCTCAAACACAGCAGCAACTAACAACCACGACCCAGTAAGTACAGCACCTCCTCCCTTCGCGCGCGCCTCCAGCCTGGCCAAAGGCATCTCCGCCAGATCCCGGACGCGGCGGGAAGGAGGCGGGGAAGCTGCGTGACCTCGGGCGCTAGAACCCGGGCAAAGAGCCCTGAGTCTGCCCCGAGGAGGGTGGGGTGGGAGAGGAGGTCGCGGGACTGCAAGGGGAGAGACGAGGCCTGGGACTGGAATGAGGGTCTCCGAGTCAGGCCCATGGGGGTAGCAGGTCGTTGGACCTCCATCCAGGGACTAGTTTTGGAGACTTACCTTGAGCTCTGTCCTTTTAGTGAGGGGAGAGTGCGGCTCAGGTAGAGAAATACGGGCCTTCTACCTCCCGCTGGCCCAGCTCCGCCTCAAGCTGACAACAGGCTGACACACCAACAGCTGCCACCGTAACCGGGTCTCACCGGGAACTAGAGCTGAGGAGACTGGTCTCCGCCGCCCAAAGCGCGATCCTGCGCACGGAGCATGCGCACACGTCTCAACACTGCCAGTCAGGGCAGTGACACCTGCGATCAACAGGTCCTGGGAGCCCCGCCCCAATCCCCGCCTCGCCCCCGCCCCGCCTCCTTGGAGCGGGCCCCGCCTTCATGCTCACCGAGCTGGCTCCGCCCCCGCACGCGATTTCCCGGCTTTCGGGACCTGCCGAACTGTGTTCCCGCGGGGGTTCGTTGGGGCGCGCGATCCAGTTGACTTACTCGGAGGCGCAAGATCCCGCGAGAGCAGGAGGTTGACCATTTTTCCTAAGGCGGGAGCGGAGCGCTGTGGCTTAGCTGTTGGAGAAAGGTGGCTGCAGGTTGGTCTGTGTGGTGTAGAGGGGAAGAAGGGATAGCTCCTCAGGTGGAGGTGATTATTCCGATACGCTTGGTCGTTTGTTTATTCAGTATTTTCTAAGCTCAGGGACGCGAATCCACCAAGGACTGGGCTTTAAGTTAGGAGTTGTTACCTCAGAGAAAACCTGTACTGCCTGGCCTCGAAACCCTTGCGAATACTCAGTTCTCTTTAGCATCTGTTTGCAGTTAAATGACTTCCATTGGTATGAGTGTATATACCCAGCTGGTTGTTTCGTGACTATTAATAAATTGAAAGACTTAATAAACACGTTGACCCGGTTAATGGTTAATTGTGGTGAGAAAAATGTGTCTGCCTCCTTACTGTGCTTTCAACAGGTTTTAAGTTGCAAGCTAATGCTTGGGGAATGGGCTAAACTTTGTTTTGGAATAACTTGTTTCTTAGGAACAGTAGTAAATGAAAAACCCACTGTCTACTGATCCCTCCCAATAAGTAGTAAGGTTTTGGAACTCATTTCAAAGCTGTTGCAGGTACAACATAGAGATTATAAAAACTGATTTAACTAAACTCGTAGGTAACTCTAAACGTTTATTTGAAGAAACAGAACGAAAAAACGTTTTAGGTCGGTATAAGCGAAGAGTACCTGGGACTGAATCAATGAGAATTTACTGAACATTTAATGTTCCCTTCGCTGAATTGAGCACTCAAGAAAATACAGTGAAATTTCAGACATGATTCTTGCCTTCAGGAAATTTAAAACGTTTGGAGAATGAGGGAAAAAATACTCTACATTTAAAAAATAGCACCATTAATTCTACACTTGGTTTCCTTAGTGCCACTTTCTCCTGCTTCTGCAACTACCTCTTTGATGCACTTTAAATATTTTTCTTCTTATGTGTGCCCTCTGTGTTTCCAAACTATCCATTTTCTTTTGTTGTTAGTCCTCGTCTCCTTGAGCAATCTCTTCCCCATGATGGACTTACCTACTAAGTATCCTGGGCACCATGGACTCCCAAATGTGTATCTTCAGGTTAGACACTTTTAAGCAACAGCATCTTCGTTTGGATTTCATATAGGTACTTAACTATGTCCCAAATTGACGTGGGCATCTTTACCATTCCCTATTCTTACTGCCGTATCTCTTCCCAACCATCTGGAACCTAGCCTGCTTTCATTCCCTATTTCAGATAATAGCACCCAGTTGCCCAAGTCAAGAATCCATGGGTACCCCGCTATTACATTTCCTTCATTTCCTCTATCCTAATATCAAATTCTGTTGACTCATCTCCTTAAGGATCTCTCAAATCCACCTCTCTTTTTAATCTCCATTCTCACTGCCTTAATCCATCAAGTAATCATCTCTCCTAACTCATCTCCCTTGACTATTGCAATAGCATCTAGTTATTTCCCACTCCAGTCCAACCTCCAGCCTATTAATAGTTTTTCTAACATGAAAATATAATCGTGATATTCCTCACCAAGATTTTTTCAGGGGCCCCCATCCTCTTCATGATCTGGCCCCAGACTGTTAATCTCATCTGCCATTCTTGCCCATTTACTCCACACTAGCTATACTGAACTCCTTGCACTTCTTTGATTCTACTAGGTTCTCTCAAGATCCTGTAGGTCTCAGTTGAGTACTTATTTCTTCCCTGGAACCTTTCATAACTTCCTGAGACAGACTTGCCCTTCTTTCACCATTTCTGGACTTATTTATATTATAACAATTATGTTGTACTATATTTCTTTGCAAATGTAACTGACAGAGCACTCTTGAAAAATAATTTGGACTGTGGATAATGAAGATTCATACTATCTCCCTTCCTCATTTCGAGATTATAGAAGAATGCCCAGTTCACCTTGCTCAAGAATTTGACTAAAGGCTTCCCTGGTGGCACAGTGGTTAAAAATCCACCTGCCAATGCAGGGGACACGGGTTCGATCCCTGGTCCGGGAAGATCCCACATGCCGCTGAGCAACTAAGCCCGTGAGCCACAACTACTGAGCCTGTGCTCTAGAGCCCACGAACCACAACTACTGAGCCCACGTGCTGCAGCTACTGAAGCCTGCGCACCTAGAGCCCGTGCTCTGCAGCAAGAGAAGCCGCCACAGTGGGAAGCCTGTGCACCGCAACAAAGAGTAGCCCCCACTCCCCACAACTAGAGAAAGCCCGTGCACAGCAATGAAGACCCAACGCAGCCAAAAATTAATGAATTAATTTAAAAAAATTTTGACTAAACCCTGACTGTACACTTTTTTAATCGTGTAATTTCAAACTTTCTACCAGTTCTTGGCATATTTAAGTACTGAGTTTTAAATGATAGACTTATAATAGGTCACAAGTTAAGCATCAAGAGGGCAGCCTGAAGCAAACATAGAAAAAAGGAAAACTGACAGTGCACTGCATTTTAGGGCAGGAGTTGCTCCTAGAAAACTTTGTAGTTAGAAATGTCACAACATAGGTTTTAAATGTATTGCCTCTGAGAATTACTGTTTGTCCTTGGGGGATATGTGTGTATGTTTGATTCAATAGTTATTTATTGGGTGGAACCAAATTAATAAAAATGTCTGCACCTCGCACTGGCTTGAGATCATGAAAGGGAGTAGAGTTGGAATGCCAAAGATCATCTTACACTGTTTGAATGAGGCCTACCCAAAGATTACATCATCAGCACCACCATACTTAAACGCCTCTTAACTATTATTCTGGAGTGATTATAACTCAGACTTTGGGAGATGTACCATCTTGAGGATATATTCACCCTGTCACTGATAAGTGGTAAGAGAAGCAATATTCTTTCCTGAGGAGCTGTGATCCAGTAGTTCCAGGAGGTAATCAACATCTAAAGGCGTGGCAAAGCATGAATCAGCTGGGTGAGGTAAAGTGAAATACAGTATAGAGAAATAGCTGAATGGCTCCCTCAGGATTGGATATGAGGCAGACTCCTTTTTTCCTAAATGCATCAAGGAAATATTGACAAGTGTTATTTTCTTAGTAAGCTTCTAGAGAGCAGGGACCGTATTTTTTCATTGTTGTATTTCCAGGCAATGAGCCTTAACTAATGTGTTCAGCGGATAGAGTGAAAAACTGGAAGTTTTGTTGATTTTTTAGAAAATAGAGACATCCGTGTGGACGAAAATTGTTGGGGAAAGCTTCTGTGGGAGATCAGATATGAGCTTCAGCTTGGAAGGTTCATAGGTAGGCATATTTGAAGGCACTGAGGAGGAAACATGTCTACTTCAAGAGCAAAGTTTTAGAAACAGGAATGAACAAGGCCAATGCAGGGCTATAATAGGAAGCCTTTATAAGTTCTTGAACAGGTTGTTTAGTTTGGAATTATATACAGAAGATTTGTAGAGGAAATTGTAGTTAGGCAAGAAGATGAGCTAAGCCAGTGCAATTCCAGAGAAATCTTCAGTCTGTGACTTGATGATGAGGCCAACCAGAAAAATCTAGTTACAGTCGACCACTTCCTCCTTGACTCACCTTCCAGTTTTTGTAACACCATCCTCTTTCATGGCTTTCCTCCAACCTCTTTGGTTGCTCCTTTTCATACTGTTTTCTCTTATACTTTGCAGTCTACTTTTATCTTCTAAATGAAGATAAATAATGTTCCACAGTGCCTGGTCCTGAGATCTCATTTATCCTCATGGTTTTAAATCTATTTCCCACACAGGAGCCAAAGTAGCCTATTGTAAATGTCAACGTGTTACTCCCCAACTTAAAATTGTTCAATGGCTTACTATTTACATAAAATAAAATCCAAATTCTTGCCAAGGCCTGCAGACCCCTGAATGGACTAATGATCTATCCTTACTTCCCTAACAGCATCTCATGCTATTCAAGGATTTTACATTCTTTATTCTCTTTGCCTGGAACAGTGGTTCTCAACTGGGGATGATTTTTTTTCTCCCAGGGGACATTTGGCAAAGGCCAGTACATTTCTGGTGGTCACAGTTAGGGTGGGGAAGGGGTGCCACTACTGGTATCCAGTTGGTTGAGGCCAGTGATGCTGCTAAACATCCCACAATGGACAAGACAGTCCCCCACAATAAAGAATTGTATGGTCCAAAATGTCAATAGTGCCAAGGTTGAGAAACGCTGACCTACAGCACCTTCCCCTGAGTCTCCAAGTGGCTGACTCCTTTTCATCCTTTATACTTTAGTTTTAGCTTCATCTTCTTGGAAAAGTCATCCTTGACCTAGAACTCCCTGCTTACCTCTATCACAGTGTTCTGTTTATTCATCTCATACCATTTTTCACAACATGTGATTATTTAGCTTATTTGTTTATTTGTTTATTGTCTTCCTCACTATCTAGGAAGAAGATCCCATGAAACACCTCTCTCTTGATCATCATTCTTTCTGTAAAGTCTAATACAGTGGCACAGAGTAAGCATCAGTAACGAGTTGTTCGACACCTGAATCTGTATCTACAATAAGTCACTGAATGGAAACTTAACAATAAGGCTTTCTTTTCTTCTTTTTCTTTTTTTCTGTAAAATTAAAATATACAGTTACCAAGAGTGAAGACACCTGGAAAGAAGTTGTCGTCACTAAGAGTGTCTTCTGGAAGGCTGCTGGTCTGCGGTCAGTATTCAGATGTGTTCCACGAATACCCTTCCTTCTTAAGTAGCTCCTCACAATCAGAACCAGAAGTAGAGTCATATTATGGCCAAATTAACTCATGTCTGTGAGATCATAAAAATCTGGAAGGAAAAAAAGAAATAAGGGAGAATAGAACCAAAAATGAGGTAAAATTATAATATTTTTGATCAAGTAATCTCTAAGTTTAGAAGACTTAATTTTTTAATATATGCACATCTAAAAAAAGCCATTTCAAAGATGTATTTAGAAGTGCCTGGTTATTATACATTTCAGTTATTTCAATTAAGAAAATATGTATTGTGGACATACATTGCTTTGTCTTTTCCTGCTTTTAGTAATCCACACCACTAAACCACAGGATGGGCACAACTCCTTGTGGGGCATTTCACCATTTTCTGGCTCTGGTGATTGGTATATGGGTGATTCATGCTAATCAGCATTCTTTCCCAGGAGTTTTCAAATTAGAGCTTACAGGAGAGATCCCTTTTTTCTCTGATTGCAAAGCTATAAAACTGTGAGCTCAGAGGTTCTTGTGGCAGTGTGCCTTGTCATTTATAGTATCTGGTCTGAAAGAATAAGGCAGAGATGGGGAGAGTGGGGAGAGAGAGGGTCCCTGAAGTTTCTCTATCCTCTTATAAAATAGGTAATTCAGGAATTGAGTGTTCTCTGGACTCTTCAAAGTTCTGCAGCATGACATGTTGTTAAACATCAGAAGATCAAATTCAATATCCGTGGCATCTCAGCCAGCTCTTCATTAGGCAAAACTTACATCTCAACCTTTCTAAGCCTCTTATATACTAGAGTCAACATTAGCTAGTTAACCAGTTAGTAGTTTAGCAAATAACCTCCTTAATTTTTGCTGACTTATTGTCAGCTTAGGCAATTTCATTACCTTTGTTTGTTATTTCACTTTGAAACGTCCTAATTTTCTTATCTGTAAAATTGGGATGAGAAATAATGCTTATATATGATGTCTTTTGATGATGCCCCAGATATAAGCAATTGTAAAGTCTTATACTGTGTTATTATGGCCATTAGTGTTGTTATTATGATTACCAATACTGCTGTCATCAATGATAACATGATGCTATAAGAACCTATGTATTGTTTTTCTTGCCATAATATGTATTTTATTACATGTATTTTATTACAATCTCAAAGATGCAGGAGGCTTTAGATTCCACCTGTCCAGCCTCCCACTCACTAAAGGATCATCCCTGCTGGTGGTTGTCCAACGTCTGTTCAAATATAGTGACAGTGATAGAAAACCTGATGCTTTGTGGGGCATCCTGTTCCTTTTTAAGACCTCTTTAACTATTAAGAAATTTTCATCACAGTGAGTTGAACTTCACCTTCTAGTAATTTCTACACACTGGTCTTATTTTCTGTCCTTTATAGCAACAGAAATCTATATTCTCTTTTCCATAAGATGCTATTGAACTTTGAAAACATCTTTTGTGTTTTCAAGCTAAAAGTACTCAGTTCTCTCAACAATTTTTTGAAGCCCTAGTAAATATTAAACTAATCCACTCATTCATTCATTCATTCATTACACTTCGCCTTATCCTACAAAGATTTAAAGTAAATTCTAAAAAATAAAATAAAATGAATTCTAGTATATAACATAAAACAATGGTCAAATGTAAGTAAGAAAAAGAATCAGAGCTATGGGAAATTAAAATACAAGTAGAATGTAAAGAATGAGAACTAAAGAACATAAATATGCATGAGCCCATGGTTTAAATTTATTTGACTTTGATCTAAAATCAAAAGTGAAAAAGAGGGCTTTCCTGGTGGCGCAGTGGTTGAGAGTCCGCCTGCCGATGCAGGGGACACGGGTTTGTGCCCCGGTCCGAGAGGATCCCACGTGCCGCGGAGCGGCGGGGCCGGGAGCCATGGCTACTGAGCCTGCGCGTCTGGAGCCTGTGCTCCGCGACGGGAGAGGCCACGACATTGAGAGGCCCGCGTACCACAAAAAAAAAAAAAAGTGAAAAAGATATTTAAGGTATCAGTTACAGGAAGACATTTTTCTGTCATCATCTAAGATGCTTTTTCCTCTATGTGGGCCTTCATCTAAGGAGGCTCTTACCTACGTTCACTGACAGTGGACTCATCAACATGCCCCTGGAAAATGCAGTAACAGTCTTCATAATCCATGAAACTGAATTCAGGATTCACTTTTGTTGTCAACTTCTGAAAAAATGTGGTGCCCAAAAATAAAAACAGGTTTTTGCAATTAGCTTGATTATGGTTTGGGGAAATTATTTCCTTTTTTGGTTCAGACACTGTTTTTATCAGGACAGTTTAAGTAAGATTGTTTTAACCTATTTTGTAGCTATGTCACTTTGTTAGCCAATATAAGTTTATGTTCAAAATACTAAATTTTTTGTTCCATTATTTTGTTTTTATGAATTGGCATTAAGCTGAGTTTCACAAATTTTAATGCCATTAGTTTTTTTGGACACAAATGCTTATATTGCCTCAGAACACAAGCATCTTCATCATCTGTTTCGTTCATTTCTTTAAAACATCCTATTAGGTTTTGAAGTTTTAGCCCATATTTCTTAAAATTCACTATTCTTCCTCAGTTTTTATATTGCCAGAATTAATTATATCTTCTTTGTCTGCAGCTAAATCATTGAGGAAAATGTTGATGAAGGCTGGATTCCTGACATTCAGCTCCAGCTGTAGCCCACGTTAACCCTCATGGCAGCATTAAAATTGTTTAGAAAGCCAAGTAGAGACCGTGTTTAAGGGCAACACGGTATCATAAAAGAGCATGGCCTTTAGACTTGGACAGACCTATGTTCAAATCCTGACTTTACCATTTATTGTTTGTGTGACCTTGAGCAGTTATTAACTACTCTAAAACCCAGTTTCCTCATCTATACATAGCAAGGTGTCCTAGCTAATCCCTAACTGGGTTACTGTTGACAGGATTAGTAGCATTGCCACCCCTGTGGGCATTTATTTGCATGTTTTTTTTTCTAGTAACGTTTTGTAATCTGAGAGAAAGAATGAAAGAAACAGATAGTGGAATTGCTTACGTTCAGAAGCAGCATAATATGATAGAAAGAATGGATGGAGAGTTATGGAACTCTTGCTCTCAAGGAGCTGAGCCTGTGGGAGGTCAGCTCACCTCTTTTAACCTCTTAATCCATAAAGGAAGGGATTGAGCCACGTGGTTCTAAACGCTGAAGATGTGAAATGGGGCCTTTTCCCAGTTGTTACTTAATTCCAAAATACACCACAAACTAAGTGTTTTATGCAAATTACATTATTTAACTTTCCTAACAACCATAAAATATTAATATTTGGATATTATTAATATCCTTATGTTAGAGACAGTGAAAGTGGGGTACCTAGTACAGTGTCTGGCATATAGGAGGCACTCAATAAGCAAACTGAATGACTAAGTAAAGGAACTTACCAGTTAAGTATGACGTCTGGTTACAGCCATGGAAATACAGTAGAGTAAGTAGGAATGAGGAAGGCAATATGTGCTATACTAACAGATCCAGAATTAAAGGCCGAAAACATCTAGGTTTTGATTGAAAGCCTAGGATTCACTAGGATTTTTGTGCATTAGTATAATTTATCTTTAATTTTTTTCAAAAACAAGTTTTATAACGTTTTATTTATACAATTCTTTAGAATCTTAGAGATAAAGAGGATCTGAGAGATTAGTTTGCTAAAATCCCTCACTGTACAGATGATAACACTTAAGCTCAAGGAGGTAAAGTTACCTAGGCTCATGCTAGACACTGATAGAAGCAATTCCTAGTCACAGAATTTTCCTGGTGTGAAATATTTTCCCTGAAATATTCTGAAAGTTTCATAGGAGATAGTACTCTTTTGTTTCTTAAAGTGCAATCAGATTTCTTCTATGTTCAAATACTGGTGATAAACATACTTGACACCTTTGTGCCCTTCTGAAAGACACGGGAAGGGGAACATAAGGAAGAAGTCAAGAGCACGTCACAGGAAAAGATGTTCTTTTTCTCAATTGTGATATCTGTGGTAGTACTCTGACTTTATGAACAACACTATGGCGTTTGGAAATTTACCAAACTTACTCTGTGACGTGTGTGTGCGTGCACACACACACACAACTATATATCTTAGACTGCCTTGTTTTTGAGGTAGTTCTTCAAGAAATACAATAGTAAAATAACACCATATCTTTTGCTCATAGCGTATTGGCTAAAGCCATGAACCCAAAGGAAGTTGCCCTGGAGAGCAATTTTCTTTGTAAAGATGACAAAAATATTCAGGGCACCATTGTTTTCAAGTTGAACTTCCTTGTTGAAATTCACTTCACAGTCAAAGGAAAAAAAGGTTTACTTTTTAATACAGTAATAAAATTGTTGGAAAATATTCAGTGATAGAAATAATTCAAAGAAGTATAGGTAAAGGCAGAAATTTTAGAGTATTTAATTTCTTTATTTCTTAACTGTTAGTGCTCTTGAGTTTTTTAGTCTCTTATCTGTAAAACAAGCCCTCAAACTGAAATTGTGCTGGAGAAAAAAACAAACCAACTCTTGGCAAGTAATATCCCTGGAATGTGTGTTAATGCCATTTTGTACATTTTTAAATCAAGGTTTTCTGATTAAATTGTTTTCTACAAGTTTTGTTCTGCTACTGTTTCAAATTCTTTTAATTCTGAATAACTCTTTATCAAATTAGTTATAATAGTTTTGATGTGATGGAGAAAAGCCATTCCACTTGCTATTAACAGTGCTGACATTTAAATTTTAAACAGCATTTAGTAGTAGGTACAACAGTAATTTTCAAACATTTTAGACTGCAACCTAGAATATGCAATATATTTTACATTGTGATCCAGTTTGCATGAACATATATATAAAGCAAAATCAGTAGTTTCCTGAAATAATACTATTTCTATGAGTGATATGCTCTGATGTTTTCTTTTCCCTTATTCTGTTTCATTTGAAAAGCTGCTGATCATAACCATCTAAGTTAATTTTTACACCACCTAACTGAACACAACTATAGGTTGAAAGACATGGACCAAGAGGTTTCTGGTGGAAGGAGCAATGTTTACTCTTTTTTTTTTTTTAATACAGTATGGAAATTTACCCCCTTCCAGTTAGGAAAGAATATTCATTTTGGTTTGATATTGTCACATTAAAATTTTTTACTGATTAAAGTAAAACTTCTTGATATTGTAAAAAAAAAAAAGCCTTTACTCTCTGGTTCCACATTTTATTAACATTACCCCAATTCAGAGTTTTATTTCTCTGTGGCTAATAAATAAGGTATACAAATTATATAAGGCTATATTTATATAGATATAGATAAATATTAAATCATGTACAGTATGTTGTGTTACCAGAAGGTGTGTGGTTTGTGCCCATCATCTGGATGATTGTGTTCTCCACTGAGATAGGAGAGAGAATAAGTTAGTGGGAGGAATGTTAGATCAGAAGCAGGACTCTTGGGTTCTAATTTTAGACATGCAACGTGAGACTGAGCCAGTTCCTTAACTTTTCTGATCTAAGTTTCTATTCTGTAAATGAGGGAATTGATCTAGAGTATTTCAAGATAGAGTCTAATTCTAAAGTGCTGTGATTCTAAGTAAATGGTTGTTTATTTAAACCAAAGAGAGTATTTCGTTACACTATTAACATAGTACTAGTGGGTTGTATTTGGTAAAATACAACTTTTTTGCTTATTCCTATTATATCTTAAATATTAATATCCTTTTGGTATGCTAACAAGAGGACACTTAAGTAAACATCAGGGTATGGATTTGTACATAGGCTAGTACATAGTAATGCATAGTCTAATACATTATGATAATTATGATCATTAACCCTAATTAATACATTATACATATATGCATCTAAAAACATGATAATTTTTCTGCATTGCTATGTGTCTTAGTCTGTTCAGGCTACTATAACAGAATACCATAGACTGGGTGGCTTATAGACAACAGAAATTTATTTCCCATATTTCTATAAGCTGGGAAGTCCAAGAGCAAGGCACTGACAGATTGGTGTCTGGTGAGAGCCTGCTTCCTGATTCATATTTGGCTATGTCCTCTCTGTGTACTCACATGGGGGAAGGGGCAAGGGAGCTTTGTGGAGTCTCTTTTACTAATCCAATTCATGAGGACTACGCCCTTATCACTTAATCACCTCCTAAAGGCCCCACCTCCTAATACTATCACATGGAGGTTAGGATTTCACCATATTGATTTTAGGGGGGCCATGCACATTGTCTATAGTATTATGATAAGTTTAATGTGTTTTTAATAGATTTTGATGAGTTTGTGAGGAAACTTATTGTAATTAACCATAAATTATATCTACATCTCTTTCTATGCATCATAAGTAAAGAATGTTTTTTGAATAAATGTGGTCCATGTTTATGTTTGACTTTATGTACCAAAATAGCAACTGAGCCTAGAGTGCTGTATGGCTCAGAGACAGCCTTGCACAAGAGGCCTGGAACCTGAGGCAAATCAGTTGTGTTACAGAACCTTCATTAGCTCCAATTTTTCACATAGGTAGAAGTAAGGTAAAATAAATATTAGGAACTGAGTTTAAAATTAAGCTTAGAAAGTATTCCTGCTTTTTCAAGATAAGTTGGAAAAGAAAAAGTTATTTCAGGTTGATTGTATTTAAGTGAATTTTCCATTATGTTAGCATCAGCTCACAGAGGAATCACCTCCTTTCCATGCTTATGACTACCAGATGCCTAATTTCTTTAAGCAACATGGAAACCCACCAGAGAAGGGGACTTGGGGTGATTGTTTTTATTCATTGTACTCTAGAGATGACTGTGCCAAAACATTAGGATTCTGGGGCAACATACTTCCTGATTTGAAATATTCCAAACAGTTATTTAAATGAAAAGCCATTTTAGTTTAAAAAAAAAAAAAGAAGGATTATGTAGCCATCTGTCCATAGGAACTCCTTTCTGATTGTATAATGTATTTTCTAAAAAGGTAGTATATACTGATCAAGGAAAGTATCCACTATATCGATTTTTTAAAATTCTCAAGTGACCTACAAAATATGTGAATGCTCACAAGAAATAGTACTATTTTAGCAAGATCCTAAAAAGTCTCCCTTAATTGCAGTTTTGAGTCTGGAGAATAGAGCTGGCACAAGCTTATCCTAAAAAGTAGTCAGGCCACATTAGTGTTTCTGATTATGTATGTATTTAATATACTCATTGCGCCAACATATATTAGCTCCAAATCAGGGTCAAATATATTTATCCCAAAGCAGTTCCAGTGTAACCTCTAATCTAACTTCATTCTAAATGCCTTTGCTTTCTTACTGTGTGATAATTTTTTATTTTGTTAATAATAATAGCTAACATGTATCAAGCATTTACAATGTATTCAGTAATATAATGTATAATATATAATTTTTAAGATAGATACTAGTATTACCCCCATAATTAAGGTACATTTAATGAACTTTTATTGTTCTTTACTATATACCATGCACAGAGGATACAGTAGTTAATAAAAAAGCAAAGTCTCTACCCTCAGAGAACATTCATTCGAGTGGGAGAGATAAATAATAAAGGAATAACTACATACATTATGTGTGGCGGCTACATCTTGTGGATCTTAACGTAGTTGTCTGAGGGCCCCAGTTCTACTCCCTCTGACCTCCATCACTGCATTCTTGCTGAGCCTGCCTTCCACAGTCTGCTCCCAGCCACTGAGGGACCATGACAGTGACCCTAAGGCAGACTCGTTTCTGGGAAACACCGGACCTCTCCTACAGGTGACTTGGGCTCACAGATCCTCCAACAGCCTTGCTGAATCTTCCCTAGACTGCTGGGCAGTCTAGAACATATCCATGCAGTTCCATCTGAGGTCCCTTGGGTCTCTCCCAGCCTTTCTTTGACTCTCTCCCCGCCTTTCTTTGACTCTCTCCCCATTTTCTCTCATGTGGGCAATTTTCCTAATAAAATTTTTGCAGGTTTAACCCCATCTTGGCATCTACTCCTCAGAGGACCCAGACTAACACATTATGTTAGGGAGTAATAAGGGCTATAAAGGAAAAATAAAAGCACAATAAGGGGTTATAAGTGTGCTCTCTTAAGGGTAGTCAGGGAAGGTCTTAGGCAGAAGTGGCCTTTGAAACACATAAATAGTTGGAGAAAACTTCCAGAGTGAAGTAAATTGCTTGAGATTATATTACTAATTTGTGGTAGATTAGCAGATAGCTGGCACATTTAAATACAACCGCTTTAATATGCAATTTATAAGTGCGTGTTGATAAAGAAAATGTAATGAGAGTTATCTATTTTGGGTGACAATTCACATTAGACAATTGATATACATATAACAAAACTTCTTCAAAGGGGGTAAGGAAAATGCTCTAGAAACCATAAAATATCACAGTTATTTCCTTTCGGCCTGCTTCATTCTGGCCTTCCTTTTTTCCCCCTGTTCTTTTAGATTTATTTTGCTAGTGCTGCAGCTTCTATACCAATTCTTCAATTAGTAATTGAATTTACCTTTTGTCCTTCTGACTCTTTCCAATTCTGTTTCCTGAGCTGTCGCCATCTCCTACACTGCCTAAGTTGTCATTGAAATGTGCTTCAAAATATTACACAATCCAGAATAATAAGCACATTGTTTTTGAAACTGAATTGTAACCGCTTAGAAATAATTTTTCCCCCCTCTTTGCCCACATGTACCAAATCTTCCTATTGAAATCACATTATATTGAGAAGTCAGAGAAAGTTTATATCCTGAGTTGAAATCTAGTTCTTTTATTTAAGGAATTCAAATAGGGACGTACCCTTTTATTTATCTAATAATACTTCAACGTGTAAGCCATTGAAATTCTTACACAATTTTAATTTTTCTTAGTTCTGAAAAGTTTAACTTTTTTAAGCATTATAATTTTCTAAAAATCCTTTGATATATTTGTGAAGTGCTTTGATCAGTTAGTTTGGAATAGATTCCCCTTGCTTGCTCTTTTGGCAAAAGCCTGGCACTCTTCCACCTTTCATAGAAAGTGAACTGCCCTTCTTCCTACAGAATAGAGCATGTGGAGGTTGAAAGTATTTTTCATAAGAAAAGGGGCATTCAGAGCAATACTTTCCTAAGCTTAATAAAAAGCAGTTGTGGCTGGGAAACTGCAATGATGTCATGTAAGTTTTATCTTGCATAAGCAGCAGAGTGAGGAAATTCCAGAATTAATAAGTCGGCTGGTACAGCTGTGCCCTGAGTTGGAAAGTTCAGGATGTTCTTTCACACTCATGACTAGACATTCTGCTCCACTTTAGCCTTTGTGAGAATAATTGGCTCCCTCCATTTCCACGCTGCTAAAACATTTATAAATTGGTCTATTTAGAAAATGTAAAATTTTAAGTGGATAAATGGTCATTTTGACTAAAAATTATTGTCCATATTTGCCTTGATTTTGTAATAACTGATAATTAGTTATTTTAAGTTATCTAGTCCTTTCAAATATTGAGTTAAGAAATGGAAAATACCAGCCTTGAGAAAATTGAAGGGAGTGGAGAGTTAAAAGCCAAGAATGAGGACTTCCCTGGTGGTCCAGTGGCTAAGACTCCTCACTCCCAAGGCAAGGGGGCCTGGGTTTGATCTCTGGTCAGGGAACTAGATCCCGCATGCTGCAACTAAAAGATCCCGTATGCTGCAACGAAGATCCGCGTACCACAACTAAGACCTGATGCAGCCAAATAAATACATAAATATTAAAAAAAAAAAAAGCCAAGAATGATCTAACTATTGCTGTAGTTGTTAATGCAGACCTAGTGTTATCCAGAAAACAATTGGCCAGCTGATCATCAAGAAATTGGCAAAATAAAATAGGAGATAAAATTTTATGACCCAGAAGTCAGTCTGTTGAACAGTATAATGGAAATTCTTCTAAAGTTTTGAAAAGTTGAAAACATTTTCATTTAAAGGAATGTTTTTGGAGTGTTATCACACTAGATGATTTCGTTCAGCCTTATGGTTAGTGTTGTGCATTTCTGTCCTCTTTATTTCTTCTTCTTTCTCCCTTCTTTGCCCCTTACAGGGGAAAGAAAAAAAAAAGTTTACATCGATCAGAAGTGTGCACAATGCTGAGCAGAAACAAGCAGGTTTAATCAGAGTATGCTTTTGTGTTTCTCTGATTTCATAATTAAACATGCACATTGCTTGTTTGAAAGTCTGAAAGTTCAACTTTTTATGATTATGAGTGCCTGAATGACTTTAGAGGGTGACTCTAAAATTACTCAATTTATAGCTATATTTTCCCAAAATTAATATAATGGAGATTTTTTATTATTTGTCTAGACATAATAAAATAGTTTAAGGCTGAAATTATTCTGAAAGAGAAGTTATGAACCATGAGTTCTTAGAGCATTTATTTTAGAGCCAGACTCACCTATTTCTTCTACTTTAGAGCTAGAATTAAGCTAGTCACCTTAGTTCTCTGAGGCTCAATTTTCTTATATAAAATGGAGATTATAATACATTTCTCACAGGATAATCATGAAAATAAAATAATTTTTAAAATATAGGGAATTCCCTGGTGGTCCAGTGGTTAGGACTCAGTGCTTTCACTGTGGTGGCCTGGGTTCTATCCCTAGTTGGGTAATTAAGATCACACAAGCCATGCAGTGCAGCCAAAAAGTAAAATAAAATAAAATAATACACATTAAATAGCCTTTATAAACCAGTGAGTATAGTGCTTGGCATTTAGTAGTCCATCAGCAAATATTATTTTCATTCATTTACTTTTTCTTTTAATTTTCTTTCTCCTTTATTTCATTTTTCATTATACAAATGTGGGTGGAAAAAATGCCACAGTCTTTCTGCTGTTCTAAAAAGCCTATCATATTTCTTCAGACTTTGAAAGATTTAGCTGCTTTTTAGGTCAGTGGAAAACCCATCCAAAATTCCTTTCAAATTCTAATTGTGTAGCAACCAGATTGTGAAATTTGGCATTTCTAAAGGTGTCAGACAACTGAATTAGAATTAATAGATACTTCCAGGAAAGGAAGAAATATGATAGTGAGCAGAGGGCTATTCCATCATTTTCTAACCAATCTTAAAAAAAAACTTAAGATTTCCCCTTTTAAAATTTTCCTTTATGATGTGGAGAATACTGTTCTATAACTAACATATTTAATTGCTGGCCCCTTTTTGGTGGTTGACAGAGTGGTGACACTGAGCATAGAGTTTAACTATTTGGAGATAGTTAAAATAATGCAATAAAATTTCAGTTTAATGAAAAGTAGTAACATTTCAAATTGCTAATAAAGAACTAAACCATTTCATCAAAATGCATAATAGAATATGACTCATTTTTTATTTATTAAAAGATTAAAATGAACCAAAAAATGGCACGATGGGACCCTCATATCTAGAGTTATCGTAGATGCCAACATTGTTATTTTAAAACAGGTAAATACCAAAACATAAATAAAACTAATATATCTTTTTTTTAATATAACTTTATTTATTTATTTATTTGTGGCTGCTTTGGGTCTTTGTTGCTGCACGCAGGCTTTCTCTAGTTGCGGCAAGCGGGGGCTACTCTTCATTGTGGTACGCAGGCTCTAGGCGCGCGGGCTTCAGTTGTTGTGGCGCATGGGCTTAGTTGCTCCTCAGCATGTGGGATCTTCCCAGACCAGGGATAGAACCCGTGTCCCCTGCATTAGCAGGCAGATTCTCAACCACTGCGCCACCAGGGAAGCTCAAGGTATCTTTTTTTTGTTTTTTTGTTTGTTTTTTAATATTTGAATTTTATTTTATTTTTTTATACAGCATGTTCTTATTAGTTATCAATTTTATACATATTGGTGTATATATGTCAATCCCAATCTTCCAATTCATACCACTACCACCACCCCCGCCACCCCCGCTTCCCCCGAAACTAAGATATCTTAAAGATATACTTTAGATTATACAAATTCTCTACAGTGATAATATGCATAAGTAAGATACTGTTCCTTTCTAGGCACTGCATTTTTCATAAGCAAATTTGTAAAGACTAGAAGATGATCAAAACAACCACCAATTTCAACATTACATGCAGATTCTTTTGTAAGTATGTGATGTTGCTACACAGCATTTTCATTACTCTGTTATACACTTTCCTTCTTCCAGTCTCCTAAACTTAATGTGGTAGATAGTTTTCTATGGATAAGACATTTCTTCTGTGGTATAAACATCTATCACAGAACTTTTAACTGAATTGAAATGGGAAGAATTGATATTTATGTCTTACCAGTTCCATGGCATATATTTCTTCAACCATATTTTAAGATATATCTATAACTTTATATTAGTTTGAGTCTTTTATACAAATATATTAATATATTTCATGATAGATATATGCTATATTACTCTCAAATGCTTTTGTGTTCTTCCATTTCTTGTTTTTATTTGTGTTTTAGGCATATACTCCCTCGTGCTTAAGGATTTGAGCAGAATTTAAAGATTCAGCAAAGAAAGCTGCCAATTCAAATTACACACTCTCTTTTCCCCCCGTCGTATACATATATTTATTTGTATGTATACTAGCATGTATTTTGTTATTACTCTTCTAAAAATGCATACATAAAGTTGAACCTAATCAACATACAACATTGTGGAACTTGAATTCCAAGCATACCTTGATCATGAAAACTGCAATAGTATGACGTTCTTTGAGTCATTGTCTCTCAGTCTCCTTGACTTAATACTAAACAAAAATAATAACCCAATTGAACTCTGGCGAATGCCATCTGGAACAATTACCTAATGATTCAAAGCACGTTGAAAAATACAAAGCACTTTAGAAATTCTAAGAACGACTAATGAAAAGACTTCATCTAGACAAGTTATTTTATCATGGAAGCTTGTCAGAAAAGAAGAACCCAACCCTTTTCTCCATCAATAATGTTTGTATATCAACTTCCATAGCTTTCATCCCTTAAATAAAACTCTGAATTAATCTAAATATCTTGCACTATATTTTGATTCTAGATCCATTTGAAAAACTTATTCAGTAATAGCTTATATTAAAGGCAAAAAAGATGAAACCCTTTGTTGTCAGTAACTTTTCTGGACTTTCTCATTGAAAAGGCTGGATTGCTTAGACCAGGTGAAAACAAGATTATGAATAAAGACGAATGACTTAAAAGGTTTTAAAATAAGATTTTTAATTATTTATTAGATTTTGATCTGAGATTGAAATTAAATGTCATAAAAGGAAAATTGCTAAATTGCTATTAAATTATTGCTACTAATGAAGAGTGTAAGTGGCTTTGCAAGTAAGTAGAATAATAAAACAGCAACATTCACGTTTACAGGTTTTTGTGTCACATACAACTTTCTTTTCATAGGTCTTCTGATTCCGGTATGGTGGTATCCTCTGTAGGTTCAGTTGTTACCACTATAGGAATATTCTCAGATATCCATCCCTTAGGAGTCCTATTAAAGGACCGTCTTCCAGAAAGAGGATTGGCAAAGGCCATGAATCTGGGATCTGTTAGAAGTAGTAGGTCAAAATCTGGAACCTTAAATTTAACCATTTTTGATGCTTTTTCAAAACCTCCAAATGGGGTGGCAACTCTGTGAGAAATGAAAAGAAAAAGAATAAATTAATTAATATTCAAATTTATTTGACAGAAAATAGAAAACAATTTAATGCATGGTCTTATGGGCATGTTGTTGTGTTATATTCTTAGTAGGGTTTCAGTTTTTGACCTCTGAGGCAAGCATTTCCATTCAAGGACCATGCCTTTATGATAAAACAGATATTTGATAATAAATTGGTGTAAAGTCCTTATGTACGTACTCTTAGTTTTGGACTGAACTAATCTGTTCCCTGGACATCACAACATTTCTTGCCTTTGTGCCTTTGCTGACAATGTTATACTTGCTTAAGATATTTCCTCTGTGCCTCCTCTCCACCAGCCCTCACTCCCTTTCTTAACCAAATTCCTGTCACGTTGATTGTCTTATGTGAGTCATTAGGTGCTTATAATATGGTACTTTGTATTGTTAGCTTCTCTTTTTCAGAATACGATTTTGTTTGGGTCATCTGTGAATTATAAGCTCTTCTAAGGCAAGAGGTATATCTTTGCATCTTTCCACCTTTATCTCAAAAACCTCAGAATCCTTCTACTCATCTGAATACAGTCCACCTTCCTTACCTTGGCATCCAAGGTCCCATGTAACATTCTAGCTTCGTTTGATTTAGCCATTAATTATTCATTCACTCAGTGCCAGGCACAGTTCTAAGTGCTGGGGTTATACCAGAGAACAATGTAGTCAAAGTCTAAGCTTTCATATTCTAGCGAAGGAGACAGACAATTAAAAAACATAAACAGAGTCATACAGAGTGAAGTAAGTCAGAAAGAGAAAAACAAATACTGTATGCTAACACATATATATGGAATCTAAAAAAAAAAAAAAAACAGGTCATGAAGAACCTAGGGGCAGAACTGGAATAAAGATGCAGATGTAGAGAATGGACTTGAGAACACGGGGAGGGGGGAGGGCAAGCTGGGACAAAGTGAAAGAGTGGCGTGGACATATATACACTACCAAATGTAAAATAGATAGCTAGTAGGAAGCAACCACATAGCACAGGGAGATCAGCTCGGTGCTTTGTGACCACCTAGAGGGGTGGGATAGGGAGGGTGGGAGGGAGTTGCAAGAGGGAGGAGATATGGGCATATATGTATATGTATAGCTGATTCACTTTGTTATAAAGCAGAAACTAACACACCATTGTAGAGCAATTGTACTCCAATAAAGACGTTAAAAAAAATAGAAATTAAAAAAAACAACAGTGGATTACAGATGAAAAAAAACATGTAAGTCAACTGTATGTCAATAAAAAACTAATAAATTTTAAAAAACATAAACATATAGACAAATATCCAATAATGAAAAGAGCTATGAGAAGATTAAAATAGGATGATATAATAGGGCACAGCTGAATGACTGGATAGGTAGAGAAGACATCTCTGAAGAGGTGACATTTAAACTGCCATCTGAAGGTCAAAAGTTAGCTATGGACCGTATGCCTGAAGCACTTCAGCATTTCAGGTAGAGACAGTAGCTAATGCAAAGAATCTAAAGCAGAAATAATGTTGATCTTCTCAGGAAAAGAAAGAAGGCCTATCTTGTTAGACAGGTGAGGGGGCTGGCAGAAAGGAGAGAGGACAGAGAGGTAGATTGTGTGGAACTTTGTCCAATAAGGAATATGGATTTCATTCTAAGTGTGAAAGGGAGCCATCATAAGGTGTTAAACAGGGGAGTGATAAGTATAATCTGATTAAATTTTTATAAAGATCACTCTGGCAGCTGTTACTATGTGAACAATTATAGGTGGACAAGAATGGAAGAAGGGAAGATATTGTAGCAATTCAAGTGAGAAATTATGGCAGCTTGTATTTCAGGTGTTTTCCTTGAAGAAGTGGGTGGTTTCAAGATGTGTTCTATGGGTAGAGTCAACAGGATTTGCTGACAAATTGGATAAAAATTGTGAGAGAAATGTAGAAATCAAGAATTACTCCTAGGTTTAGAGTTTCAGCAACTGGCTGATAGAAGACAAAGAGGAACAGGGTTGGTGTACGTGTGGAAAAAATTACCTTGACATCCCAATGGAAAGGTCCATGCTGGTTTTTCCCTGTTCACTTTCATATACTATTTGTTCCAGTCAAACTGATACACTGCTTGCTCTTTTCCTTATGCTTTCCAACCTCATTGCCTTTACAGATATTCATTTTTCTCTGCCTGGAGTGCTCTGACTCTTATTACTACATTTCTAAATCCCCTTTAAGTTCTTTAAGTTCTAAATATGTTATATAAGTAATTTAAGTATTTACTAATTTAACTTTCTTCTTGAAGCTTTCCCTGATCTTCCACAGCCAGAAGTAAGCTCTTTCTCCCCTAAGTCTCCATGGTCTCTATTTTAACCTCCCCTGTAACCCTATTTTCCATCTTTCATTATATCCACTGGTCTGACTGTTGTATTTCTTACCAGCCTGCACTCCAAGAGGACCGGAATTCTCTCTGATGTATCTTTGTAACTTACTCAATATATGTACTTGTATGATGTATTGTACCTAGAAGATTCTTATAAACGTTTAGACAATGGAATTGGCAAGACTATATAGATTTTCCAGTATTGCAGAGACTATTTTAAAGCCTGGAAGAGATCTGATTTTCTTCAAAGCTCAATCACCTATGATCTTTCTTGAATATCTTAATTTCTGGGTGATAATAGTGAGGGACCATGGAGTCTGATAAAGTAAGGAGAAAATGATTGATAGACTTTGAAAAGTGAGATGGCTTTGATGTGTGGAATTGAAACATTATTGAAATAAAGAATAAATGAAAAATAAAGATAAAATGTGATAGAGAGTGGGATGCTTGAAATTGAGATTTTGAAGGTAATAATAGGTATTGGTAGTGATAAACTTTAAGAAAAGCCAAGAGTGACTAAGGTGGGATTGAGAGACGGATCCTTAAAAGCAAGACAGTGAAGGACATGAAAGGGCCGAGAGTTCAGTGGGTTATTTACGTGGATACTTAAGCCACCAAAAAGTGATGACAGGAATAGTACTGGGGAAGAAGAGGGAAAGCCAGATAAGATCTTCAGTGTCCACAGAGTGGATAGGTGACCTCAACAATGGCTGTAGCAGATGTAACTGTGTCATATAGTACAGAATCTCATGTCTTCTTGGCCCATAATTTTCTTGTCTTCCAGTGTTTTGCTCCCTTCTGAAGAACAGTATGTTTTACTTTCTATTGCATCTGTTCTCCAGATAACTGACCTTGTAATATTTTCCCCAAATTGCTGTGGAAGATATGGATAAAAACAGATCACTGACTGATGCAGTAACCTCAGTCTAATGTAGTATTTCAGCAATCATATCAGTATAGACTTTCACATTCCAGGGCCTAAAACCATTACTCTGGAGGTGAGAGAAATTGTTTAGGAAAATAACTTTAAGAATTTAGATCATCAGTCAGGTGCTTTATGACTGTTAAACTTCAGAAGGCATAGTAATAAAGCTAATATTTATTGACAGGGTACTGTGCACCTGACACTGTTTTAAGTGCTTCTCAAACTCTTTTGGTATAGGAATCACCTTGGGATCTTGTTGAAGTACAGATGCTAATTCAGTCAATCTAGTGTGTGTCCTGAAATTCTGCATTTCTAACCAGTTCCCAGGTGATGCCAGCACAGCTGGTCTGACCACACTTTGAGTACCAAGCTTTACATGATTGTCTCATTAAATTCTCACAACAAACTTATGAGTTGATTCTTTTTATATCCCCATTTTATGGATGAAACTGAAGCACAGATAGTTAAATGACTTTCCCAAAGTCACCCACCTAGTAAGGTGTAGAATCAGGATTTAAATCTAGGCATCCAAATTCACTGAAGGCCTTCTCTTCTATACTACTTTATATCGTACCCGCACAAGATAATTCTTAAGGAGTATTGGGCCTTCTCAGATCACTTTCTAAGTAGAGCAGTATATTTAGGAATCTCAACCACTTGTCTGTGTCTAAATGGTGTCAAACCAGGTTGCTATCACATTCGTGATGTAACTAGGTGATTAATGTCCCACATTTTGTTACATGATTTAGTGAACTGAAGAGTCTTTATGACTCAAATTTGACTCAGTACATAAGTAAAACTTATTCTTGGATGTCCAAGATGTCCAAGACAACATTTTGTCATTTTAGAAATTTACCACTGTAAAGCAATAGTTTGTTCGTTGATTCATTCATTTATTCATCTAACGAATTACTGATTGCTTATTATATCTAGATACTCTGCTATATGCTAGGAATTCAAAGATTGTAGTAGGTCTTAATCTCAATGAACTCACAGACAAGAGAAGAGTAAAACGTGAGGGGGGAAAAAAACACATACGGACCAATGTAGTTACTTTAAGGGAAAAATTTCCTGAATACAGAGGAGCTTAGGGTAAAGTTTAGAACCTGGGATCAGGACCCACCACATAATTTTGTAGGGCACAGTGCAAAATGAAAACTCGAGCCCCTTTGTTAAAAAATTGTTAAGAATTTCAAACATTAAAACAAAACATTAAACCAGCCATGGTCTTTTTAATTGTGGGGCCTCCAGCAATTGCAGAAGACATACATTCATTTGCGGGAGTTTAAGAGTATAGATATCCATTGGATACAAGAGGCTGTAGTTGAGCATTTCTAGATTTAGGCTGAATTTGGTCAATTAATCTTGTATTTATTAATTCCAGTAATCACCTTTACTTATTTATTTATTTTTTTTCTGAATTAAATGAAAAAAGAAATGTTCCCGTGCCACTGAAATCCAATATTTGGGTTTGGCATTTAGTGCATTAGCTTTTCCCTTTTTATCCAGTTCTGTTTTGTTTTTCCCACCCAATTGGTGGGTCATTTTCTTCTGTAAATGAAAACATTCCCTTCTGTTCATCACCCATCTCCTACCTCCTACCGCTTATCCAGTGAAAGGTTGCTCTTTGAAAAGCAGTTTTCTTTTCTTTGGCACCATTGAGACTATATCCTGTTTAAATTTTTATTGCCCTCGGACACAAAGTAAAGAAAATCTTTTAACAGAGATGTTAAGCATTCAAAGTGAGAGACTATTTGTAAGATTTTTAAGATCTCTGAAAATAGTTTCAAGTTTTAGTTAGTGAAGCAAAAAATTCCACTGAAAGATTTGGAATATTCTACTAAAAGATCACTGTGCATCTCTGTGATTCCCATAACATAATTTCTTCAAACATAGATCTGACTTAAAATGATTTTTACACTTTATCGTCTATGTAGTGACTAACAAGCTTGTTTTACTCAGATTCAGTTAATATATGAATCTGTTTTGTTGTTTTGTTGTTTGTTGTTGTTTATTTCAATTGATCAATAATTGGTTTGCATTTGTAAAAATTAATAGTGCTGGACATATAAAACACCCATAATAATTACTGATTATTCTATAAGGTAAAAAATTATGTAAAATGGTTGTATAGAAGTTAAAATAAATTGCTCTACTAAATAGATAACGCATGTAATATATTTAAAGGTACTTAATCATATAATCATACAATGTATTTACAGATGATGCAATTAATACAAGGAAAGGTTAAGTGACATACCCAAAGTCATACAGCTTTTTGAAGCAGAGCTGGAAACCTCCTTGCTCCTAGTTTACTTTTCCTCACATGTTACACAGGTTTAATATAGTGTTATTTAAATATAACATAAATATTTAAATATCTCAAAATGAGTATAAGAATACAAAGTTGTATTAAACTATGGGCTATTTTGAGATTATGATTACACTTGGGAGCCCATTCTCATCTAGTCATTACCACTGCTGAAGGCTGTAAGACTGTATCTCACTCTTACATGCTTTATTAACAATATCTAGTAATTATGTATAATAATATGGGGCTACCAAAGAGCATTATTTTACTCTTTGCAAAAGACTTTGAGAATATTTGGAAACTACTTATTTCCTCCCCCTTCCTCTCCCTGTCTCTGTTCTCATTTGTTTTTACAAAAAGAAAAAAATAGATATATTAAAATAAAATTTTCTCAGGTAAAGGAGAACTACTAGCAAGTTAAGTTCTCTCCCCCCCTCCTTCTCTCTCTTTCACACACACATACAGTGTTACATTTACAAAAGCCTTGATTTAACACAGGGAGCTACATTTCCTAATTATATAGTATTGTGTTCATTGTTATAGCACTCACTTGGTCTTTATACAATCAATAGGCATCTCTTTATAACCAACCCAGATACTATAGTGTGTTTGTAGAACTGGAAGCAAGCTGCTCAGCAGGTATGGGGTACTGAAGCCACAAGGTATACAGAAGTCATATGGCATCTCTAAAGCACTAATCTCAAAAACAAGCCTCAAGTATTCCATTAGTTTCCATTTCTTCCTAGTGTTTTACTTTTATAATTTTCTACATTCTCATTTTTGAAAAAAATTATATCATTGATTAGAATAGGCTTTCAACATCCTTTCTTTGCCACGCCTCAAACCCTCCTTAAATTCTATGATATACCTCATTTATGCAATAGATGTAGTACTAATACTATTAGCATTACTAATAATGCTAGTAGTACTAGGTGTAATACTAGTAGATGTATTACTAATAATAGATGTAGTACTCATACTATTACTATAGCAATATGTGAGAACTAAATTGTTACTAGTACAATAATTTGAAAAGTACTAAGGAAGGTCACTATTTAAATGCAGACTTTGTGGCATTCTTTTGTAAATCAAAAATGTACTCCTTAATTTATTAATTTTTAAGTGAATAATCACTAAGTGGCCTATAAATTGAGTGGGTGTGAGACAGGATACCAGAGATATTTTGCTCTAAAATGAAAATCTAGTGGTCAAAGAATGGATTATGAGACCATTAAAAATATATGGAAATTATAAAAAATGGATAACAGGGGAAAATAAATGTCCATTGTGTAAACTATAATGCAGATATTATTTGGCAGTATTTTTGGTAGCATAAGTATTGGTGTGTATATGTGCTGGAGTCTTGGCCCTAAATTACCTTTAATCTGGTTTAAAGCCTACGCAAATATAAATTGGAACCTAGAGTTAGATGGTAATTCTCACAGTCCTGCATGCAAATTATTTCTGAAATTCTTGAACAGCATTGTCATTTGGAGCAACACATAAACTAATATCAACCTTCAAATTAGAAATTATTAGAAATAACATTTTAAAATGTGGGAGATGATCTTAGTGATTGTTTCTGTATTATAGCATTCATTGTTACACTAAAAAGGGACTAAGGTTTGACATATTAATAATATTGCAAAAATGAGTCTTTGCTATTTAGAGTCTTTAAAAAAATTTTTTCTACCAGAAGATTCAGTTCTCCATACCATGATATAAAAGCCTTGGTATTGCATGCTGAAGTGTCACCCAGGATAATTGAATTACCTGTTAAAGCTCCTGTAATCAGGCAGTTCTGCCTTTCCTTCAGGCTTGAAAAGTTTAGGGTATAAAGCCTCTAAAAGCTCCGGATCATTGCTAATGGCCTGTTCCCAGGGTGACTGGTAGTACTTAGGGACAGCTGTGGTGTTGAATCTTTCAGGAGGAATTTCCTTCAGTGGTCCAGAATATCCTTTGGAAAAATATTGCAAGAATAAGTAAACACAGAGTGCCTAAGAGTTACTAAACTCCACCTAACATTTTCCCATGTTTAATTTTTCATGCAGGGGTAAATTTATGAAGAGTGCATTCTTTTTATGATCTCTCAGAAAAGAGTAGTCTGAAAGTGTGAGACATTTTTAAACCCCTTTTAATTCATGGAATTTTCAAAAGAAACCACTTAGTGTTTAATTTTACCAAATCATAGTTAATTTTTTCCTTGACTATCTTAGTATGTATTTGTTCAGTGAAACTATTAACTTAATTTTTTAAAAATTGTGCCTCTTATATTAATTTATACTAGGCCTTATATACCACACTTAATGGATTAATTTAGAAATGTAAATTGAGTGTCTACTGTGGTCTAGGTTCTGGGGAAATATCAATGAAGACAAAATCTCCCTCCTCTGGAGCTGATTCTTTAGAAGTAACGTTCAGGTGTTGACTATCCTAAATTTCTGAGTGGTCTGTAAAATGTTCAAGCTTCAAAATGGTGAAGGAATTTGTTTCCACTGTCTTAATCAGGCCCTTCTTATTCCCTGATGTGTCCATCCCTTGTTTACTTTGTTCCTGAGGATTTCTAACTTTTCTTCTTCCAGTCTCACCTCCTCAATTTATTTTCACATGAGCTAGAAATTTTCTGTAAGTACCATTTAAAAGTCACACAAATTCCTGGCATAAATGTGAAACCATTTTCACATGCATTAAGTGACATTCTTCAAGTCTTCAAAGGCACAGCTGTTTACTCTCCAGCTATACTACCATACCACCTAGTTATGTCTTTCATATAATTCTCTATTCCACCATGTCAAAACCTCTACCATGTGATCACTCCTACTTTGGGGTTTCCCTGATGCTCTTTTCCTTCTCTAAAATGTTTTCAGTTTTCTTCTGTCAAACCATGCCTATCCTTTCTTTACACTAAAAATTACTTTTTCTTTTCCAAAAACTCTTGATAATTTCACCAGTAGACAGTTATTTTTTGCAGTAATTTAATTTTCTTCTGATTGTCTCCGGTATCAAATGGTAGTCTCTTTGGTAAGCTGCTTCTCTCCGCTTGCCACTTAAATGTTGGTGTTACCCAAAGCTCTTTTCTTAGACTATACACTGCCTAGAAAATTTCATTTATATTCTTGGCTTTAACTGTGACCTACATATTGACGATTCCAAGGTTTGTTTTTGATCTCCAGGCCCTTCTATTCAACCACCTATTATATTTGTCCAAATTAATACTCTCCTGGCACTCTTTATAACCTATCTAGACCTACATGTATCCGTTTTCCAATACATGCTGCTTCTTTTTGTATATTGGTCATCTTAGCAAATGTTATTACTACCCTCAGATGTCCAAGACAGAAGCACTGTCCTAAACAATTCCTCATTCCCACAACAAATCAATAAGTATTACCAACTATATTTGAGGATTTCTAAAATAGGGGCCCTCAACTTTGTGTTTCTGAATCACCTTGGGCACCGACTTAGAATGTTGATAATGGAGTCTTCCCTCCAAAGACAGGAAGTTTCAGATATTGCTTACAAATTGTATGCAGGTGATTTGCAAACAGAACATTGGGAGATCTTGTTCTAGCAAATTACCTCTTTCCTCCTCATTTCCATTTTTCCCTACCTCGTTCAGGCCCTGCACATCTCTTGCCTGGGTTTTCACAGTAGCCTTCATACTTATCCTTTAGCTCTCAACCCTTCATCCAGGCACCTCCCTGTTGCTGCCTGAGTGACCTTTTTAAGTGGAAAACTTTATCAGGTCACTTACTTCCCTTACTCCAGGTTCTATAATGGCTCCCCAGGACAAAAGTCAAAACTACTCAGCAAAGGAATTCCTTGGTGGTCCAATGGTTAGCACTTTCACTGCCATGGCCTGTGTTCAATCCCTGGTCAGGGAACTAAGATCCCACAAGCCATGCAGTGTGGCCAAAAAAAGAAAACTATTCAGTATGACACAAATGGCCCTACCTAGCTGTCCAGCCAGCCTCATCTCCTGCCCGCTCCTCTCACATTTTATGTTCCCGAACTGTGGATCTACTTGAAGCTTGTATCCCGTTATGCCTCCCTACTTGTTCCATTTGTTCCCTGTGCCTGGAATACTCTCTCTAACTCTTGTCACCTACAAATTGCTATTTTAAGCCTTAGCTTGAGGTTATCACTTCTGTTTATTCACTCCTGACTTTCCCAGGAAAGCAGAGTTACCTTTTACCATGTCTTTTCTTTGTATAGTATATATAACTCCATTACCATGACTACCACATTTTATTTCCTATTCCTTTCCTAAAATTGATCAGAGTCAACCATATAGAAATTGGAAAATTTCAAATTCTGTATTTTTAAAAATGTATTCAAATCCCACTACCAAAACACAATTTTTCCCGTTTTTCTTCACCTATAAGCATAATGATCACATAACTATAATTCTAGTGCACATGGAATCTTGTATTTTATTGCAAATCAATTTTGTTTGAAATACTTTTGAAAGCTTCTACATCATGTTCATGATCATTTTAAGGGTTTTGTAATAATCTAATAATAATCTATTGACTTGAGGAACTATAAATGGTCTAATCTTTTCACATTTTTGAACATTCCAGGTTTTCAGATTTTTTAATAGACAGAATTAACTAATAACTTTTTTCTTTTTTGATACGCTGAATTATTTACAAGAAAGAATCCACATAGTTTAACCTCTGAGAAATAATACAATTCAACAATGCTATATGCCAACATTTTTGTTTGATTTTTAAATATATTTTTAATATAACTTATTTAAATTCAAAGGAACTTCATTCCTACAGTATTGTGGCATCGTAAGACTTATTAATTCATATTTGAGATAAGTTGGCTTGTGGAGACATAGTAGGTTTAATCAATAAAAATTTTTGCTAAATTGGGATAAGCTATAATTTGCCCCCTGAATTTGTTATACTTTTCAACTCATCGACCAAGAAGGAAGGATCCATTACTCTTGCTTAATCACAAGCTATCTGATAACCTCCAAACTCTCCCTTTTCTTAGTCTATATTACACAGACGTATCCAAATATTTAATAATTGAATATTTAGCTTTAAATAGCTATATGAATTTGTATTTTCAAAATTTCTCTCTCTCTTTATATATATACATAGATAGATAGATAGATAGATAGATATTAATAGATAGATTCCTGATGGTAAATAAAATGTACATATGATATTGAATTATATATGCAGAGAGAAAATGAGACTACAAATATAGTGTGGACATTTGTCCTGTCTCCCTATGTATGATTCCTTGAGGGTAGAGATGAATTTTTCTATTCCTTTTGCAATTTCATAGTTTATGATAATGATTAATAATAAACATTTTAACTTAGTAATGGGAGTACCAGATTGAATCAACATAAACTTTTCTATATGTCTTCTGTTTCCTATTTAAAAAAAAAACCCGGGCTTCCCTGGTGGCACAGTGGTTGAGAGTCCGCCTGCCGATGCAGGGGACACGGGCTCGTGCCCTGGTCCGGGAAGATCCCACATGCCGCAAAGCGGCTAGGCCCGTGAGCCATGGCCGCTGAGCCTGCGCGTCCGGAGCCTGTGTTCCGCAACGGGAGAGGCTACAAGAGTGAGAGGCCCGTGTACCGCAAAAAAAAAAAAAAAAAAAAAAAACCCTACCATTCCAAACATTAGAAAGCAAGAGGTTGCAATATAGTGGTTGGAGCTAAAAGAATATGTATATAGTCTGTTGAGTATTAAGAATATAAAGGTAGGTAGGGAAAGGATTAATTTTAACTGAATACTTTATTATATGTTAGTGACTATACTTACATTTTCACATTTAATTCTCACAATGACCATGTGCAGTGAGATTTATTTTCCTTATTTTACAGATGGAGAAAACTGAGACTGAAAGAGATTTATTTTCCTTCCCAACACAGTAGTAAAATGGGCAGAAATGAAAGGAGCCTGCAGGTTGAACCCAGGTCTGTCTGATTCTAAAGCTTCTTTTTCCCCCATGTGCTTAATGTTGTATTCGAGAACTTAAAATTGTAAAGCTATCTGAGAACTCTATTACAATGCTTCACTTCAGAATTCTGTGCATTCTAATTGTGTATTTGGTTCCCTTCAATGTTAGTTTATTATGTTTATCAATACCTTTTCTCATTGTGTTCAGTAAGAACGTCCTGATAAGTCTAAGCTCATCAGTGACTGACATTCAACTTACTTTTAAATAAGATTTAATATTATACAGTTGCTTTACTTATATATTTTCAAAAACACTAGTGCTATTTGAGAAGATTTCCAGAAGTACTCTTGCTAAATTTAACTGTTTAATTTACAAACATATGACATAAGTATTGCTAATTTCAATATAAAAGTAGTTGAAAATTTTATAAACCTACTTTATACATTACTCTTGAGGAAAAACTTAAGGGTATTTGCTTTAAGTTATTTTGAAAAGTTATTGTCTAAATAGATCAGATAATTTTTCTGATTGAATATTTCAAAATCAAACAGTACTTCTAAGTAACATATACTGATTTGGATAGCATTTGCTTCTCTTTTAAGATAATAAACAAATATACAGTATTAAAGGATTGCATTTAAGGTTCTGTAAGAGAGCAGAAAATAACAAAAGCAATCTCCACAAGGTCGCTTCACATGAGGCATCTGTAAATTTGGTACCAGATCTGGATTTAATTCTTGAACAGTCAATATTGGCTTATAGCTATTCACAACCTCAGGTTCTTAATTTGTAAACTGAGGATTATAATAAATGTCATAGAGTTATTATTAAATTAGACAAATATATATCATAGCAATTCATAAATTATACAGTTCTATACAAATAGGATTTCAATATAATTACAAACAACTTAATTTTTAATATAATAGGTGATTGCCAACAAATACAATGGACCATCTGAAAGAACGTAAGACTCCTGTAAATGTTTTACAAGACTCCTCTAGGTCTAAATCTTTACATTTGTCCTGAACTTATCTACAAAGTAGATATATAATGAGAAAAGCTGTATCATTTAGATACCATTTACTAAAGAATCCAAATGACTTGAGTCATATATTTAAGTGCATAACAACTTTATTGTTCTATTTGTAAGGGGATTAGTTACCTGGTGCAATGTTTTCTGGATTTGGGGGACTTCGTGGATCCGGGGTGTTAGGAGGAGTAAATGGGGCTTGCTGTGAACCACTTTCCAAGTTGCTTCCATCCAATTTCTCATTCTGCATGGCAATATTGTGCTGTATTTGATCAAAAGTAAACTCAACTGAAAACTCAAAAATATTAGATACACTAATAGGAGAAATCATATGTGCAAGATGCCATTTGTATACTTAGAATTTAAATACAATGCCACTTCATTGTTACATGAGGTCTCAATAATTTATATTGTAATTAGTTGAGCTATTGAATGAGAAATTTTACTGATACCAATCTAAGATCTGTTTTGTGATGGCAATCCACTTAATTAATTGAGCCTTACTGTGTGCCAGGCACTGTGTCTAGGGCTTTGTATCAATTATGTAATTTGCTATTCACAACATACCTAAAAGGGAAATCTAAGTATTTAATTTTTAAGTCTTTACTAACTTAATATCATACAGCATACTCACCAAACATACGGCTTAGTCATTGTTACATTACTATTTTATTTATACTTGGGATTTAATGATATGCTTTAATATGCCTTGTTTTAAAATTTAATCTGAAATTTGGACAGCAGTCATATATAACAAAAAATATTTGCACTTTAAGCTGCATGAACTTATAGAAGGAAGAATTTGGGGTTTCTAGAAAATAAAATGCTTAGAAGAGCATTTGTCTTTAAAGTTTTAGGTGAATTTGTTTTACTCTTATAATTTGGGATTTATTCTATGGCAATATAGCAATTTAAAAACAGTCAGGTTGCATTTTAACAGAGAAAAACAGACATTGTAATAGGTTATATCCTCAGAAATATGGCTAGGACTTATCTCTATGGTAAAGTATTGTTTTAATCATATATGAGAAATATATATATACTTTTTAAAAAGCCAATCTATTTAAGAAGTGCGTAAAGTCAAATCATCTTTTAACTTTAGAAGGAAAAATTTATTGAAAGGCATAGCAAATAAAGACCAATTTTGACTTTCTTCTGTATGACATAAGCAGAAAGTAGTTTAAAATATTTTTTCATTTCTGTATTTATTTATAAGATGATAAGGTAAAGTACAATTTTACAGTTTAATACTTATTCAACTTTATAGAAATGTGAGGATAAAAGACTATTTTGTCCTAAAATCCAAATACTATAATTAAAGGCCATAAATTAAGGCCTCACCTGATAAAATTATGAAGAAAATTAAGTTTATTGCATTTTCAGGCTTCTCCCACCCACAGCCACTCTCCAGGTGCCTTTTACCTTCACTTTACTCTAGGCAGCACCCTGGTAAAGTTGCTGTGGAAATGAGTAGGGCAATGTTAGTAGGGGTAAGCTGGCTTGTGGAGCCATGCAAGAAGGCATGAGAGGCAACATCAACTAGGTGAGTACAGGGTCTTGATTACTGGGCATGAAAGTTTGCATTTTATTCAAGAGGCAATAAGAAACAATTTCTAGAGATGAGTAATGCTATACTCAGATACATCAGTTTTCCATGTTTTGAATTTAGCTCTTGTCTTAAGTGTTCAACTTAATTGACTGGATTAATATCTTTTATCACTTCTGAACCTACACCACCTCTTAGAAAAGAGAAAAGTTCTCCCTAACTTTAATTATAAATAAAAGCCAGTTGACATAAATATAGAAAGTTTAATTGTATCATGCATAAAAATTACTTTTTACAAATTACTGAAATGTGCCCATGAAATGAATTTCACCTAAACTTACAAACCATTCTACCTACATTAATTTAAAAATTGTCACACTAACCTCATTTATAGATAGGAAAATCAACTCTTTCTAAATAGTCATTAATTATCAGGAGACACCTAGTAGCTCTATTGTCATTGTTAAGTATACAAACAAAGGCTTTTAATAGTTGGGTAGTGACTTATTTTAGTTATGATATGAGCCTTAAATTATTTTTTATAAAGTTATTTTTTGAACAAAATAAATAAATGTTCAGAATCTCAATATATTTAGTTTGGTCTTATTTCAGAATTACTTGTTACAGTATACTTCCCCTTTTCCCAGTATTATCTAATATTTTAAGGATTTTGAAAAGTCCATAGTTACTAAAAGCAGATGTAGTCTTAACTGTAAAATGTGAATTGTTTTGATTAACATCCTTTTGTTGTGATTTATAGAAGGGACTTTTAATTCTGATGAATCATTCTTCTATTCTATTTTCACTCTAATGCTCATTCTCTTCATCCTTTTTTTTTTTTTTTTTGCCTATTTCTGTAAGAAGTTGATCAGTTCATGAACTAGGGCTTCAAAATTGGCATATGTAGCAAGCAACGTATCTTCATTTCTTTTTAAAAATGCCTATTTTCTGTTGTTATTTATGACATAAGTTTTGTGTGGCTTCAGTTTGCCAGTTTCTCAGCAATAGAGTAAGCCCAAAGCTGTGCTTTTTTTTTTTTTAATAACACTTAATATTTAAACCAGTGGCATTCATTACCAGGGAGTTGATTTATATTTTCATCTAATGATGTCCTGAACATTATAATAAAATAAGAAATGCATAAATATAAGTTAAATAATTATTTTGACAATATCTATAGCTCAAGGGAAGCAGTAAAAGGAAAAGGTCATTTCAGAAAATGTAGTCAATAAGTTAATTTGATATAAATCATATAAAGATGATTCAAGAATTAGATTATCAGTAAATAGTTGTTTTCTATTTTTCAATGTTATTTTGTCTCTCTATCACTAGACAAGAGCTATTTATCTTTGAAATACCAGCATAGTTTCTAGAACATGGTAGGCAATCAATAAATTTTTGCCAAAAGTATAAATAAATGAATGGAACTAGACCTGAACCTAATATTTTAAAAATTCCTGTCACATTATCAATGCTTGCTTCAAGTTGCAATCTAATACCGTGATAAAGCAAATGTGTCATCATACAATGTAGCTCACTACCTTCTTCAGTGATTTATTATGCAGGTCATTTTTAGAATTAGGATCAGAGAACACAGATCTTTAAAGCCAGAAAACACCTTACAAAACCATTTGCATCAATCCCTTATTTTATAAATGAGAAAACAGGTCCAGAAAGGCAAAGAAAGTTTTAAATTGACTCCAAATTACACAGATTATGGGAGAGCCAGGACTGAACCCTGGTCTTCCAGTTTCCAGGCCAGAGTTTCTTTTAATTACACCATGACAAGTGTCAGTGCAAGAACTCTAGAATTCTGAGAGCTGGGTTTCAGTCTACTTATTATGGTGTTACTTAAGCCAAATAAATATATGTACTTCCTTGAATACTACTTTCCTCATTTCTAAAGAAGAGAGAGTAAATTTCATCAGACTTCAGAATATGTTATGTAACTCAATGACATGTGACTTTATTCCATATATTATTATTGTTTATTGCTCTATGCTATTTATCAGCATTTAATTGCTTATTTCAATATAGCTATTTGGGATTATTTTATTTATTTAGTTCCCAATCTTCTAGGAACACTGAAAAACTATCAAGACCTGTTCTTAAACATTTTACCTATGACCAGAACATTTGACCACAGGTGTATAAGATTATTGTCAGTAATTGGAAATACTAGTGATAAGAGAATATGCTTTATTCTAATGGACATTTTAAATCTCATTGTACCTTCCACCAGAACTGTAGTTAAAGCATTATACTTAGAGATATAAATGTAAGTTATGAAAACTAGATTTATTCATTTATTCAGATGTCTAGACTTGTAGATGACTTTTCAGAGAATCTCCCTTAAGCTGCTATATTTCATATTATTCTTCAAAGCTGCTTCTCTGTTGTCATTATTGAAAGAATATGATTATATAATTACACTCTGTCAGATGAGTTAAGGGTTATTTTAGGCTCATGCTGTATTAGCTGCAGACATTTTCTGATAAGATGATACTGGGCATAATTATAGGGTAACATAACATTGCATTTATCCATGACTTCAAGTGAAAACCATCCTTCATAAGTGTAAATACTATGGTTGAGTAAAATTTGATGTCTAACTGAATTCATAATTATAACTAAATTCAATTCATGGGTGTTGAAGGATGCTCATTAATGTGAAAAGAAACAGTTTAAGATGTTCTCTAACCATTTATCGTTAACCAGCATCATAACAAGGGAAATAGTTCAGAAATGAAAAAAATTTTATTGTTTGTGAGTGCGGTTGTTAGTTCTGTAATGTGTTTTAGTAATTATGATAAAAGATCAGTGAAACCAGTCTGTTTGCTTTAAAGAATTTAGCTGTCCATTCAAAACAACTTAACTAGTGATGGCAGCTGGAAAGGTTTCAGGTTTAAATTCATAAGTAAACTTATAGACTTTTCATAGCTACAGGAAGAAACCCTCAATAAAAATACACAAAAGACAAAAAAACAACTTATATTTGTTGTAGTCTCTAGCATCTCCTCAAATTTAGAACCAATGCACTGTTGCTTTTTGATTCTTCATACCTGGTATTTTATTTTTAAAGTCATTTTCCCAAAGCTAATTGTTTTTCTACTATGAACTTCTTCCTCTAAAATCTCTCTGAATGACAAGAGAATATGGTATTCATGCAATATGTAAAATATAATTTAATTAATTTGTTTGCTTTTTTAAACTTCTGGTTGATGAAAACTTTTGTCCAAAGAGTTTTATCCACATTGGTTTTGTTGTTAATAAATAACAGACTTCTCTACACAATGTGGAATAAATGCTTTGAAAGGAGATCAACTGTGTCTGTAGTTCCCAGGCATGTTTTACTGCCAGGATGTATTCAGCCAATAAAATGCTTATACTTACTTTATGAAGCACTGTGTGCTTTGGAAATATTTCCATCCCAAACATGTAACCAGTGGTGATAAGACCATGGAAACTTTTAGTACCCAATGTCCACTCCCTCTCCCTGGTCTTAGCAGAACAGAGGAGCTCTTCAGTGCCAAATCTACAAACTTACAATGTCTGTACTGAACTAAAAAGATACTCATATCATGCATAATATTTCCTTTGTTTATCCACCTAAACTATTCATTATCATGAAAATAAAAAGTCTAACAGAATCAATGAAAAGAAAATTTGTAGAATACTTGTTTGAGAATCTAATAACACATATAAATTTAGAAGTGCTGCCCGTTTATTTAGGTACCACATTATCAAGTTATACCTACATTTATTTGTGCTTTAGATTCATAATGGAAATTTTCAAATGTATATTTGTCAGATCTTCTTTGTCGCATCTTAAATAGTCTGGCACCACGGTTACTGAGATGGGATAATTCTTCCAACATGATGTCTCTGGGGATGCTGACTTTCTTGCCCAGGTCCATGCCATCTACATCTGTAAAACAATATTCATGTGCATGAAAACCCCAAGATAAGCATTTTTAAGTGCTTTGCTAAATTTCATAATTTATTGCCCGCTATATGCTAGTATAGTGACTAAAATATAGGCTCTTTACTCAGACTGCCTTGGGTTGAATCCTGGCTCTACTACTTTCTAACTGTATGATCATAGATATGTTACTTATTTTTTGTAAACCTCAATTTCCTTATCTCTAAAGTGGGGCTAATAATAACACCTACTGCATAGGGTTGATTTGAGGATTAAATAAAATGTTTCTTATCAAACACTTAGCATCATACCTGGCACATAGAAAGAGTGAATGAAAGTAAGCTAATGACACTATTAATTTAGTCTTTCCTTATTTAGTGAGTTTTCAAACAACACTGATCATAATTCTCTTCATAAGCTCTGTTTGACTCCCAACATTTTTCTGTATCAATTTTAGCAGTCTCTGTTACAAGAATGTCTACCCTTTGGCCCATGCCACCCATTTTCCTGTCTCTGTCAGAATGCTATTCATTCTGCATCTAGCACCAAGGAGCCTAACATAAAGTAGGTAGATGATAAGCATTAAATGAACAAATCCTTCTCAATCTAGCTTATGTGCCATTTCTGTCAATTCCTTCTCTAAAATCTCTATTCATAATTATTCATGCCTTTTCTGTATTCCCATAGCACTGAATCACAATTACTTGATTCTGTTTTACTTATTTTATGGCTTACCCATTCTTTATGTTTTTGTCTTTGTGTCCCCCATGCCTTAAATATAGGAGATGTTCAGTAAACAACTGTTATTTTCTATTTCTAGTACTGAAGGACTTTTCTAAAATCCCAAAGAAATAAAACTCCTCCACTTGCACCTTTAATCAGAAATATCTTTTTGTGTAACCCACAGAGTTCTTTTGCCACTGTGTACTGCTCTTAAATGCAAAGAAGAAAAATTGGACCATTTGTAAAATAAATAATTATGCTGGTTGATGGGGACAACATTTTCTGATGTAACAAATTAACCCTAATAATTAGGCTTTTGGAGGTCTTTAGAGATAAAACAATAAAATTACTTACAAATTTTCTCCCCATTTTGCCTTGAAAAAAAATCAATTTGTTTATATATTTTGATGTTACCCAGAGAGGAGCTCCACTAATTATAAAAATTATAATATCAAGACTTCTGCTTCTGAGAAGATAGAATAGATCTACTTTTCCCTATACCTCTACTAAGTAAAAACTAAAAATCCTGGACATTATGTATAAAATAAACATAAGAAGACTCTGGAAGTTGGAGAGAAGAAGGCAGACCAGCTAGGGACAACAAGGTCCTTCCTCAGGATCCAAGGAACAACAAGGTACTGAATTCTCTGGGTTTTCTTTTAGCCCCATATATCCCAGACTTGGAGCTGAAGATGCTATTAACCCAGAAACACCAAAAGGTGCAGTCAAAAGCCTCCAAAAAGATTGTTCTCACTAGCCAAGACCAGGAAAGAAACAACCTAGAAAGACAGAAAACTTTTAGACAATAGCTACTCTACTTCAGCCAAATACCACAGGAAAAACTTTGGCCTCACCCATATCAACAAAGTTCAAGTGGGGAGCCCAGAATTTTACCCTTGCAAGGCTGTAATGAGGTGCCCCGCTGCTCCCATAAGGGTGGTATCAGAGGGGCTAAGGAGGAAGCTGGGACTTTCATCCCTGTCAGCCAGTAACAACTCTCCATCCCTGTAGTGTTAGTGGAGACCAGGTGGGGATTCTGAACTCCTACCCCCTCCTACTAGTAACTAAGTGACCCTCCTCAAGTTTCAGTAGGGGCCAACTGGGAAACCTTGACT
Organism: Aethalodelphis obliquidens; assembly: GCF_003676395.1. Lineage (NCBI taxonomy): Eukaryota > Metazoa > Chordata > Mammalia > Artiodactyla > Delphinidae > Aethalodelphis > Aethalodelphis obliquidens. The sequence goes on along the minus strand of NW_020837950.1, from coordinate 54,146,862 downwards.
TCCAACTGGGAAACCTTGACTTCCTACTTCCACCTGGCAGTGATGAGGTGGCACTCTCCTTCCCCTGCTGAAGCAGTCAGACTAGGATAGATAAAACAGAAGGCTTAAATAAGAGCAAGATTCTTAGAACATAATATGACAATATGCAGGCTCAAATAAAAAAATCATTTGTCATACCAAGAATCAGGAAGATCTCAAACTGAATGAAAAAAGACAGGTGCCAACATGAGGTGACTGAGATATTAAAATTAAATAACAAAGATTTTAAAGCAGCCATGATAAAAATACTTCAAAGAGCAATTACAAATTTCTGGAAACAAATGAAAGAAAAATAGAAAATTTTAGCAAAGAAATAAAAAATCATGGCAGAGAAATAAAAGTTGTAAAGAACCAAATGGAAACATTAGAACTGAAAAATAAAATACCCAAAATAAGAAGTTCAGTGGATGGATTCAGTAGCAGAATGGAGGGAATAAAGGAAAGAAATGGTGAATTGAGAGATAGAACAATGGAAATTACCCAATAAAAACAACAGAGAAAAACAAATAGACTGGGGAAAAAAAAAAAAGAAAGCCTTAGGGATTGGTGTGACTAGAACAAAAGATACAGCATTTATATCACTGAAGTCCCAGAAGGAGAGGAGGAGGCATGTGGGACTGGAAAAGTACACAAAGAAATAATGGCTAAAAACTTCCCCAATTTGGCAAGAGACATAAACCTACAGATTCAAGAAGCTAAAAGCATTCTATAAAAGATAAATCTATAGAACTCTACAACAAGACATATTATAAACTTCTAAAAACTAAAGACAATGGGAAAATCTTGAAAGCAGCCAGAGGAAAATGACAACTTACCTATAGGGAGAAAAAAATGAGAATGACAGTGGATTTCTCATTAGAAATCATGAAGATCAGAAGGAAGTGGGACAAAAATGCTGAAAAAAAAGAAATGTCAACCCAGAATCTGATACCAGGTGAAAATATTCTTTAGAAATAAAGGGGAAATTGAGACATCTTCAGATGAAGGAAAACTAGGAAATTTGTTGCCTGGAGACCTACCCTAGAAGAATGGTTCATGCTGTTACAACAAAATATCGAAGACTAGTGGCTAATAAACAACAGAAATATATTTCTCATAGGCCTGGAAGCTGAAAGTCTGAGATCTGTGTGCCAGCATAGTAGGTTCAGTTGAAATCATTCTTCTGAGTTGTAGACTGCCCACTTCTTACTGTGTTCTCACATGGTAGAAGGGACAAGAAAGCTCTCTTGGGCTTCTTTCATAAGGTCTTTAATATCATTCATGAAGACCCCACCCTCATGGCCTAGTCACTTCCCAAAGGCCCCATGTCCTAATACCATCAGGGACATTAGGATTTCAGTATTTGAATTCTGGGGGGCCACAAATATTCAGACCATAGCAAATAACTAAATTAAGTTCTTTAAACAAAAGGGAAACAATAAAATAAGGAATCTTAGAACATCGGAACAAAAAAAGATTACAGTAAGCAAAAACGTGGGTAAATACAGTAAGCCTCCCTTCCCCTCTTGAGTTTTCTAAATTATGTTTGATCATAGAAGCAAAAATTATAAAACTCTGATATAAATATATGTAGAAAATAGTTAACACAATTTTATTATAAACAGGGGAGGGTAAATAGACATGAAGGTAGATAAGTTTTCTGTACTTCACTTGAACTGATAAAATGACAATATCCGTAAACTTTGATAAGTTAAGCACATATAATGTAATAGAACAACTACCAAAAACTATACAGGTACACTTGAAAAACTATAGATAAATAAAAATGGAATTCTGAAACATGTGCAAGTAATCCGTAGGAAGCTAGGAAAAAGAAAACAGAAGGGAAAAACAGAGACAACAAACAGAAAACAAAAAATAAAATGATAGACTTAAGCTCTACTACATCAGTAGTAGAGCTTAAATAAAAATGCTCTAAATACCCTAATTAAAGGATAGAGACTAGCAGACTGGATTTTAAAACATGACCCAAGGGCTTCCCTGGTGGCGCAGTGGTTGAGAGTCCGCCTGCCGATGCAGGGGACATGGGTTCGTGCCCCGGTCCGGGAAGATCCCACATGCCACAGAGAGGCTGGGCCCGTGAGCCATGGCCGCTGAGCCTGCACTTCCAGAGCCTGTGCTCCTCAACGGGAGAGGCCACAACAGTGAGAGGCCCACGTACCGCAAAAAAACAAAAAAAACAAAACATGACCCAAATATAAGCTGTCTAGAAGAAACTCACTTCAAGTAAGTGCCTTGAACAATATAGGCAAGTTGAAAGTAACAGGATAGAAAAAGATATCAAGCAAACATTAATCAATGGAAAGCAGAAGCGCTTATGTTAATTCCAAAGTGGACTTCAGAGCAAAGAAAATTTCCAGAGACAGAGAACGTTATATAATGATTAAAGTGTCAATCCACCAAGAAGACCTAGAAATCCTAAATGTGTATGCACCAAAAAACAGAGCTGCAAATGGAGCAAAAATTAATAGAACTAAAAGGAGAAATAGATAAACCCACAATTAGAGTTGGAGACTTCAACATTCCTCTCTCAACAAGTGATAGGACAACAGAGAGAAAATCAGCAAGGATATAAAAGAAATCTACAACACCATCAACCAGTAGGATATAATCCTACTGTTTATAAAATATTTATAAACAGCATAAAATATTCTACTGAACAACAATAGAACACACATTCTTTCCAAGTGCACATGGAGTATATACCAAGACAGACCAATATCTTGGACCATAAAGTAAGCTTCAACAAATTTAAAAGAATCAAAATTATATACAGTATGATCTCTGATCACAATGGAATCACACTAGAAATGAGTAACAAAAAGTTTACAGAAAAATCTCCAAACATTTGGAAACTAAAAAAAAAAAAATCACACTTCTAAACAATCCATGAGTCAAAGAAGAAGTCTCAAGGGAAATAAAAAATTCATTGAACTGATTGAAATTAAAAATAGAGCATATCAAATTTATGGGGCACAGACAGTACAGTGCTGAGAGGGACATTTATAGCACTAAATGCATACATTAAAAAAAGAGGAAAAGTATCAAATCTATACTATAAACCCAAAGCAAGCAGAAGGAAGAAAATAATAAAGATAAGAGTAGAAATTAAAAACAGAAAAACAGTAGAGAAAAATCAGTTGAGCACAGAGTTGGCTTTTGAAAAGATCAGTAAAATTGACAAACCTCTAGCTAGACTGACACAGAAAAATAGAAATGTAGAAGATACAAATTACCAGTATCAGGAACAAAATAGGGGATATCACTACAGCCACTGCAGATAGCAAATGGATAAAAAGAGAATACTATGAACAACTCTACATGTAAATTCACATAAATTTGAAAACAGAGAAAATATGACCAATCCCTTGAAAAGCAGAAAGTAACACATCTCACCCAACATGAAGTAGATAATTTGATTAATCCTATAGCTATAAGGCAATTGAATTTATAATTCTAAAATCTCCCCCAAAAGATATCTTCTGACCTAGATGGTTTTACCGGAGAATTCTACCAAACATTTAAAGAAGAATTAACGCCAATGCTACATAGTCTCTTCCTGAAAACAGAAGATGAAGGAACACTTCCCAATTAGTTTATTACCTTGATAGCTAACAGAAACAACACACAAAAAAAGAAGCTACAGATCAATATCCCTCATGCTTATAGAAGCAAAAATCTTTACCAAAATATTAGTAAATAGAATTCAACAATACAGAAAAAGAATTCTATACCATGAATAAGTGGGGTTTATTCCAGGGATACAAGATTGGTTCAATATTCAGAAATCAATGTATTCTACCATATTAAATGGCTAAAGAAGAAAAATTACATGATCATACCTTTGGGATCTAGGGCTGGACAAAATGTTGTTAAACTTGACACCAAAAGCACAGTCCATAAAAGGAACGGTTGATAAATTAAGTAAAATTAAATACTTCTGCTCTGAGAAAGACTGTGTTAAGAGGATGAAAAAACAAACTACAGAGTAGGAAACAATATTTGCAAACCACATATTTGAAAACAGACTAGACTATATAAAGAACTCTTAAAACTCATCAGTAAAAAAGCAAACAATCCAATTAGAACATGGGCAAAAGACAGGAAGAGATATTTCACTGAAGAAGATATACAGATGGCAAATAAGCATAGGAAAAGATGTTCAACATTATTAGTCATTAGAGAGATGCAAATTAAAACCATGAGATATAACTGTACACATATCAGAATGGCCAAAATGAAAAATAGTGATAGCATCTAATGCTGGGGAGGGTGTGGAGAAACTGGATCGCTCATACATCACTGTTGGAAATGTAAAATGGTACAGCCACCCTAGAAAATAATTTAATAGGCTCTGTTAAAAACTGAACATAGGACTACCAGCAATACTGGGCATTTATCCCAGTGAAATGAAAGCTTATGTTCATACAAAAACCTATACACAAATGGTCATAGCAGCTTTATTCTTAATAATAATAAAAGAAACAACTCAAATGTACTTTAATGAGTAGGTAAAAAGTTAAAAACACTGTGGTCCATCCAAAGCATGGTACTCAGCAATAAAAACGAACAAACTATTGAAACACAGCAAATGGATCTATCTTGAGGGAATTACACTGAGTGAAAAAAGCCAATCCCCAAAGGTTACATACTGTATGATTCCATTTTATAGCATCTTAAAATGAAAAGAGATATATATATAAATGGGAGACATTAGTGATTGGTAGGACTCTCTTGACTGCATGAATATCAATATTCTGGTTGTGATATTGTACTATACTTTTACAAGATGTTGCTCTTGTGGGAAACTGGGAAAAGGTACGTGGGATTGCTTGGTATTCTTTCTTACAGCTCCATGTAAACTACATTTATATCAAAATTAAAAGTTTAATAGAGCTATCAAGCCATGAAAAGACATGAATGGCCCTTAAATGTATATTGCTAAGTGAAAAAAGCCAGTCTGTAATGGCTACTATATGACTCCAACTCTATGACATTCTGGAAAAGACAAAACCTTGGAAGACAGTAAAAGAATCACTGGCTGCCAAGCGGCTGTGTGGAGGGAGTGGAGATGAAGAGGTTGAGCACAGGGGAATCTTAGGGCAGTGAGACTCTTCTGTATGATACTGTAATGGCAGACGTGTGACAGTGTGCATTCATGAAAACCCATAGGACAGTGCCGCACAGTGTGAAACTTTATGTAAACTGTGGACTTCAGTTAATAATACTACGTCGATATTGGTCCGTCAATCATAACGAGTATAACGCACTAACGCAAGATGGTAATAATGGGAGAAACTGTGTGTTGGGAGGAGAAGGGGTATATAGGAACATTATACTATACTTTCTGTTTAGTTTTTCTGTAAACCTAAAACCGCTCTAAAAAATAAAGTCTATTATTAAAAAAATGTTCAATTTAAAAAATTTCCATAGCCCTTCCTAATGCAGCGCAGAGTGGCATTGTCTACTCTCTAAGGTGAAAAAAAAAAAAAAAATTCTGTGCTTTACAGTCCCCAGGGTTGGCAGAAATAGCTTATGGAAGAGGAATGAAGGTGCACAGCAGGGTAGATGAGGGTATTTTACAGTTTCCTGGGATTTGTTTGCCAGCTCTGCCGAGTTCTACAGGGAATATTCACTATTGTTTATTTGCAAGTGTTTGGAGTCTGTTACTGTGTGCTAGCAACATGGAAGGAGCTGGATTATTTTTCAGTGTGTCTATGAATATATCCCTCAGTGTTCTAGAAAGTGTGACAGGAGTGGACTGTTTCAGCTTTTTGATTCTGGAATCAAAATAGCAAGTTCCCTTTAGATCAACAAATGACCAAAAAGACACAATATGGCTTATAGTAATTTGATGCAATACTACGGGGTGGAGGGGAAATCTCCTTTAAATGCTTCTTAAAATAATTCAATTAGCAATGCAAGAGAGAGAAACAGGATAAAATAATAACACAGAAAATCGAAATCGATAGATTTTTTTGTCCATTAACCTTCTAGGAATACACATTCTATTTATATTTTATATATTACAAATATTTATATATTACAAATAATGTATTTATATATTACAAATAATGTTTTTAAACAAATTTTTTAATGGGACATTTTCAGGAAATAAAAATGCCCCAAAGCAGGCAGCCACTAGAAAATGCAAAAACAACAGTCTTTATATTATAGCAATGGAATCTCTCCTTACAGTTAAGGCTACAAAGTTTTTTCATAAGGAAACCAAAACAGGGATGCAGCTTTTCTCTTTCTCTCCTTTTCTGTTACCAATTTGAGTCATTATAAACAGTTAAATGAAAATAGAGGAGCTAGAAAAAGGAATAGCATATTATTATGTTATTTTCTATAAGTTCTAAATTTCAAGCTATGGCATAAGTTTAATTTGGGGATCCCAAGACAAAAATTTGAGAAAATGTTTTTATCTCATTTTCCTCTTCCTAATGGCCCGCAATATTAGCTGATTCCACCAATGTTTCTGAAATAACCACATGCCCTACTTGAATTCCATCCCTCTGGCCACTTAGATTTACAATAGTTTTCTGGGATATATTTGACAGGAATTAATTAACCTTTGTGATTGATACAGGAACAGGTGTGTGACCTGACCTAGGTCAATGAGGCAAAATATCAGGACTTTTCTTTGTGTACATTGTGTCAAAGATACTTTCTTTTCCTGCTGCAGGTAAGCACGGATGTATATTGCCCAGGAAACTGTTGGTATGTACTTGATAAAATGATAGAGCCAGATGTGGGGTGAAGCTTACCCCAAGAAAATCAGAGCAGAGGGAGAAAGAAACCTGGTCCTTAATGGCATACTTGAGCTGCCAGATGAAGACTTATCAAATCACCTCTGAACTTTTCAGTTATGTGAGGCAATAAATTCCCTTTAGTTCGTTTCTGATTTTCTGCTATTTTCAACTAAAAGCATGCTAACTGTGGTTATTCTCTTCAGATCTTCATCTCACTGATGTAGGTCCAAAAAGTCTATTAAGATTGGAATCAAGAAAGAGTAAAGAAGAATAGCCTAGAAGCCCAGCAGTGGGGGCCTCGAAGAGGAGAGGAAAAAAAGAGCAGAAGTATAAAATATGGATATACCTCTGGCCAGACTCATTTGGGCTCATAAGAAACATTCACTCCTTTTTAGCAAAACACAGTAATCATCACCCAGGTTGCTACAAGGAGTAGATGTGCAGCAAGAGCCATGAGGAACTTACCTACCCTCAATAATCAGTTGGTACAATCCATTATTACTAGTAAATTTATACCACAAGAGAGGAGATAAAAGAGACAAAAAGGAAAGAGCAGAAGGCACACAAAATAATTGACCAACTCTCAACTCTCTTTGCTTATTCTTCATACTTCCTTCTACTACCTTTAAGCCTAAATTTTCTCCCTCTTACTCTATAAGTAACAGACAGTGAGTTAATAGTTGGCTTTGAGTGACCATCTAAAGGTCCTGTGTATCTCTGGGACCAGAAGCACTGCATGAGAAATCTAGTGGTGCCTGGAGCAGGCTTGTACTGGTTCACAAGAGTCGACTGATAAATTTTCAGAAATTCTGTTAGCCAGTAGTTAAACTCAGTGAACATAACCACTATTAAAATTAAATTATAGAAACTTAATAATAAGTTATATTAAAAAGAAAACAATAAATACTCAAAAATATCACTTTCTAAATGTTTTACTCCTTTTTGCTATTATCTATGCTCTTGATGTTTTCTTATATCTATTATATCTGTATGGTGGAAATACTGTATAGTGTTGTATTACTACACATCTCTTCCCAACTCTGCATTCAGTTTCTCCTTGATGGTAGCTCAAAATTGGCCATGGCAAGAGTATTTATACCACAGAAACTGGCAAATTCTACAAACCAAGGCATTTTTCCCCCAAAGAACCAGTTAAATATTCACTAGCATACTGATAGAGACATAGGAACATTTTAAGTCAATATATTTTGCATAAACAAACAAACAATAAAAGACATAAACTAAATTCTCCAAGGTTTTTTTCCCCTTCCCTTCCAGTAGTTAAGTTTATGATGTAATTGGAGCTGGAGTCCCAGACCATCTGTGAGTTGGGAAATCTAATGTATGAACACTTTCATTTATTTAAACTTTCAGAGTGAAAAGAATGGTGTCAACTGAGCAGATAGAATCCAAGTTCAGCTGTTCCCTGCCCTTTATTGCAAACCTCTGTGCAGGGTCTTAACAGTGTGTTTAATCTGGATGCCTGATAAATGATATAACTTATTCAGGGTTCATATCCTTGCCCTGATGGATTAGAAGGTTGTCTTTGTGGCATTAGATCATCTATTGAAAATAATATTGCTAGGTATGCTTTCCTGTTAATGTCGTTTATAGTGATCCAGAATTTTCCATTTATTCTTTAAAGATTTTATAGGACTTAATCTATTATAGTTTGCTATTATTTTAAGGAAATAATGATTATTTTGGAATAAATATCTAATTATAAAAAACTATTACAATATAACTTTAGGGTCTTGACCATTATCAAATTAATTTCCACAAAAACCTCCACATTTTTCAATCTACTAGAAATATTAAATAATTGTAATCAATATTCTTTCTCAGTAATGTCCTCAAATGTGCATTATTTTTGTAGCTAAATTAAGATTTAAAATCTTACATTAAAAAGTTCAAACTTTTGATTTTTGAATATACTTTCCTTCCACTTTAACCATATTACTATGAGTACTGGAAACCAAATGGAAAATTGCATTTTATTGGGAGAGTATCAGTGATCTTTGAAAATGTGATCAATTCCTTTTTCAAACCTTTCTTCAATATGCAGTCTTATGAGCAGACACTGAACCCAAATTCCTCCAAAAAACATTTTTTTTTCACATTTATTTCATAGGTTAACATCCTAAAACTTAGTCAACAAGGATTTATGTGTGCACAGGTAGTTCTGTATTTTTAATTTGTAATTTTGATCCTGCCAAAGTTACATATTTAGTTAGATCAGTGAATCCAATTCATAGTTTGTAAAGATACCCACTTATAAATAATAGTAGTAAGACGAAAGATCTTTTAAAACTGTTTCGCCATGATTCACGGGCAGCTGCAATTCTGGTAAAATGGGCAAAACCACAGAAGGGGAGATAACTGAAATTGATTTGCTTTAGGGTGGTCCTATCAATTTACTTAAAAGCCTGATTGAAGCCAAGAGATTTTCTCTACACTTAACAGGACTTTTCTGCCTGTTTACAGACAGTTGGCCTGTGTAGATTGAATAATAGTCCATAAATATACATTATTGCATACTGCAACATGCATATATACATATTATATAAAAGTTAATAGTCCAGACTGTGGTTTTGAATAATACTTGAAAAGTCTACATTTGATTAAAAGTTTATTAGTAATCTTTAATAATTTTCTCTAGATTAAAAAGTTGATTTTGAAACTCATCTGGGATTCTATATTTTCCTATTTCATATCTCCTTGCCTTGATTTGAGTTCAAAAATTTACTGTTAATGTATTACCATTCAATAACTGTGTAAATCTATAAACATTTAAAAAATGAGATTACCAATGTATTGAATTATGCAAATTGAGTTACACAAACCAGTAATTCATCTAGTACTGTTTATAGGACGTATATCTAGAGCATATTAGAGTGAAAAAGGCAACAAAGAAATGATGTTCATCATTCTTCTAGGATGATAGAATATGGCAAGAATTAAACATTGTAATTTCAACTTTGGTATAAATTGGAATTTAGCCTAGTTCTCTGCTGCTACTTTGCTGGAGAGCGTTATTAGAGGTTTAGAAATCTATGGCATGCTTAGAAAAATCCATGATTTCACAACATATTATTGCACACCAATTTTCAAGATAAAGCATGCTTTTTCTTCGGGTTATGAGAATGCTAATGTGAAATTTTAAACCAAAGAAAACTAACAAATTTGTACATTAAGCATTAGGTTAAGTTCTTTTTCTCCCTTAGACTTTTTACATTTGATCTGTAGTGTTTAAGTCCTTCCTGGTGTCCTCATTTTTATATTGATGACTTGATTAAGTATACTTTAAGATATGCTTATACAGGAAAAGTAAAAGCGGTCTTCACATTATCTTTTGTCTGAAAGTCAAGACATTATATCTATGCTTTTCAAAGTACCCCTGCAATTTGTGTTAATATTATCACTGCCTCTGTTATTGGTGGAAAAACTCAAATACACTGATGTTTGAGCACATAGCTCAATTTATTAGAATCATGAAATTTTAGAATTAGATGACTCAACAGATCCAACCTCTTCATTTTCAGATGAGGTATCTGCTGTCTGGTCTGGAACTCAGGGCTCCTGGTACGATATCAACAACAGCACTCCATTTAGAACCTGGCTTCCTGTTTTCAGACCACAGACTAAACTCTTTTCCTGAAATCACAAAAACAATCTGCTCAGTCCTCTTCTGTGTGCTGGGAAAAGCTGTTCACCAGTCATGAGGGAAAAAACAAACAAAAAAAAAACATACCAAAAAAGCCCTCACAGAGCCCAGGTGTGAAAACTGTAGGGTGACTGAAACAACTGTAGTCTTTTTATTTCTGAAGCTCTTCTTCTAAACTGTCAGCAATATCTGTGCTTAAGATCAGGGGACAGCATACTCCCAGTTCTTAGATAATTTTAATTCCTATTCCTTTTCCCCACCATTTCTGGACGGATGCCAGTTGCTCTAGAGTGCCTCTCCTTCCTCCATTCTCATTCCCCATTCTCTTTCTCTATAGACTTATTACTTCCTATTCTTTTATCCTTCCCTCTCTCTCTCCCTTCCTTCAGTAATCAAGTCTCAAATGAGTTACTGAGTGAGAGAGAAACATGATCACCACTGGAGAATATGTACAGCATCAGGAGTAAATAGCACAGGGCTGGTGGGCATGGAACCATTATAAGCCATCTTTTCTTGCCTCCACAACTAATTCATGACAGATAATGGCAAAGTATTTTGGTGTTTTTGTCTTTTAGAATGGCACTTGTTATACAGTTGCAACATGGCTCTGATATTTCTGTTTAAAGCTTCTGGGTTTTGCATCACAGTAGTAACACAAAACAGCTACTAATCATCAGCTCTAACACTTTTAATATTGATGTTGATGACCATGCTGATGATCATCATGATATGATGCTGAGGATGGTCTGTCTGAAGGTATAGAGCCTTAGTGTTAGGAGATACTTTTCATTAATTACTTTTGCTTCTGGTACATTATTTGACACCAAATCATGATGGATCCATAATGAGTGAACAATTTGGCATATAGTTAGTAGAGGCTGTGAGTTATCTACATTTTTACTTGTGCTATCCAGTTCTATGTATTTTAGTCTATATGGGTAGGATTTCTCAGTAATCCTTTGAGGTTATTTCTCCTTCAGATTCAATGAGTGCTCTGATGAAAAACTCTCCTTTTTGATTCTTATATTTTCCTACTGATCATCTCAAGGCTCACCAGCTATAGTCTCTCTCCCCACAGCAAGAACTGGACTGAACTCCTAGCTCAGGTTTAGAAGACAGCTCATTTAGCCATCTCACTGTCACATTTCATTCTCCTCCAGGCTAAATGTCTTTGAAGAGTGATATAAAAAATAAATGAATTATAATACTGAAAAAAAAATCTTGATGCACAAGGGGAGAAGGGAGTGGGAGAAGAACTTCAAATAGCTTCTCTATTCATTTTTGTAGAGGACGATCCAGTCCAAATTTTAATTAGTCTTAGAATTAAGATCAAAAGAGTTGCATGCTTTATCTTAAATTATCCAGGTTTTTGTTGGTTGAAGTGTTTGAAAGTTTGGAGAATTATTCCCAGAAAGATTTCTCTGCAGTCCATGTCTCATTTCTGCCTCCTTAGAAAAAATGATACTCCCCTAGCTCCAGATCTCTAAACACTATGTCATATACAAATAGTAAAGTTCCATGTAAGATGTCAGAGGAAATAAAAGAGGGAAATTATTTAAACTGCTTCCTAAAGTACTGCAGCTGTTTTATCTGAGATGAGTTAAGAAAGAAGTCTGTGATTATCCCTGTTATCTGTAGTACTTGACCTCCAAACAAAGGCAGAGCATGTGACTCCATTTAAGGGACTAGAAATCTTCCCGTGACTTGGGAGGGAGGGCTTCAGCAGACTTTACTTGTCCAGGACCTGTTGGTGGTGAGATTATAGTCTTGAGGGTTTTTTTCCCCTTGAGATATAATTGTACTTTTTCTTTATATTTCATAAAAAAATAAAAGTTATATTATAAAAAAAGGAAAAGATACTCTTATAGGTCTATGTCAGAAATAAGAGAGTAGAATCCAACACATGATTTAAACTGGGAATACATTAAAATGATGGATTGATTTATGATTATGATGCAATTAGAAAATGATAACTTATCCCAAGCCTAGTTTTAAGATAAATAATTTAGTCTCAAACTCAAGTGATTATCTGATTTTTTCCTTATTGATCAAGGAAACTATTAAAACAATTTCAAGTAAACTACATGAAGCAGGAAATACAAAGAAGTGCAAAAATTTAAAAGAAGCCTGAATTTTGGAACCTTGCATTGGTACAAATTTAGTTCTGGTGTCTGATTCAGAATTATTTTCACTTTATTCCAAACTAGTTTGACATCTTAGTAAAACATGGGTCTAAGTTGAATCCAGTATGGTGATTTTGTACTGCAAAAAAATAGAAAACAAAACTTAATAACAGAACCCTTTAGATATGACTGCATTGTGGGGGGAAGCATCAAACACAGTCTCTGATTGGTTCTATTCAGCTTGCTTTATGGAAGGTGAAATATGAAAATGCTATACTTATGCCTTTTCCCAGCTACCTGGTGAAAGATCTCATTGCTCTAGGTCTTAGTATTGTTCAGGTAAAAGGTCACATTCCTTGTTAATAGAAGGGAAATAAGGAGGTGCCCTGAAAACTCCACAAATATATTCTGGAATGGCTCAAATCAGCCCTTAAAACTATCTAGATATTCTACTTATTAACTTTTAAAATTGATGCTATCCTTTGCTCAATTTCCTTTATAACAATCAAAGTTGCATTTCCCTTATAACAATCAAAATGCAATGTATAAAGCATTACTTTCTAGAGTGTTTTGCTAGAACTTAGAGAAGAGAGTGGAATATCATCTTGCATCTAATTTATATTAAATTTTTTTTGAGTTATATGCTTGAGACTATAAGAAATCTATATTTTCCTAGAAATTATAAATAGAAGTAGATTTCCACACAGAATATCTCGGTAAATCAGTTACTAAATATGAAGACTGGTTTCAGGGTTAAAGAAGTTCACAATGAATATGAATTCCAACTTAACACCTTTTTTTAAAAAAAAAAAAAAGGATGCTAGAACAGATTTTGAATGATTTATGTAATATAAGGTAAAAGAAATCAAGATAGATCTTGTGGGATGGACGATGTAGACAAGATTGTATGAGACCTGTCCAAAAAAGAGAAAAAAAGATCTGAGAGTGGTGATATTAACTTATAATGTGAAATGTGAAAGGCAAGCCAAGTAGAATGTACATCAGCTGTCAGATTGCTTCATTCCTTTAGAGCAGTTGTTCATCTGAAAATAGCTTTCAAATGAGAAAGGATGACTACAAAAGGATTAGTTACCATAGGCTTTTATACACCCCCTAGAGCTCCAGGTTTGTTATGACAGAATAGCAAGAATTTAAAGGAAGTAAACTATAGAATATTAAATAACATCAGGAAGAGTCTACATTAATGCTGAGCTATATTATTGCTGTGAAGGGTTTTCACTGATACCATTTCCATGGATTTCCTTCATGATGGCTGATGCTTGCTGTTTCCTCTGCTTCACCATGGTATTATGTGATAGCATGATTTTTTTGTTCCCTCCCTGTGAAAAATAAAGGAACATTATTGAGGCAATGTCAAGAACTCATTTGGAGTGTTTTATAATCATCCTTTTGAGAGACAGCATCTTTGTTCTTTATTAAGAGTTTATTATTGCTTTCTACTGAAAGACTTTAATACCATTCCTTGTCTGGTGACAGAGCATGCTATTCATTGACAGGCAATGTCACAGTGAACAGAGGCTGTTTCTCAGAGTTTCCAGCCCAGTCTTATCTATATACTAGTACAATGATTATTGGGCAATAAGAAACAATGAAAGAGCTGGACTCCTTTCCCCTTCCTCTCTCTTTTCCACAGTTTATTTTAATCTGTCATTGTTTCCTTACTGGCCTCCATTTGTACCAACATCACAGTACATCAATTCCAGCAAATTGTAAGAATGAAGAAAGGACGCCAGATTAAACCAGAACTCTTTGGTGGTAGTATTTTAATATTGGCATCAACAGCTGTCCTTTAAAGCAAAAAAGCCCATTAATGAGTCACAACTCTGAACTTCCTTGGACAACTGACTAATAGAACATTTTAGGAAACAATATACTTACCTTGCTCTTAGACCGTGCTTTTCAGGAAGGATGAATCCTGATTTGTGGAGGAAAGACTGGAGATGGAATATGGATGGCACTTGGGCCCGATGGTTTTTATCCTTGAGCCTGGGATAGCATGGTCCCTAGCTCTGACTCAAACTGGGGACTGAGCCTTTCTGAAGAGACTGGCATCCAGCTGACATCAACTGACTATATATAGCACCAAATACTTCAGCTACTCATATCTTCCTGGCAAAAGGGAGGAACCAAGAAAGATTAGGTTCTCTCCATTGTGTTTCTAGTTTGTGAGATGTTTGAATGAACATACAGAAGATTTTTATGGAGTACCTTCTGTTTGAAGAGATACTAGCCAAAAAAGAGTTTTAAAACTTTTAAAGATGTACCCCTTACATTACATCTTAATTGAGGTGGCAAAAGATACATATTGAATACGTCAATTAGAACAGAATGATAGATTATTAACAATTAACATGAAAGTATTGACCATAATATCTAAGGAGTTTCAAGAAGAAAGAAAGCAATATGGGGCAGATCAATAGTGCCATCCCTTAAGCAAGAGTGAGAACCTATAGTAAGTTCAGAAAAATGTGTTATATTTGAATGGCGAAGTGGGGGAGCATTCTGTAATGGGCCTTAGAGGTTGAGCCTTGAAGCTATCTGAGTAAAAGCTTAGACTCACAGCTGGGTCATGAGTCTTTCTGAAGAGACCCTGTAGAGAACAGTGCCTGCAAAGTTGACTGATCTCTTCAAGGTCTGGAGTCAAGGATTTCTGTTTGGGAATCAGGATAAGAAGTTGGGAAGGTAGGCCATGTTGGCCTCCTTGCTGGTCTTTGAACACAGAAGCATGTTCCCTCCCACATCCAGGCTTTGGCTCTTACTATTTCCCACTTCCTGGAACATGCTCTCCCCCTACCACTTGGCTTACTCATGCATTCAGGACTCCCTCCAACTATTGATTCCTCATAAAGTCCTTCCCCAGTCACCCTGTCTAAAATATCACATGGGGCTTCCCTGGTGGCACAGTGGTTGAGAGTCCGCCTGCCAATGCAGGGGACACGGGTTCGTGTCCCGGTCTGGGAAGATCCCACATGCCGCGGAGCGGCTGGGCCTGTGAGCCATGGCCGCTGAGCCTGCACGTCCGGAGCCTGTGCTCCGCAGCGGGAGAGGCCACAGCAGTGAGAGGCCCACGTACCGCAAAAAGAAAAAAATAAAATATCACATGGTGCCACACTCTAATCCCTTACTCTGCTTTACTTTTTAAATATTTTTGTATTAGTTAAGATTAAAGTCGAATGGGAGTGACAGAAAACCCTAAAAACAGAAATTTCAAAAAGATGGAAGTTTGTTTTTCTCACACATAAATTTTGCCCAGAGGTAAATAATCTAGGGTTTGTGTGATTGACATAATTATCACGGGCGCAGTCAACTCTTAACATTTTGCTTCATTGGCCCTAAAATGCAGCCCCTTGGGCTTACATGATTGCTTCAGCTCTAGTCAGCATGCTCTTATTTCAGTCAGCAGGAAAAAAGAAAAAGTAATGAGAAAGGCAGCAGGAAAAAGAAAAAGAAAAAGTGATGAAGGTCTCCTTCAAACATGTCCTGATATTGCTCAGATCTCTTTTGTTTACATCCCTTTGGCAGAACTTAGTCACATAGCCAAACACAGCTCAAGAGATGTTGGGAAATGTAGATTTATTCTGGGTGGCCACGCCCAGTTAAATTCAGAGGTTAATTTACTGACAAAGAAGATAATGATTACTGGGTGACAACTCTCAGTTTTTGCCACAAGGGCATAACACTATTTTATCTATACCTATATCTATATCTATTTGTCTAGCTAGCTAGCTAGCTGTCATCCATCTATCAATCTATCTCTATCATCTATCTGGTATCTCTTTTTCCTATTGAACTTCATAAGACTTAGACTTTATATCTTCAGCAGCAAGAATTGTAGACATTCAATATTCATTAAGTGAATGAATAAATGAGTGGGTTGGAGATTGTGGAATGCATGAGTTTGGAATTATTTTCCTGTTATGTCAAACACTTGGGGGGAAATAGAATTGTAATAAACAGTCAATTGAGTATGAGATGATGGTGGCTACTTAAGGGAGAAGTTGTTTTATATGCGACCAAAATAAGTGCCTGATCATAGGATGAACAGTTCAAGGTAGTAAATGGTAGGTGTAAGCTGACCTGTTGCAACTGCTTCTAAGTAAAAGTTTGCATTGAATTTATTAATTAGGTACCAGTGAGAAACATTTAGCCAAGCCAATGAATTTAAGTTCCCTCTCAAGATCTCTAAATTGCTTTTATATTCCTGGCTTAAGCATTTACAGTGGTGTGCTATTAGTAAAGTCTCTGAAACTCTTAGTTTTTTCGTCTGTAAAATGGAGGTTACAGTATCTACCACATAGAACCATGGACATTTTACATGTAACAATTTTAGAAATTCTTGTTACTTAATAAAAGTTTAGTAAGTGTTAATTTTTCCTTTTACTGTTTTATTCCTGCAATATGGAAGAATTTAGAACCTTAGAATAATCAACTGCATTACTCAGTAAAAAATTAAAATATATTCAGAAAGACCATTTTCCTATTTGGTCACCTTTATATGTTTCCGATTTTGTGTTATATACAGTTCTATAGGTTGAAATGGTGTCCTCAAAAGACAATAATTGTTATGTTGATTTTGGTTTCCAAAATGAAAGATTATTTTAAAAGATTTTTAAAGTTTTGAAGAATAAAATAACTTACTTGTTTTTGTTTATTTCTGAATTATACCAAAAATTGTTTTGCCTTATATTTTAAGCTCATTTATACATATCTCTGATAGCTTTCTGGTTTTTGAGTTATTATTTGTTCTCAAAAGAAGAAAGAATTAGTCACTGGTATCATAGCTTTAAAACAATGTATACTATCCATTTGCTTCATGACACAACAGCTAAATTTTTTTTTTAACATTTATTTATTTATTTTTGGCTGCGTTGGGTCTTCGTTGATGCGCATGGGCTTTCTCTAGTTGCGGCGAGCGGGGGCTACTCTTCATTGTGGTGCACAGGCTTCTCATTGCAGTGGCTTCTCTTGTTGCGGAGCACAGGCTCTAGGCACACAGGCTTCAGTAGTTGTGGCGCACAGGCTCAGTAATTGTGGCTCGCGGACTCTAGAGAGCAGGCTTCAGTAATTGTGGCACACGGGCTCAGTAGTTGTGACTCAGGAACTTAGTTGCTCCGCGGCATATGGAATCTTCCCCGACCAGGACTCGAACCCATGTCCCCTGCATTGGCAGGCGCATTCTTAACCACTGTGCCACCAGGGAAATCCCAACAGCTAAATTTTAAAAAGAACTTTAATGGTTATTATACAGCATTTTCAGATGGTCCATTCTGAAAGTCAGTGCCTTTCAATTTTAAATCAAGTCGCAGTTAACATATTTCTGTTTCATCTACACAGAGGTCTGGCTCTAGATTAAACTGCCCTCCAGTTTGTCATGTTGCAGTCTTTCTTTGGCTGTAGCCCCCACCCTCGCACCTCTAAGACCCAGGACTGCCCTCCTCCCTGTGTCCTCTCCACACCCACACATCCTGTACACTAGAGAAGAATCTCTCCTACCCCCAGGGTCTCAGTACCTACACTGGTCCTACTAATCATTCCTGTCCTTGAAGTGTCTCCCTAACCCCAAATGAAACAGAGTAGGACTTTATTTTCCCCCCAAGGCCCTAAGTATTTTAAACTAATTGATGCTAAAGATAATGACAGGACCTTTTACTGTAGGCAGAATAATGGGATTCTAACGATGGAACCTGGTGCCTTAGGAGGCTAGTGACATGAAGTTTTTGGCAGAGCTTTTCAACACCCCTGTAACCAAATCATTTCCATTTCTGGGCCTGCTGAAGTTGCATTTCCAACTCTTTTACCACTTGCTAAAAGAGAAAAAAAGAATAAATAAGGTGAATTTTACTGCCAATAAACCACCTAACAAAAATCCACACCATTAGGACCCATGAAAGGCAACTTTATTCAGCCAGTGGTAAACATGAGCCCTTTAGCCAAGTGGTAAACAATGTCTACATTGATATTCCTTTGACTGGGCACTTGTTTTTTAATCCTGTGTTTCTCCTTGTCCCATTTTGAGTCTATATTAGGTGACTGTAGGCAGTTGGAGATTAGGGCAGCATCTGGGGGGGCCCAAGATGTAGGGACTGACCGTCTGCTAGGTGGGCAGACAGCACATTACCATTACTGAGGCTCAGTTCTGGATTACTGCACGGAGAATTCAAACAGGGCAGCTCCCAGGCTAGTGCTGAATGACATATCTGAGAGGACTATCTGTTCTTTACCAGCCTTCAGGGCCTTAGATATGGTGGTAACCCTGGGAGGAAAGAATCTGCTTGAAAGGATAAAAAAAAGGTGTAAAAACTCACAGTTGATGAGGCTGTCTATGGAAGCATGGGCTTTGGTTTGTGCAAAAAGCCTTTGCATTCTCCTTAATAGCTAATTGCCATGCCTTCCATGGTTTCTATTTTCCTATATTGAATAAGGTCCAGCTTACAATTGATCTCCTTACCATCCCATAGCAAAGGCAGAATAGTTATAAGCAGAGCTGTGGTGATTATCCTACTGGCCAAAGTGAGATAGTACAAGACAGAGACCTAAGGGCACCAACTAATAGTAAACAGAACTATTACAGCCACTATTTAGTTACTGTTTGCTAGGCAGTTCCTTTGTTTTGCAGATGAGGAAATTGAGGTTCTGAGAGATTAAGTAAAATCCCCCATGCAACATACTTGTAAATTATAGAGATGAAATTAAAAGTTGTTTCTCGGGACTTCCCTGATAACGCAGTGGTTAAGAATCCACCCGCCAATGCAGGGGACACGGGTTTGAGCCCTGATCTGGGAAGATCCTGCATGACACAGTGCAATTAAGCCCATGCGCCACAACTACTGAGCCTGCGCTCTAGAGCTCATGAGCCACAACTACTGAGCCCATGTGCCACAACTACTGAAGCCTGCGTGTCTAGAACCCATGCTCCGCAACAAGAGAAGCCACCACAATGAGAAGTCCATGCACCAAAACAAAGAGTAGCCCCTGCTCACAGCAACGAAGACCCAAAGCAGCCAAAAATAAATAAATACATTTATTAAAAAATAAATAAATAAAAGTTCTCATTTAAAGGCTTTTGTGTTTTCATTATACTGTGCAGAAATCTCCAACTTCCTGATCTCTGAATATCTCTGTAGTGATACCTTCATGATAAAAACAGAGTTAAGAATTGTCAGATTAAGTATTTCAGTGTGCTCCTTTTTGATTCCCTTTGGAATTTAGCATCCCAACACTAGGTTTATCTTGGCTGAGGTGCTTTTTACTTATTAACATTTATGGCTCTTTCCCAACTCATGTTTTTCTGGTTTTCAAACTTCTAGAGTTCCTCATGGTGTCTATCCTCAGGGTGCTTTCCTTTCCTTCAGCTGTGCAAATACTAACGTTATTAAAATGCTGAACATAAACAATGAAAATGTGCCAGTTGCTGTGCAGACCTCTCCTTCCTTTCCTGGCCCGTGTACCACACACACAAACACACTTACCACCTTCACTGCCAAAAATAAGGATCAAATCCAACGGCATCAAAATAATCCATTTATAGGCAAGCCCAGTGTTTTACTTGTCTTCCTCTGCAAATTTATGTCTTTTAGTAAGCATTTCCTTCTAGGCTCTTAAATTAAGCCTTAAGGTAAACTGGGGAGAAAAGGAGAAGTAAACAGAGCCCGATGACCAGCTTGTCAAGGACAGAAGCTAACATAATAAGGTTGGGAACCTGGAAAGAGAGAAAGTTTCATATACAGGAATAATAAGAAAGATGTTGCCAAAGAAAACCTGCAAATCATTTTTTTTCTTTTGCTTGTATAATCCCAGCATTTATCCAGAACTTTGTCACATTTTCTTTCACGATTCTAGCCAACCTGTATTTTTCCTGTTGTCTACAGGAGCATTTTCTTTGACAGTTTTCTCACCTGCAAGAAGTCACCCCTGCTTTTATATACAAATTTAGCATGACCTAATTAAACAAAAGTTAATTAAAGAAAACATGAAGTTTTTTAAAAGAATGTATAGTCAAGGAATTTAGTGACAAAATCTGGACTTCACAGCCATGTATCACATGCTAGAGTCTCAGCAGCATGGTTATAAAATAAGGACAATCATAATATCAACATCATAAGGCTGTTGCATGGCATAGTACTTATCTCAATGCCTGGCTCATATTAATTGTGTAATAAATGTTAGCCATTATTATTATTATCACCAAAATGTTTAACTTTAGCATAAACATGAGAAAGGATGACATTCAAAATATGTTGTCACCTTAAAAAATAATGGCTTAACCCCTGTTTGCAGACAAGGCACAGAGAGGTTAAGTCACATGTTGAAGGCCACACAGATAGAAAAAGAATAGTGCCTTAACTGAGAAAGATATAAATATGAATTGAGCTGTGGGATTAATATAAATAAAGCATGTGTAGATCAAAAGAGGAATTGCTAAGAAATAAAACAGAAAGTGAAGGGTCTGGTATACTTGTTAAGTATATATCCTATGTGGGAGTGATTTATCAGTGCATCAGAACCTAATGTCATTAACAAAATCTGAATTGTATGAATAACTCTCCTTATTCTGATTCTATGCTCCCATGCAAATGTCCACTAATCTACTGGTTTCCCATGTAGTTTGCCTGAACCCAAATCCACCTACTACTTTATCTCATAAATTATGACACATTTTAAGAGTAAAAAATTCAGTGCCTAGTAAATGTTTATTGAAAGGATGAATCAGAAAAAGTTAAAGAAATCGGGAAAAGAAAAAAACAGGAGAGCAAAGTTCAAGAGAAAAGAGAATTTTAAGGCACCGTCAAATTCTCCACAGAGATTATAGAGGATGACATATGAGAAAAGGTCACTGGATTTAGCAAGAAGTAGGTCACTGGCAGAATTTAGAGACACTTTTTAATGTGGTAGTAACAGAACCCAAATAGAAAGGATTTAAGGCAAGAATGAGTGGATGGGAAGTGTAAGCTGCAAATGGAAACCATTTATTTAAAAGAACTGTTTGTGAACTAAAGGGGAGAGAGAGTTCAGTAGCTAAAAAGAAAGCAATTTGCGTGTGTGCATGCTTGTGTGTTTAGAAAGGGGAACCTTTGACAGTTTGGAGATAAAAGCGAAACAAATATTGCTGTGTAAAACAATAAAAACTCTGATAATTTGCGATTTGGGGTGGTTAACTTCAGGATAGATGTAAGTCTATGATGGTTGATCGTTGGAGAGAAATCCTGGTAGGAGGGAAGAAGTATGTGCCATGCAAGTTCGAATAGGAAATGTGCATATGGAGGTTTGGCATCTGGGCCAAATGGTGCCATCAGAAGGCCTTCCAGCATGCCATCATCAGGGTAAATTTACCAGGGCCCAGGTGCTGAACAGGTCCAGACATGCCAACTTCCCAATTTCATTAGTCTTAGGCTGTGCCCTGTCAGTTCACTGAAATTACTTTTGACACAAGTGACCTCCTTGATGGCAGATCCTAATCTATCTCCTGGCCTTCTTAACTGTATTCCAAATTGCAACTAGAAAACTCATTTTAGTGTCCCACAAACATCTCAACATTAACATGCCCCAAACTGGGCTTATCATCCTCTTATATGAGCTCCTCATCAGGAATTCCCAATCTCAAACAATATACTTATCACTACCTGCCCAGTAGACCAAGCCAGGAATCATCCTAGAATCCTCTTTCTACCTTTTCCCTCTTAC
Organism: Aethalodelphis obliquidens; assembly: GCF_003676395.1. Lineage (NCBI taxonomy): Eukaryota > Metazoa > Chordata > Mammalia > Artiodactyla > Delphinidae > Aethalodelphis > Aethalodelphis obliquidens. Next base: position 54,124,579 of record NW_020837950.1, on the reverse strand, counting down.
AATCTAATCAAGCTCTTAAGTCATTTTTAGCCTGGGGGGATGGAAGTCTACCTGTACCGCACCCCTCTTACCCAAAGAAAGAGAGGAAATAATAATCTGATTGTTGGTTCCCAAGGCACAGATCTGGTTAGGTTGGGTGGTGAAATGTGAAATTGTCAAAATGTGTTCAGAGGATATATAACTAGGTATTGCTTCATTCTTTGCTGTCTATTCCAAGCAAGCAACAAAAGTTGTAAGCAACTGCAGTCCCAGTTTTCTTGCTGTTCTCTCCTGTTTTCATTTTTATATGACTGATAAGATTATATTAAAACTATGTTTGGGCTTGAGGTTGGTAGGCTCTTCATTGTTTGGAACTTAGAAGTTTTACAAACAATAGTTTTTCCCTCTACTTGATGAGTTCTCTTACTTGGTGAGTCTCCACTGATTTTTCTACAGTCCCCTTCTACAAATATTTCTACCTCCTTGAAACCTTCTCTGACCTTCCTAAGTAGAGTTTGTGCTTGCTCTTGGGCTACTTGCTCTTCTGGGCTTATGTTGTATTATGTTTATATGTACAATACATCTATTATTATATTCAATCTCTTTGTTCTAACAAGCCTTTGTTCTAACAAGGCCTTCACCACCATTAGCTTAATCATCCATTCTCCATTCTTACCTCCTGATTCCATGATATGCAGTGGTGGGTCAAGAAGTGTTGTTGGTTAGGGGACCTTTAGCTCCCTTATTTTGTATCAAAGCTTTTGATGCCAAAATGGCATGCATGGCTTCAACACATCTCAAATAAACACATCTTAAGTCAAAAATGCATCAATATTACCTTTTTTCTTGAAGAGATTTCATTCCTGATTCCAGAAAACCATATAATCTTTGTTTTCCTCCTCTCTTCCCTCCTAGTTTATTCACTCAACAAATATTTATTGAGCACCTATCATATTAGTTACTATTCTAGGCACTGGGTAGTAAATAAAAATTTTTAAATTCTCCCCTTCATGGAGCTTACATTCTAGTAGGAGAAATAGGCATAGGGCAAGATAAACAAATAAGAATACTGTATGTTAGATAATGATAAATACTAAGAAAAACAATAAAGCAGGGAAAGCAGACAGCATTGCTGGGAGTAGGGATTGTGATTTTCGATAGAATGACTGAGGCAGACCTCATTGAAAACATGACATTCAACTAAAGATCTGAAGGAGATGCAGGAGGAAACCAGAAGTATATATTAGGAGAAGAACATCCCAGCAAGAAGGAGCAAGTACAAAGGCCCTGAGGTGGTAACATGTCCGGTATATTGGAGAACAGTGAAGAGGCTAGTGTGACTAGGACAAAGTAAGGGAGAGAGAAGTTAAGAGATTGGTCAGAGATAATGTAGGCCTCATCAGCCATCATAAGGACTTTAGTTGTACTCTAGGATGGGAAGCTGTTAGAGGGTCTTATCCAGAGAAATGACATGATATGACTGCAGTTCTAATAGGACAACTCTGGTTGCTCTGTGGAGAACAGAGCACAGTGGAGCAAGGACAGACCACCTAGAAGGGCTGTTGCGATAATCTAGGCAAGAGATGGTGGTGGCTTGGTCCAGGGTGGGGAGCAGTGTAGGTGGTGAGGAGTGGTCAGATTCTGGATATATTTTGAAAGTAGAACCAATAGAATTTGCAGAAGAATTGGTTATAAGATATGAGATGGAGAAATGACTCCGAGTTTGGGGAGCTGAGCAATGGGAAGAATAGAGTTTCCACCCTCTGAGACTGAGAGGATTGGATTTTGGGGAGAATGTCAAAAGCTCAAATTTGGAAATGTTAATTTTGAGATGTCTATTAGACATCCAAGTGAAGATGTGAAGATTGGGATATATGAGCTAGAATTTAAGGGAAGAAGTCTGGGGTAGAAATATAAATTTGAGAATTGTCAGTGCTTATATGATACTTAAAGCCTTGAGACTGGATGAGATCCTCTTTGCTGGTTCCTATTCAGCAACCCAAACTCTTAATGCTGAAATGCTTAGGGCCTAGTCTTTGAACCTCTTCTCTTTTCTGCCTGTACTCACTCATCTCTTGTTCTTTCCTTTTTCTCTCATACTCCTTATCAAATCTGGTCAGCAAATCCTGGGTATATCCTGGATTTTGAAGACTTCAAAATAAATCCAGAAACTGACCCCTTCTCACCACCTCCACTGTTACCACTCTGATCTATTTCTTTTGCCTAGATTATTGCAATAACCTCAAAGCCAATCTTCTATTCCTGAAACTGTGCCCCATAGAGTTAACAGAAGCTGATGACTAACAGGAATTCTTGAGCTTGTCTTGCAGAGCAACAGATAGGGGAACAGCTTGTTAAAATCCCTCTGCATGTAAACTGCCTTCACTGATTAAGCTCGTTTTAGTCATTGTTTTCTTCCTTTCTTTTTTTCTTCTCTTTAAGTAGCCCAGTTGTATTCAGAAATTTGGAGTTAGCTCTTGTCTGGTGAGAGCTGGCTAAGACTGATTAGACCACCAACCTTAAAACTGGGCCTGCTCAGGTGTCTGATGAATGGTGTTTTGATGTCAGAGGGCTAGAAAACTTAGATCATACTAAGCACCTCCATTTCTATGCAGAAGAATGTAACCTGAATACATCTGCACAAGACACTGATTACCTCACCTTTTCCCCTACCTCTAATCACCTTTCCCCTCGCCTAAGACCACCCTGCCCCTCCCATAAATATTCTACTACCCTTGCCTTCAAGGAGGCAGATCTGAAACTTGTCCTCCTGTCTGTCTCCTCGCTTGGCTGCCTTATGAATATACTCTTTCTTTGTTGCAAACCTCCGCATCTCAGCATTTGGCTTACTGCCCATCAGGGAGATGGACCTGGTTCAGTAGTATTTCCACATGTATCTCACTTAGGTCTGTTCTCGAAAAGTAGCTAGAACTTTTTAAAAAAGTAAAATAAATTTTACTCCTCTGCTCAAAATGCTCCAACGGTTCCTATCTTAGAGTAAAATCCAGTCCCAAACATGGCCTAAATATATCTTCCACAATCATATTATCTGATAACTCACTGACCACACCTCCTATGCTCTCTCCTACTTTTGCTGCTCTAGACCCCCAGTCTTCTTTGCTTTTCTCAAACATCCCAAGCTGTTCCCTCTGAGAGGAACACTGCTCCAGATGTTACCAAATCCAAGCTCACTCTGCTCGCTGCACGACAGGCCAATAAATAGGGAGACGAGGTGTTGAGGCAAGGAACACGACTTTACTCGGAAAGCTGGCAGACCAAGAAGATGGCGGAATAGGGTCCCCAAAAACCATCTTATAGGGGTCTGGATGCCAGTTTCTTTTACTTTTTATCTTATTTTTTTTTAATTCTTTTTATTTTTTGGCTGCTTTGGGTCTTGCTGTTGTACGCGGGCTTTCTCTAGTTGCAGCGAACGGGGGCTACTCTTCGTTGCAGTGCATGGGCTTCTCATTGCGGTGGCTTCTGTTGTTGCGGAGCATGGGATCTAGGCGCACAGGCTTCAGTAGTTGTGGTACGTGGGCTCAGTAGTTGTAGTGTACGGGCCCAGTTGCTCAGTGGCATGTGGGGTCTTCCCAGACCGGGGATCTAACCCATGCTCCCTGCGTTGGCAGGCAGATTCTTAACCACTGGGCCACCAGGGAAGTCCCCAGTTTCTTTCATAGAATCAAAGAGGGAAGTAAAATAAAAAGGCAGAATAGAGAGGGAGAGGCAGGGAGGAAGTAAAGTAAAAAGTGCCATCAGTCTTGGAAAACATTTCCTGAAATGGCCAGCCTCGGGGAGGGGATGTCAATTTCTTCTTTCTTACAGCCATTCACAGGTTGGTAGGGTTCCCTGAGGCAGGCCATTATGTATGATTATAATAACAAAAGCAACACAAAGCAAAGGCTAAAGTCAAAGAAACAGATCCAACATGGAGTCAAAATGGGCTCTTCTCTGTTATACAGATATCTGTGTGGCTCTCTCCCAAACCATATTGGGCCTTTACTCAATGCCACCTTCTCAGTGAAGCATCCCTTGTCTACCCTGTTAAAAAATAGAAAAAATAGTTCCTCTAGAACTCCCTACCTCCCAGATTTTTCTCCATAATACTAATCACTGTCTTCATATTTACACAAACCCCATGAAGGCATGAATTATTGTCTGTTTTGTTCTCTGCTGTATCCCTAGCATTGAGAATAGTGTCTGACACATTGTTGGCACTTAATAAATATACTTTAATAAATGGATGAATGACATAAACATACAATCTAAGTAAAAATGGTCTGCTAGCTGTGTGAATGTTGTTTCATTCACCCTCTTCCCTCAAAATTCCCTCTAGGCTCCTAAATGAAATGTGGAAATACCCACAGATGGTACAGTAGAAAGTACATGCTGTGGGGCTCAAGAGTCATACTGAGTGCTTCTTTAGGTCATACCTATGGCAGACATTTATAAAAATGATTAAAATATGGTTCCAGGTTTTGAGGAATTTGTAGTCCAATTAAGGAGAAAGTTGTGTACAATGTGACTTGCATAAAAAGAACAAATCTTAACATAAGTATTCCCAAATTTCCCTTTGGATGCCAATTCCTAAAGAATATTTTGAGCATTAGGCCTCAGAGAGCTCAAATTTGAAAGAAGCTGTGTGGGCCTCCTTCATTTACATTAAAAAGGGGAGGAGTGGCTCAAGGATGCTTTTCTTCTGAAAGGCCAGATTAGAAAGGAAGGAATTGGGTAGTGATAATAAGAAGGAAGGAGTATGATCAAGTAATAATCGTGAGCTTAGGTTTTGGCAATAGGGTGCATGGAAGGGAAAAAAGAGAAAGATTTTGGAACAGCTTCCATAAAAATTGGAGGAAACCATGTAGATAAAGAGAATTTTTAGATTATTTATGGGTCAAATAAAGGAAGTCCTTTCTTTCCTCTAGAATATCCCAGTTTTATGACCACTTTTTATTTCTAAGGGCATCCAAATGACTTGGTTGTAAATGTACCTCTAGGAGGCTGAATAAATTCATCTAATGTTTGCTATTTGACTTGGAAAATACCTTGTTTCAAAATGATAATTTCAGTTTTGTCTAATATACAGCAATTTATTCTGACTATAAGTAGCAAAGATCAGAGGCTATCCCTGGTCTTTTATCAAACCATACCATCAGCACAGAGGAGAATGTTTGTGAAGGAACTATTGCATCTGGTACTTTTACAAAAGAAATCTATGAGTCTATACGTACATAAAACTCCCTTTTATCTAGAAGGTACTGCATTTGTACTTTCATTGTTTGCTCTTTAGAATACTTTCTTCCCTCTTTTTCCTTTTTTTTGGCTGAAATGTTAAGGTTTTTTTTGTTGTTGTTGTGCTGGGTCTTAGTTGTGGCAGGTGGGCTCTTTAGTTGTGGCATGTGAATTCTTATTTGCGGCATGCATGTGGATCCTAGTTCCCTGACCAGGTATTAAAACCGGGCCCCCTGCATTGGGAGTGTGGAGTCTTAATCACTGTGCCACCAGGGAAGTCCCAGCCATTTTTATACCATAAAAAAATTATAAAATTTTATTAGTGTTAGATGTTTTTCTTTTTAAATTTTTCATCCTTTTATACAGGGACTCATTGACTGACTGATGAACTGAGCCAAGCAAGGACTAGAAAGACCCTTTTCTACCTTCTTTGTTAAGCGATCTCTGAGTGTGTGATTTCTACATCCCACAAGTGGATTATCATTGGATCAGTATTAAGTTTCTATATATGGTTGTCTGTTTCTATGACATCTATCATGTTCCACTGGTCTGTTAGTCTGTTTCCATCCCAATATCACACTCTCTTAAATTTTATATCTTTATAATGAATCTATATCTGGCAGGGCAAGCAGTATCCTCTCTGTTTTTCTTCTTTAAGAAGATCTTAACTTGTCTTGGATCTTCCACATACATATTAAAATCATTTTGTCAATGTCAAGAACTGTGTGAGTTCTGAGATTTTGCCATACTTACAAGCCACCAAGTTAGCTTACCACAGTTTCATGAATGCTGGCAGAAGACACGAACTCCTGAGTCAGAGATAAAAGACTTTACTTAAGGCACAGCAAGCAGCATGAGCTTCCTATTTACATCTATTCTCCTTGTCTCCAAGTCCCATGGGGCAATGTGGATGGGCTCAGATGGCTGCCTGCATATGCATTGGGTGCCTTATAGAAAAGGAACCCTAAGCTTAGGGAACCTGAATCTTTTATACTGGGCAGTAAGTATGAAGGCTGTTTGCTCCAGAGGGAGACACTATACCTTCCAACACTGTTCGTTATACAAACATCCCAGACAAGTTAGTCCAGAACAAAAGCAGTCAATGTCTCTTATCTTTTAGTTTTTAAAATATTCTCTTATTTTAAAAACCTCTGCTATATCTGCAGTGTTCCCCTTTTTCATTCCTAATACTGTTAATTTTTACCTTACCTCTTTTGCCCTGGATCAACCTTTCTAGAGGTTTGTTAATTTTATTAGTCTTTTCAAAGACCAACATTTCATTTTGTTGCTCCTCTATTATATGTTTGTCTCTATTTCCTTATTTTCTATATTATTTTGCTCCCCAACTTTTTGTGGGGGGTTATTTGTTATTTAATTCCAGTATCTAAAAAAATTTATTATACTCTTCTCTTTAACTCTTGAGTTACCAGAATTGTTTTTAAAAATTTGCAGACAGAGAGGATTATTTTTAGCTCTTATTTTATTTTTAATTTCTGTGTTCTCATAGTAAACTATCAGCGGCAGCAAACAATTCCAAATCTCAAAGGGCTTAACACACTACAAGTTTATTTCTTGTTCATTTGAAGTCCAACCTGAATGTTTCTGTATATGACACAGAGAATAAGCTTCTTCCCTTTTAGGCTGCCAAAATTCTCAACACGCTGCTCCTTACGTTTTTGAAGAAGAGGAAGCAAGAGCGTGGAAGGTTGCACAGGATATTCTGTATTCAGGCCTGACAGTACATGCAACACTTTTGCTCACATTCCATAAGACAGAGCTAAGCCTCCTAAATTTACAGGGGCTGGAAATGGCGTCTAACTCTCATGTCCAGGACAAATAGGAAAAGCAGAATCCCTGCCATAATTTCTAATGTTAATTATATTATTATCAGAAAATGTGTTCTGTATGATACCAATTCTTTAGGAAATGTGAGACACAGTCAATTTTTGTAAATGTTCTGTGTGTGCCTGAAAATAATGTATATTTTCCAATTACTGAAGGCAGGCTTCTATATACATCAATGAAATCAAACTTTTTAATTGTATTGTTGAAATTATCTACATTCTTACTGGTCTTTCTTTTTAAAAAGAATTTCCTCCATTTTATTTTATTTTTTATTGAAATACATTTGATATATAGCATTGTGTAGATTGAAGGTTGAAACATGTTGATTTGATACATTTATATATCATAATTTGATTGCCATTGTAGTCTTTATCATATCACATATTATCACTTCTTTTTTTGTGGTGGGAATAATGAAGATCTACTCTCTTAGCAAGTCTGGTGATTATAATACAATATTGTTGTCTGTATTCAGTATACTGTGCTTTAAATCTACAGGACTTATTTATCTACTGGTTACAACCTTATTGGTTTTCTTATCTACTTTAAGTATTAATGACCAAGAGATATGAGGTAGAAATTTCCCACAATGTTGATGAACTTGTCAATTTCTCTTTGTAGTTATTTTATGTTATTTATTTTGAGGCTATGATATTAAACAGTATACATTTACAAATGTGGTATCCTTTTGATTATATCCTGTTATTTTTATACAGTTCCCTTCTTTATTGGTGGTGTTTTTTCTTTAAAGAATACTTTGATACTTATTATGGCTACATTACTTTCTTTGGGTTAAATTTTCCTGATTGTTCTAAAATTCTGACTAGATATATTTTGGACTTTCTCTGTTCTCCTTGTGTCTTCAATTCTTTTTTAAAAATTTTTTATCTTTTTATCTTGATTGCTTTATTCTGTGTAATTTCTCCTTTTAAGTAAAAATCTTCCATTTTATTAATTTTCTCCTCCATTGTAACTATCTGCTATTTAACTCTTACATTGAATACTTACTTTCAATTATCATACTTTTTATTTCTAGGAGATCTCTTCCTCCAATTCTGCCTAATCTCTTGCTGATTAGTCATATTTTTACTTCCCTCCCCTCCATTTTAAAACTTCTTTAACATATAAATATATTTAATTTATTTTCTAATATATTCCTTGTATTTGTACATTTCCAATATTCCAAGTTCCTGTTGTTTATACTCTATGTGACACTTGATTATGGTGGCCTATTTTCTCATGCGTTTTGTGATTTTTCTTTTATTGTGAACTTGTATTCAAAATAAAACACAATCTTTTGAACTTTTAAAATCCATTCCTCAAGGGAGGATTTGTGTTTCTTTCTGCCATGGGTATGAGGACATTACAGACCTGAGTCCAGTTTAAATGGGTCCAGAAATGAAGAATTTTAGTGTATGATATTCCTTACCACGTAAACAGTATAAATTTTGATCCTAAATCCATGTCTGAACCTTCCAGTGGCTATAAATTCTCAGGAGAGCTTTTCTCCCCTTCTAGACAGTTTTCTTTCCTGCTTACCTCTGTGAAGGGTTATTTATTCACTTGTTTCTAGTGAACTCTTTTCCTTGTGAATGGCTTTTCCTGAGCATGACTTTTATGCTAGATGGAGCTCTCTGCTCTTGGAAGATGTACAGTTCTGGGCAGCCTGGGTATAAAGGTTCTCCCAGGGCACCCAACTGCTTCAGTTCTCACTTCTTTCCCTATATTCCTACCACTGCTTTCCTGGAAGCCTCTTGCATTCATTTAAAAATTGTTTCTAGTATTTCATCTAGCAATTTTTCAATGAATTTAGAGAATTATGAATGAATTTCTCTTTTATTTTTTCAAGTAGCATTTAAATACAGTTGGAAAATGGTACAGATATTTGTGGGAGAGATCATTGTCTTTTCATTGTCTTTTCTATTGCTAATGTTGGGTACCTCAGTGAATTGGTGTACCACTCAAAATGACGCCATCAATGCTCAGAATTGATGAATTCTGAATAGCACACATTAGAATCATTGTTCATATAAGGCCTGTGAAAACCAATACTCACTTTCCCACTAAGTGATTTTGTTAACCCCTCTGCTGTTAAGCCACCCTTTGGGGCTTGGTTTTTTCCTCATCTCTATGATGTATTGGTTTATCTAGTATATCTTCTCAAGCAATATGGGTTACAGAGGTTGTATGACATCTTGATCTCTATGATCCCCAAGTGTGGCCTGGAGCAGCATGAACTCTTTGCCAATCACTGTTAGTCCCTAGCAGTCTCATCTTTTTATCCCAGTGCCAGACAGTCGTAATTTTCCATGTGCACTATGTTGTGAAAAAGGTTAAGAAGCGTGGTCTAGATGATCCTCTAACAGTCCTTCTGTCTCTAAAGCTCTTGATTTAAAAAATTAACTATTAATGCACTTTTCCTCTCTAGGCATTTGTTTAGTGAATGAGTATATTGTATCCAAGAGAAAATGGGGATAGGTTTTACACAGAGTTGCTTTGAACTGAAATCTTTAAAAGGAGTTGCATGTCTTTGTGAATGAGGAAAATCTCAAGCATTTTGTGCTAAGTGACCTATTTAGAGCCAGTAATGCCATTCTAGGATTTGAATGAGCCAAGGCCCTTGATGGCTTCTTGGGCACATATCATATTTTCTTATAACTAGTTTTATTGTGCTGCTTTATCTCCTCACTTTTGTATGAGTACAATATAATAGAAGCAGCTTAAGTGGCCTCATGTCCTTTCCTCTTTTTTTTTTTTTTGAATATTTAATAGTTGTATGCCTTTGTTTCACTTTGTTTTCGATCCTTCTGTTTCTCTGGTATTTTGAGCACTTTGAAATAAGAGTCTGATTTCACTTCCTAAGGACTCATACCCATAAAACCTATCAAAAACAATGATTGGTTTTGTTTATACCTGAAAGCATGGACCCCAACATGCTCTACTTCTGTTTCTAGCGCGATTCTGAGTCATGCTTTAAAAAGAATGTTTAGCACTTAGCAACCCAGAGTTCAGTCTGGCCCTGAAGTCGCATTGTTTGGTTTGGGATGTAGCATGTTTTTAAAAGAATGTATTCCTGTCTCCACTCCAGACCTACCAAGTCTGAACCTCCATGAGTGCATAAGGGGAGGTGAGGGAATGCAGTTTTACAGAACTGTACTTTTACCTCTGGGGAATACTTCTTTGGAAACAGCTGAGAGAGCAAGTTATTTGGCTAAAAAAAAATGGAGGTAGGGTTGAAGAAGACTTCACAGAAGAGGTTTTTTTTAAAAAAAAAACATTATCTTTGAAGGATGAATCAAATATTTGCCTGATGAGGAAGACTAGGGAAGGATATTTTAGACAGAAGTGGCATGAGTCAAGGCACAAGAGTGAGACTCCATGGCGAATCTTTCAGAACTGTGAATTGTCTAGTGTAACTAGACTAGATTGATGCTGATACAGGAAGTAGAAATAACAGAAGAATCAAGAAAGTAGATTAGGACTAAATTGTGAAAAGTCTGGATTGATAAGGAATTACATTTTATTTCATGGGAAATAAAAGTCATCAAAGGATTCATAAATATGAAAATAACGTGGCAAGATTTTTATTTTATATTATAACCATGGCAGCAATGTGGAGGATGAATTCAAGGGAGAAGAAACTGGAGACAATGAGACCAATTGAAGAGATAATCGCAGTACCTCAGAAGAATGATTATAAGACAGTAGTTGGGGAAAGAGAGGAAAAGGGCATACATTTAGAATCATTCATTTACTCAACAAATAGACTATTTTGTATGTGCTAGCTGTGAGCCCTGTGCTAGCTGTTAGGAAAAAATGAAACCAAACCATGAATGTTCTAAGACACATAAAAAATATATAACTTATGTTGTATGTGTATGCGTATGAAAAAAATAAATATTTTTAAAATAATGGTATCCTCTTTGTGGAAGAAATATCAATAATTTTACTTTTCCCTTTAGACATTATTGAATTTTCTAAAGCGTCTATAGTGTCAGTATATCACATTTAATTTTTTTTCTAATTTTAAAGTGTATATATTGTTTTGCCTCCCAAAACCCTAGTGAAAAGACAGACATGTGAACAACCAATATAACAATCTGGTAGTTATAATAGTGATATGTTAAAAAAAAAAATACTGAAAAGGCGAGCAGTAGTATCTAAACATGCCTTCAAGAGACAGGGAATCTTCATGAAGGAAGCAGCATTTCAAGTGAAGCTTGTAGGATTTGTAGGAATCCCAGAGAAGAGATACTCCAGACAAAGGAAACTGAAAGTAATTGGAAAATTTATCTGAGTGGATAGGCAGATGTCAGATTCTGAAGTCTTGTATTCTTTGTGAAAGTGTTTAGAATTTATCTTATAGTCCATTCTGAAAATGCAAGCAAAAAGAAGACAGAAGATGTTTACACCATGAAGGACATTCCGCAGCAGTACAGAAGTTAGATTGAGGTGATGTGGAGTGAAATAAGAAGCAAGCAGGAAAATCAGTAAAGAGACACTTGTGATAGTTTAGGTGATAATTAGCAAGGATTAGTGATTTGGTCAGATGGGTGGGGTGGTATCTGTGTGTATTTGCATGCATGTGTGTGTGTATGCAACCCATATGTGTTTGGTGGGTAAATAGTCCAAGAGGCAGAAATTATCTAATTTCTGATGTCCATCAAATTACTTTTTTTTCCCTCAAATGAGTGGATAATGGTATTATTCACTGTAATAAGAAATACATGAATAAGATACTGGTGAGTTATGGTGAGTTTAAAGTACATGTGGGATATTCAAGTGGAAAATTTTATTAGGCAGATGTATATATGAGCATAGACCTCCTGAAAAAGATAAAAGTGAAAAAAACAGTAAGATTTGGTGACTGCTTAGATGTAGTTGGAGGGATTGGTTGTGAGGTATTCAAATATAGGAAAAAGAATGAGGAAAAGGTTGAAGAGGAGTGAAATACTGAGCTTGACCTTGAGCGTTATAAATTATTTAATGACTATATAGCAGAGTGATTAAAATGCGAACTCTCATGATGTTTTACACTACTTGAGTTAAAATCCCAACTTTAGGACTTGCTGAGTGTATCCGCATGAGCAAATTAGTTAACCTCTATGAGGCTCAGGTTCCTCATCTGTAAAATAGAATTAATATTAGTCTTAACCCGTAGAGTTGTTGTGAGAATTAAATGAAATAGTTTAAGAAGGGCACTAGAAGTAATACCTGGAGCATAATTAGTGTTAGTTATTATTTGGATTATTTACGAAAAATGAAAGAATTTTGCTCTTAAATGATGAAGAACGTAGTTGTGTGAAACTTTTTTATAAAGAAAAAAAAAATTCTTTGTTGCTTAGTTACCATAGAGTAAGTAACCTTTCTAACTGTGTTTTTAGTCCATGAATCACAATGATGCAAAACAACTAGAGTTTTCAATAGAAAAAATAGCTGATATTCCAGCCAAGTTTTTGAAATTTAGTTCACAGTTGTCTGAAATATAAGAGAATAAGACAAAGAACAAATCTGTGATTGTTTCTCAAGACAGGGCCCCGTTGTGTGCATCATGACCATGAGGCTCTCTTGCTTTTTTCCACATGCATGGTAGATTATTCTGGTTCTCCAAGACAGGTAGTTTGAAGACACGTTTCTCATTGCTTCCTTCTTCTTACAATAAAGCATTACAGACCCAGACAATAGCCACCAAAGGGAAGTCGAAGCCTGGAATATGACGTTTGGCTATGTCCTCTCATTTGCTATGAGTCATATTGGTTATATCTTATTGTTTCTTTTTTTGCTTGTTTTTTTTTTTTTACATCTTTATTGGAGTATAATTGCTTTACAATGGTGTGTTAGTTTCTGCTTTATAACAAAGTGAATCAGTTATACATATACATATGTTCCCATATCTCTTCCCTCTTGAGTCTCCCTCCCTCCCACTCTCCCTATCCCACCCCTCCAGGCGGTCACAAAGCACCGAACTAATCTCCCTGTGTGATGCGGCTGCTTCCCACTAGCTATCTACCTTAAGTTTGGTAGTGTATATATGTCCATGCCTCTCTCTCGCTTTGTCACAGCTTACCCTTCCCCCTCCCCATATCCTCAAGACCATTCTCTAGTAGGTCTGTGTCTTTATTCCTCTCTTACCCCTAGGTTCTCCATGACATTTTTTTTCTTAAATTCCATATATATGTGTTAGCATACGGTATTTGGCTTTCGTCTTCTGACTTACTTCACGCTGTATGACAGACTCTAGGTGTATCCATCTCATTACAAATAGCTCAATTTCCTTTCTTTTTATGGCTGAGTAATATTCCATTGTATATATGTGCCACATCTTCTTCATCCATTTATCCGATGACGGACACTTAGGTTGTTTCTATCTCCGGGCTATCGTAAATAGAACTGCAATGAACATTTTGGTACATGACTCTTTTTGAATTATGGTTTTCTCAGGGTATATGCCCCGTAGTGGGATTGCTGGGTCATATGGTAGTTCTATTTGTAGTTTCTTAAGGAAGTTCCATACTGTTCTCCATAGTGGCTGTACCAATTCACATTGCCACCAGCAGTGCAAGAGTCTTCCCTTTTCTCCACACTCTCTCCAGCATTTATTGTTTCTAGATTTCTTGACGATGGCCATTCTGAATGGTGTGAGATGATACCTCATGGTAGTTTTGATTTGATTTTCTCAATGATTAGGGATGTTGATAATCGTTTCATGTGTTTGTTGGCAGTCTGTATATCTTCTTTGGAGAAATGTCTATTTAGGTCTTCTGTCCATTTTTGGATCGGGTTGTTTGTTTTTTTGTTATTGAGCTGCATGAGCTGCTTATAAATTTTGGAGATTAATCCTTTGTCAGTTGCTTCATTTGCAAATATTTTCTCCCATTCTGAGGGTTGTCTTTTGGTCTTGTTTATGGTTTCCTTTGCTGTGCAAAAGCTTTGAAGTTTCATTAGGTCCCATTTGTTTATTTTTGGTTTTATTTCCATTTCTCTAGGAGGTGGGTCAAAAAGGATCTTGCTGTGATTTATGTCATAGAGTGTTCTGCCTATGTTTTCCCCTAAGACATCAATAGTTTCTGGCCTTACATTTAGGTCTTTAATCCATTTTGAGCTTATTTTTGTGTATGGTGTTAGGGAGTGATCTAATCTCATACTTTTACATGTACCTGTCCAGTTTTCCCACCACCACTTATTGAAGAGGCTGTCCTTTCTCCACTGTACATTCCTGCCTCCTTTATCAAAGATAAGGTGACCATATGTGCGTGGGTTTATCTCTGTGCTTTCTATTCCGTTCCATTGAGCTATCTTTCTTTTTTTGTGCTAGTATCATACTGTCTTGATTACTGTAGCTTTGTAGTATAGTCTGAAGTCTGGGAGCCTGTTTCCTCCAGCTCCATTTTTCATTCTCAAGATTGCTTTGGCTATTCAGGGTCTTTTGTGTTTCCATACAAATTGTGAAATTTTTTGTTCTAGTTCTGTGAAAAACACCACTGGTAGTTTGATAGGGATTGCATTGAATCTGTAGATTGCTTTGGGTAGTAGAGTCATTTCCACAATGTTGATTCTTCCAATCCAAGAACATGGTATATCTTTCCATCTATTTGTATCATCTTTAATTTCTTTCATCAATGTATTCTAATTTTCTGATACAGGTCTTTTGTCTCCCTAGGTAGGTTTATTCCTAGATATTTTATTCTTTTTGTTGCAGTGGTAAATGGGAGTGATTTCTTGATTTCACTTTCTGATTTTCCATCATTAGTGTAGAGGAATGCCAGAGATTTCTGTGCATTAATTTTGTATCCTGATACTTTAGCAAATTCATTGATTAGCTCTAGTAGTTTTCTGTAGCATCTTTAGGATTCTCTGTGTATAGTATCATGTCATCTGCAAACAGTGACAGCTTTACTTCTTCTTTTCTGATTTGGATTCCTTTTCTTCTCTGATTCCTGTGGCTGAAACTTCCAAAACTATGTGGAATAAGAGTGGTGAGAGTGGGCAACCTTGTCTTGTTCCTGATCTTAGTGGAAATGCTTTCAGTTTTTCACCATTGAGGACGATGTTGGCTGTGGGTTTGTCATATATGGCCTTTATTATGTTGAGGAAAGTTCCCTCTATGCCTACTTTCTGTAGGGTTTTTATCATAAACCGGTGTTGAATTTTGTCGAAAGCTTTCTCTGCATCTATTGAGATGATCATTTGGTTTTTCTCCTTCAATTTGTTAATATGGTGTATCACGTTGATTGATTTGCGTATATTGAAGAATCCTTGCATTAGTGGAATAAACCCCACTTGATCATGGTGTATGATCCTTTTAATATGCTGCTGGATTCTGTTTGCTAGTATTTTGTTGATTTTTGCATCTGTGTTCATCAGTGATATTGGCCTGTAGTTTTCTTTGTGACATCCTTGTCTGGTTTTGGTATCAGGGTGATGGTGGCCTCGTAGAATGAGTTTGGGAGTGTTCCTTCCTCTGCTATATTTTGGAAGAGTTTGAGAAGGATAGGTGTTAGCTCTTCTCTAAATGTTTGATAGAATTCGCCTGTGAAGCCATCTGGTCCTGGGCTTTTGTTTGTTGGAAGATTTTTAATCACAGTTTCAATTTCAGTGCTTCTGATTGGTCTGTTCATATTTTCTATTTCTTCCTGATTCAGTTGTCAGGTTGTGCTTTTCTAAGAATTTGTCCATTTCTTCCAGGTTGTCCATTTTATTGGAATAGAGTTGCTTGTAGTAATCTCTGATGATCCTTTGTATTTCTGCAGTGTCAGTTGTTACTTCTCCTTTTTCATTTCTAATTCTATTGATTTGAGGCTTCTCCCTTTTTTTCTTGATGAGTCTGGCTAATGGTTTATCAATTTTGTTTATCTTCTCAAAGAACCAGCTTTTAGTTTTATTGATCTTTGATATCATTTCCTTCAATTTGTTTTCATTTATTTCTGATCTGATTTTTATGATTTCTTTCCTTCTGCTAACTTTGGGGTTTTTTTGTTCTTCTTTCTCTAATTGCTTTAGGTGCAGGGTTAGGTTGTTTATTCGAGATGTTTCTTGTTTCTTAAGGTAGGATTGTACTGCTATAAACTTCCCTCTTAGAACTGCTTTTGCTGCATCCCATAGGTTTTGGGTCGTCGTGTCTCCATTTGTTTCTAGGTATTTTTTGATTTCCTCTTTGATTTCTTCAGTGATCACTTCGTTATTAAGTAGTGTATTGTTTAGCCTCCATGTGTTTGTATTTTTTACCGATCTTTTCCTGTAATTGATATCTAGTCTCATAGCATTGTGGTTGGAAAAGATACTTGATACAATTTCAATTTTCTTAAATTTACCAAGGCTTGATTTGTGACCCAAGATATGATCTATCCTTGAGAATGTTCCATGAGCACTTGAGAAAAATGTGTATTCTGTTGTCTTTGGATGGAGTGTCCTATAAATATCAATTAAGTCCATCTTGTTTAATATATCATTTAAAGCTTGTGTTTCCTTATCTATTTTCATTTTGGATGATCTGTCCATTGGTGAAAGTGAGGTGTTAAAGACCCCTACTATGAATGTGTTACTGTCGATTTCCCCTTTTATGGCTGTTAGTATTTGCCTTATGTATCGAGGTGCTCCTATGTTGGGTGCATAAATATTTACAATTGTTATATCTTCTTGGATTGATCCCTTGATCATTATGTAGTGTCCTTCTTTGTCTCTTCTAATAGTCTTTATTTTAAAGTCTATTTTGTCTGATATGAGAATTGCTACTCCAGCTTTCTTTTGGTTTCCATTTGCATGGAATATCTTTTTTCATCCCTTTACTTTCAGTCTGTGTGTGTCTCTAAGTCTGAAGTGGGTCACTTGTAGACATCATATATATGGGTCTTGTTTTTGTATCCTTTCAGCCAATCTGTGTCTTTTGATGGGAGCATTTAGTCCATTTACATTTAAGGTAATTATCGATATGTATGTTCCTATTCCCATTTTCTTAATTGTTTTGGGTTCGTTACTGTAGGTCTTTTCCTTCTCTTGTGTTTCTTGCCTACACATGTTCCTTTAGCATTTGTTGTAAAGCTGGTTTGGTGGTGCTGAACTCTCTCAGCTTTTGCTTGTCTGTAAAGGTTTTAATTTCTCCATCAAATCTGAATGAGATCCTTGCTGGGTAGAGTAATCTTGGTTCCAGGTTTTTCTCCTTCATCACTTTAAATATGTCCTGCCAGCCCCTTCTGGCTTG